>NW_026728968.1:0-361032 GCF_030272615.1 Cryptomeria japonica | reverse complement strand
CATCAAATTAGAGAAAGAAGAACTTGTTGCTGCTTACTTCATGAGAATCTCTGAGCTGAGAGATCAACTTGCCACCATTGGGAAGAGTGTTGAAGACAATGACTTATCTATGACTACCCTAAATGGTTTTCCTCCCTCTTTGGAACCATTTGTTCAAGGAATCTGTGCCAGAGTTGAGCTTCCTAAGTTTGATCAAGTAATGGGAGATTGCATTCAAGAAGAGTCTCGGTTGGCTGCGAAAGGAAAAATTAAGAACCCTTATGATGAGCAACATGTCCTCTTGGCTAAGAAGGAAGACATCCATTGGAAGAAGAATGTTTTCAAGATAAATAGAGATTTCAGCTCTCCTACCCCTCCTTCAAAGAAAAGACCAAGAGACTTATCCCACATCCGATGCTTCCGATGCAACAAGCGTGGCCACTTTGCAAGGGACTATCAAATTCAGGATGAGCAAGAAGATGCAAACATAAATGACGTATCAAATCCTCACAATCGTGAAGATTTCCTCCTTTGATCTATTGGTTTGTTGATCCATCTTTAAGTTAAATTTTGTTTTAGATTTAAGTTTGGTTCCAACTTTAAGTCATAAATTTGTTGTGGATTTATCTTCTAGATAGGGTTTTAGAGGGAGTCCCATGACATCTTTAAAATACTCTTTATCTCAGTAAAATCTTATTGTTGGTTTCTAATCATTGTGATCTATTGCTCTAATGATGGAATTGATAAATGTGTTACTTGATTATTACAAATGTTTTCCTTTATTCTATGTTGAAACTAACAAGTGTTCTGGTTATATTCTATAATACACTGGGTGTATCATCTACCCTCTGCGGAGTGCAAGGTGAGTCCTTCCTCTGCGGAGTGCAAGGTGGCAGTTCTCTCTCGCCCTCTGCGGAGTGCAAGGTGAGTCCACCCTCTGCGAAGTGCAAGGTGGCAGTTCTTTCCACCCTCTGCGGAGTGCAAGGTGGCAGTTATTTCTCACCCTCTATGGAGTGCAAGGTGAGTTCACCCTCTACGGTGTGCAAGGTGACAGGTTGTTCTTCTCAGTAAAAAAACATATGTATCCTTTGCGGTTGTGCATGATTTATGTTGTATAGTTATATATATCTTTGAGTATTAATTATTGTAGGTGTGCGTATGGAAAGGTCTCTGTCATCCTCTACGGATGTGCATGATGAAAGATCATGGTGTTACATGCAGGTCCCCAGGAAAGTGTGAAGTTATGAAGTGTTGGCTTCATCCTTTGCAGGCATTGCAAGAGAAGATCATGTAAAGGTTCATTGTAATGTAATTGTGTGATCAAATCACAAATTGTATATTGATTGTACTATTAGGGCTGGGCCCTAATCTTAAACATTGTAATTATTCATGCCATGGGATTCTCCATGTGAATTTGGTTATGTATTTATTTTCCTCCCTAGTTAAGAGGGAGTGTTAGTCTATTGTAACTTAGAGAGGAAAATAAATAAGGATTCGAATCCTTATAGGGCTAGGCCCTTCTTCTTGATGTAATGTGGAAACTCAACTGGGTCCTATTCCCATGTAGCATGTGACCCTTAAATAGGGCAGAACAATTAAGGTAACGTGTGAAGGTTAAATATAAAATATGGGTGCCAAAATATGGGGCCGACCCCAAAGGTAAACTTGCACGTTAGAACTCATATATAACAAAGTCATTTGCTATTCAATACACACACAAACAACGAAAAAGGATATATGCTTTAAAGGTGTGAAAGTTGTTACTGAACTTGGCGAATCTGTTCAAGGAGATTATAGCGAATTTGTTCAAGATCATAGCGAATATTGTTGCTGCTGATAGCAAGTCCTTCAAGGTGCAGATATGATACTTTGTTTCTGTTGATAGCAAGTTCTTCAAGGTGCAGATTTGATATAGACCCGAAGCAAATATATTCACTTGAAAGGGCAGACTTATTCCCTGTGGAAGTAAGAACCTAGTGCAAACCTGTTCATGATAAAGAAGCAGATCAGATTTATGCAAGTGTGCAGAATATAGATCTCAGATTTGAGTTGCAACTAAGTACACATTGTTACCTTTTGGAATTGAATGCATAATCAAACCTATGGGCCTTTATTGCTGGGTTTTTCCTCTTAGGAGGTTTTCCTAGGGTATTTGCGTGTCGTGTTTCATTATTGTTCATCTTTATGTTTATGCCTAATTCTGAAAGTCACTAAACTAAACAACAAATCAATTAAGATTCAGTTTATGAGTTTTCCATTAAATCTGAAAGTCTAATTTTAACATAAAAGGCTGCCACTGGACAGACATGTGGACTCTGTAGACTTCATAGGAGTACAACTTCAGAGGAGACTTGATAATAAAAAAGAAGAAGAAGAAAAACATAGGAAAGAAGAAAGCTTATATGTGTTCACTAGACTAGCACTGATACTGGGAAAAACAAGAAGAAATCCCTGGTGAAAGATGTTAATTTAAGCAATTAGATTATAATCAAACTGTGAATAAATAATAACAACAATAAAGCACAAGACAAAAGACACCAATACCCTGAGAAAACCTCCCTCTTGGAGGTGAAAAACCCAACCTTAAATATAATATGGCAAACTTATCTTAGATTACAATATGGCAAACTTATCTCAGATTGCTGTTCAAACAACAAGTTAGCGGAGCAATGAAGGATGCAGCTCTAATCAACAACAAATGACTAAAGGAGATCAACAATAGTTGTCTGAGATAGGCTGGAGCAAAATCGCACAAGGAGAGCCTTCAACTTCGCCTATCAATACCTTTAAGTAATTTCACACAAGTAAGGAGAGTTCACTGATATAGAAGAGCAAATTATATCCGTGGTATATGATTGTAGAATGACTTCATTTGTTGATAGTTTTATATCAACCTTTTGGCGCCAATTACCACTAAGTCGGTTTGCATGTTTATCTAAATTATATTGCATTGTCATAATACATTCCTCACGTTACATTTGGGTCCAACCCAATAATTATATTTAATTACCTTCCATGCTACCTCACGTTACACATTTGGGTCTAGCCCAATAATCACATTTGATTACTTTGCACATTAGATGCTTGGGTCCATCTTAATAATGCATTTACATGAGAGATAATACATATGAATTTTAATTGTCATTGACAACATTAAAATTCAATAATCAGGTATCCGAGCTAGCTATTATTTTCAACACTCCCTCTTAGCTAGGGAGGAATTCTGCCACTTGTCATGATCCATTCATGACTTTCATCTTGCATTGCCTGCAAGAATGAATATATAAGCTCCATAGAGTAAAAGAGGGTATTTACATCATTTAAAGACCATTTATCCATTATATACCCATAAAATAGCCTTAAAATACCTCTAATATGCCTAAACAACTTGTAAAGTGACAATTAATTACATAAACTAAGGCAATTTCGGTATTTGGAATTATTTTTATTTAAAAGGGGGGTGTCTTTTCACCCAAAGGGGTATGAAAACCATTCAATCACATATATATGTGCGATGTAAAATGTAAAGAGAGGGGGAGGAGAGATACTTGAGATGGAGGCAATTTTGTACTTTTAAACTTTTTATCAAAAATAACCAGTTGCATTTTCTTTCTCATATGTGTTGAGAGTTAACATATTTTCAGTAGGCAGTTGTTCTACGATATTATCTCGAAGAAGATAAGGTTGCTTGTGTCTTCTTAGTGAAGTTTATGTTCTTATCGTTATAAGTTTGAATAAAAGACTTACTTGTGAATTGTAATTGTTCCTGGTAATTCTTCCTTGAATGGTCTCTTAAAGTAAGGGTTAAATTCATTCAAGCAAATTATAGAATAAAACAGTTAACGAATCTTTTTGAGGGAAAGTAACTGACAGATTTACCAAAGGGGTAGATTTGAAAATTGTCTCATAGAAGCATACATGAAGTCCTAGTGAAATATAAGACTCTGTAGCCTAAATAAGAGGAAATACACTGCTCATTTGTAAACAAACCCTTTAACCATAACAATTACCCTTTACTTTTAAGCATTAGGATTAGTAGAGTAGGTATAGTAGGTAATTTAGCCAAAGTGTAACATATATACTTTTGTAAGATACATAGATCAATACACACATCTCAAATAAGCCTGTTTAAGAAACTTATGCCATTCTAAGACTGGGAGATATCAGATTAAGACACTAAATCTTCTATAAAAAGCACTAGTTGAAGGAACAACTAGTGAGTAGGAATACCCTCCTAGGTCCCGCAGAGCCTAAAGTGAGAGAGTTAGTAACCAAATAGGTTCGCTCTATAAGTTGGCCAAGTCAATTGGAGGGTTTGATCATAGGAGTTGACATTTCCTTAGAACCTATCCAATCTACTGATTTGAGACCCAACAGGGTGGAAGAGGTCTTACACCTCAACCTTCTCCTAGGGAAGGATACAATGTCACCTTGCATTGCCCGCAGAGGGTGACTCCACCTTGCATTACTCGCAGAGGGTGGAGGATGCAAACTAAATGGCATCACTGATACTGAGACTCCCTCTCAATCAATGTTGTGTTCTCCACAATTCCAAGCTTCTCTCTGAAGTACTCAAACTTCACTCGAGCTAGAGGCTTGGTGAAAACATATGAAACCTATTCATCAGTGCTGATATATTTCAGCTGGATGGCACCTCTTTGTGCCATATCAAGAACATAGTGATAGTGAGTTTCCACATGTTTTGACCTGTCATGCAACACACGATCATTAGACATTTTAATACAACTCTGATTATCACAATAAATAATAGTGAATTCCCAAGGTTGTCCAAACAACCCAACAATTAGCTTGCGAAGCCAAACTGCTTCTCTAGTTGCCACACTTGAAGCAATGTATTCAGCTTCTGCAGTACTTAATGCAACTGAGGACTGTTTCCTACTGGCCCAAGAGATCATAGCGGAACCCAAGCTGAAATAGATTCCTGAAGTGCTTTTCCTGTCAGTAACACTTCCAGCCCAATCAAAATCAGAGTAGCCTTCCAAATTGATTACTGTGTTGATTGGATACGTCAGTCCATAGCCAACTGTTCCACGCAAGTATCTCAGGATGTGCTTGGCTGCCACCAAGTGAACATTCTTTGGCTGATTCATGAATTGGCTAAGTGCACTCATTGCATAGCAAATATTTGGTCTAGTGTTGACTAGATACATCAAGGATCCAATCAACTGCCTGTACTCTGAAGGATCTGCAAAATCAGAGTTAGTTGCAAAAATACTCAACTTCTTCAAGTTAGTTTCCATAACAGTAGACATAGGTTTACAATCCATCATACCAAATCTTTTCAAAATATCAATAGCATATTTACCTTGACTTAGAATAATTTCATTAGGTCTTTGCCACACTTCTAACCCTAGAAAGTAATGCATTATACCTAGATCCTTCATTTCAAATTCAGTAGTTAATTTTTTCTTACACCTAATGATGAGATTATCTTCACCAGTTAGAAATAAATCATCCACATATAGAACGAGAATTAGCATTTCACCATTAAATACTTTAAAGACTCTAACTTAATACTCTTTTCCTTTGGCACATGAACATATACAGGACTTCTAAAGATCTTTAGGTGGCTGATATCTGGTTTGACTCCAGTGAAAGCTTCCTCGGGAGTTGTGTTCTTTAGGACACGATGAGGGCATCTATTCTGAATGTACACTGCAGTCTTGGATACTTCAGCCCATAAGGAGGTTTGCAGGTCTTGATCGTGAATCATAGCTTTGGCAACTTCAACAATGGCTCTATTCTTTTGTTCAACTACACCATTTTGCTGAGGATTGTAGGGAACGTAGAACTCCCTCTTAATTCCTATTTCTACACAAAAGTCATTGAAGCCACTTGAGGTGTATTAACCTCCATTGTCAGATCTTAACACTTTAATCCTTTCACCATACATATTTTCAGCTAGAGCTTTAAATTCTTTGAACCTACTTAACACTTCATTAGATTCTTTAAATTTTAGAAAGTAAATCCAAGTCTTTCTAGAGAAATCATCAATAAATGTAACATAGTATAGAAATCTGCTAGGTGAAGGAACAAACACGGGTCCACATAGATTAGAATGAACAAGTGCTAATTTTTCCTTAGCTCTACTTTCACTTTTATGAAATGGACTTTTAGTGTTCTTACCTAATGCACAATCTTTGCAAGCATCATCATGAGATTGATTAAGTTTAGGTATACCTTTAACCATCTTTTCAAGTGAAGGAAGTGCCTGATAGTGAAGATGACCGAGCCTTCTATGCCATAGTTCGCAAGATTCAAGGGCTTCATGAATGAGTGCTCAAATGGGGTTAGCTGAAAGCTTATACAAACTATCATATCTATTTCCAATAACATGAGAATATTTAATACTATATTTCTTAGGCCATGCAAGTACTTTACCCTCAAAAAATGCTATTTGATAACCTTTATCTTCTAGGGCAGAAATAGAAATTAAATTCCTCTTAATTCCAGGGACAAATACAATATCACTAAGATGTAAGGACATGCCAGATTCTAAATTTAAAGAAGTGCTACCAAAACCTCTTACCGAATACTGAGCATCATCACCAATTACCACATGAAGATTGGACTCTTTCTCCATCAAGTCTGAGAGATGCTCCCGATATCCCGTGATGTGTTTAGATGCACCACTGTCTATCAACCAAGTGTTACTATCGATTGGCACATTGCTAGACAAGGCATAAATGAAGAGATAGTCTTCATTATCCTCTGATTTTGCAACTTCATTTAGGTTGGCCCCCTTTTGCATGGGCGGATTCTGACATTCTTTGGCATAATGTCCAAACTTGTCGCATATGAAGCAACAGACACGTGAAAGATCCCTTTGGCTTCTTCCTTGAATCGAAAGTAGGAGGTCTGAAATCTCTAGATCTCTTTTGAAGTTGTTCTTCTTCCAATGGTCTCCCTTTCTTCGAACATGTTGAGATGCAAGCACATGTTGATCTCCTCCAGGAGAGCCTTTATGCATTTCTCTGGTAGCAAGGCGTGACTCCTCTTGAATGCAATCTGATCGAAGGTGATCGAAGGAAGGGAATTCAACTCTTCCACTTATGCTTTGAATGAAAGGATCCCAAGAGTCAGGAAGACCATTCAAACAATCATGACAATATCCTTGTCCACAACTTCGCTTCCAATGGCGCTGAGTTGGTCCTTCAATTTTGAAATCTTCATGAAGAAGGACATGACTGAATCTCCTTTGCACATTTTGACTTGAAGAAGTTGCTGCCTCAATGTAAGTGTCCAGTTCATGTTGTTGATCTCATTTATCCCTTCTAGATATTTAAACATCTCTCGATTTGTCTTCAATTTGGAGATGACTGGAACAAGATGATCCTTCATAGAATCAATAAGGAACTTCTTTGCTTTGAGAGCATTCTTCTTGAATTGCTTTAGCTCTTCCGGATCCGAAGGTTCAGTCAGATCCATGTCTTCCACAAACTGTAATAGCTCTAATTCTTCAAGAGCAAGGAGGACACAAACCTTCCATGATGTAAAATTGAGGGCACCTTCAAGTCTATCCTCTACTTTCAGACCTGTAACCATCTTGCAAAACTAAACCATCAAACTGAAAGTGAAGGACAACTAATAATTTGATTATTTTGAATGAACCTAAAGCTCTGATACCATGTTAATTTTAAGCAATCAGATGTTAATTTAAGCAATTAGATTATAATTAAACTATGAATAAACAATAACAACAATAAAGCACATGACAAAAAACACCAATACCCTGGGAAAAACTCCCTCTTGGAGGTGAAAAACCCAACCTTAAATATAATATGTATTGTCTCAAATGTAGGCAATTACAATATGGCGAACTTATCTCAGATTGCTTTCCAAACAACAAGTTAGCGGAGCAATGATGGATGCAACTCTAATCAACAACATATGACTAAAGGAGATCAACAACAGATGTCTGAGATAGGCTGGAGCAGAATCACATAGGGAGAGCCTTCAAGTTCGCACAAGGAGAGCCTTCAACTTCGCCTATCAATATCCTTAAGTAATTTCACACAAGGAGAGTTGGCTGATATAGAAGAGGAAATTATATCCGTGGTATATGATTGTAGAATGACTCGATTTGTTGATAGTTTTATGTCAACCATTTGGCCCCAATTACCACTAAGTCGGCTTGCATGTTTATCTAAATTATATTACATTGTCATAATACATTCCTCACGTTACATTTGGGTCTAGCTCAATAATTATATTTAATTTCCTTCCATGCTACCTCACGTTACACATTTGGGTCTAGCCCAATAATCACATTTGATTGCTTTGCTTGTTACATGCTTGGGTCCATCTTAATAATGCATTTACACAGTGATCAACGAATTATATTCCTATCAGCAACAACCTTCTCCTAAGGTCAGCGGACATCATTCCACAGTCAACGAAGATATACTTAAGGACAGTGAAGATACTGTCAAGAACAACAAAGTCATCCCTAATGACAACGACTTCATTCTAGGGTCAACAAACTTGAAAGACACAGAATATTCTCCTTGATTTGCAAGTTGTGTTCCAGATAAGTTCTTATTGTGTTATTCTACTATGCTTACCCTGCTGTTCTGAATACTTCAAGTGTTGAAGTATAGTTGTAAAGTCTCATACTGATTTGTCTAATAAAGATCTGGATTTAGTTGCTAGGTTTTTCATCTCCAAGAGGGAGGTGTTTTTTAGGGTATTTTGGTGTTCTTTGTGTTCAAGGATTTGATTCTCTAATTTTGCTATCTATATTTATCAGTCTGATCCTAAAATTTAACAAAGAAGGATTCAATGACTATTATAGCCTAGAAGAAGCTAAGGAAGCCAATAAATTGACATTGTTCCAATTGGATAAGAAGCATCATGATAAGGTAATAGAATAGGCAAAGCAATCCATTTAGCAATAGATATAGGAAGACGTGGCATGTTTTACTAAACAAGATGTTAGGATATTAAAGGATCAGGCTGCCATGGCTAGAGAGAAAGATTTGGTAGTTAAGTTAAAGTAGCCATATGTGAATAAACTTTCAGAGGACTAGAATTAGAAGGATGGTCCCTTACTTATACATGTCCAATTAAATGATCATAAGGTTAAGTATGTAATGATTTATCTTGGAGTGGACCTCAATATCATACCCTCTGCAACATGGGAAAAATTAGGCAGATTGAAACTAGTTAAAACACCCATGAATGTTTGTTTAGCTAATGGCTTTGGAATGAAAACTTTAGGCACATGGAAGAATGTAGAGGTTAATATCAAAGGAATCAAACAATGTGTTGACTTTGAGGTGGTGGAACCTTTTAACACATTCCAGGCTCTACTAGGCCTGAGATTGTTTGTAAAATCAAATGGTATTGTAGACTGCCAAAAAGAGGATATCTCATAATTTGTTGATGACACCATAATAATTAGAATCCCTTTAGCTAACCTGGAGGATACAAGCTATATTGAGGAAATCGCGCAAGACTAGGCTAGAGAGTATGTTAAGAATCTCTATACTAACTCTAGCCTTTTGGATGAACAAGAGGAGGAAAATTTGAATATTGAAGGAGAATTGGAGCTCAAGAGCGAAATTGATAGCATTGATAGTGATGAAATATTAGAAGCATGTATGCAATGCAAACCTGAAGTCACTTCCTAGAGAGTCTATAGATTTCAGAGAGCATTCTTAATTTAAACTAGACCAAACTCAAGGCATAGAAGAAACTAGAAGAAGGTCAAAATTATATTAAAACAAAGAAGCATATACAAATAAACTAAATCCCAACACACAAGACTGTGGTGATTTTAGGTGACTATAATGTGCCTTAGGCATCTTAGACTTGAGCGAAGGTTGGCTTACTATTAGGGTCTCGTAGGTCAACAGTGTGGTTTGGGGACCCAATCAAGGGTTGTGAAACTCAACAGGGAGCTTTTTGGGCCTTTTAGATTGGAGTTCTGGGGTTGAATCCATGGTTAAAATTGAAATATTAAAGTTGTCTTATGTGAATAGTAACATAGAAACATAAGATGAATAGTAAAAAGTGTCCCCCATCCTAGTAACTTGAGTTGTTTTTTAAAAGGGGGCCAAGTTCACAATGAGAAATTAGACCCTCAAAGATATTTTATGATTTTAAGGCCAAATAGTAGCCCCAAAATAAATAAAAAGACATTTTGTTTATTACTTGGATTTATTCTTACCTCTCCAATTTCAAATCAAAAGTTTGCATGAGGGTTTCAATAGCTTTGGGCTTCTAGGAACGCCAACTTCTGGAAGATTTGGGAGATTTGGACGAAAACCCATATCTTAGGGTATCGATTTCCATCAGAATACAACTTCAATGTACATATGACAACCTTCTTTGAGGATTTATGAGCAGATCTATCAGTTTGAGGGTAGATTTTCTACAATTGGTTGCAGGGTAGACCTTCTAGAGGTCATTACTATCTAAATCCAACTCTATTTTAGTTAGCCACTACATTTTGGGATGAAGGATTTCAAACCCTAGAGTCTATTTAGGGTTTTACCATTATTTGGAGCTGATTTCTATATTTTTATTGGCTGGACTTTTACATTAGACCTATGAGCACATGTTAATGGTATGTTCATTGCTCTTTTAAGCAAAAAAGAAAGTTCTTGTTTATCTTCCTTATGTGTTATGCATTTTATTATTTTAAATCAACAATCTCTTTTACACAATATTCAAGAATCTTGCTTAAACTTCAAAACCAAACCAAACAAAAACAAAAACCAGTCAAACCCCATCCAAACATACACCGACCAAAGACTTAGCATCAAATAAGCATTGCACAAAACCTCTTAATTTGGATTAGATTGGGTGAAAATTGGATTGGGGATCTTTCAGTAGTATCAGAGCCATGATCTTGCCAACCTGTTGGGTAAAGATCAGTTCTTTTCACCTCAGTTTGGTTTGAGTTCATCTCCATCTACAAGGTCAATTAAGAGACCTCATGCCATGGCAACAAATGATGCAATTATGAACAACTATCATAAGTATTGCCCCCTTCCTAAGAAGATATGTTACTTCCTTTCCTTCACACAATTTATGGGTATATCCGAAGATGATGATGATGAGTTGGTATCTATAAGTTCAAATCACCACTGTAAGAGGAAATATTATTCAAATGAAGTATGCAGAAATCTACATGAAGAATTTGATAAGCATGCAAATCTGGTTCTTGAAGATAAAAGGATAGCATTGGGGAATGACTCACATGAGGCTTCATCATTTTTGCATGAAGATCCATAAGAAGACTTTATAGGAGAGATAAGCATGGCTCCCCTTGATGTATGGCGTGAGATTAGTATGGATAATAATGGTATGGATTCTTTAGGTGATCACAATGCATCTTCTAGTGTGATAGTTCATTCCTATGATGACAAAATTCCTACACATGAAGAAAAACCGAAACATGGCACTCTAGATTTAGGAGTCAAACATGAAGTATATATTGTGGATTCAAGCCACAAAGGTTCTAACCTTGTACATCATAACATGGAAGATGTTAAAAGGACACAAGATATGTGTGATGGGTGGTTACAAAGAGCTAAGAAGGCAAAGATGCTTGCTGCCCAAGCAAGACAACATCTACAAGAGGCAAGGAACTATGCAATCGGCTAGATAATGCAAGGAAACAAAGGGAATCATACATTAGATCATTATTTCTTCCAAGAGAAGAATGTATACAAGTGGAGCATGCAAAGGAAGACCTTCTTGAGGTAAACAAACAAGAAGAACATGTTGTGTGTGAACAAGGGAAGGGGTATAATTTAGAAAGTTCAGAATGTTTATCTAGTTTGCATCATGAGGATCATGAGTTTCCTCTTTTAGAGAGTTCTTTCAAGGTTCAAAACTATGATGATAATGGACACGCACTTGGTGGACCAACCACTACTATTATACCCATTTGTGTAGAAGGAGACATTATTGATTTTGTTTTCATTAAACATGCATTATCTACAATGAAAGAACAATTGCTAAGATCATATGAGGCATTTTGTATCAGACAATTGACTATAGAGACTAAGAGATTCCCTAATAATAAGATCTTACAACTTGATAATGTTTGGTTTGTAATGAAAGATAGATCAACTTTAGCAGCTAGAAATTTATGTTACTTGCATCAGGTCACACCTCATAGGCCAACACTCATGGAGGAACCATCTTCCTTCAAAAAGATAAAAGAAAGAGCAATAAAGACACCTTGGAAAGGTATGAGCATAATTTTGGTTCTTTGAGTCCGGACAACAATATTGTGACATCACATGGGCACAAATCCAAGAGGGATAGTGGTGACAAGAAATGTAGCATGGTAGACATTAGTGAGTGGATTCACAAGAATGAGGTAAAGGTTGAAACTTCAAATTGCCAACAATCTAATTTTATATCAGCAGTTGAAGAAGGGCATGAATCAATTTGTGATAAATCGATGGCGCATGATAATGACTTGGCTTCAAGACATGAAATGCTACAAGTTTGGGATGCCAAGTGTATGCAAGTGTACTCTAATATTGAAGACTTACAAAGCACCGAAAGAAAGGGTGCAATCAATCTTGAATCCCCGATTAAGGACCGCAACACTATATCTCTATATACCCATGAGTTAGCTGCCTATTTTCATGAAAAAGTAAGTGCTATGGGCTCTCCAATTAATGGGGTAAAAGATGCAAAGGTTAGACATAATATTTGTGATAATGCATCCTATGAGAGGAGTGAATTTGTAAACTTAGGGACAATAACATTAAATCAGTTGCAAAGAATGGAAGAGGGTTGGCAAGTGAAGGCAAGGAATGCCCAATTGATGGCTCATCAAGCCAAGCTTCACCTTCAACAAGAGTTTGATTCACACGGCTCCATAAATGATGAGAAGCAAGAGTTGTCTAACATCCAAAATTCTAAGTTTTTAGTTGATATTGGCAATTTTAATAAGGTGTATCATGATTTAATGGGTTACATGTTTAGTGGATCAACCACTCATTCGTTGACTTTGGGTATTAAGGGAGATAACTACAATACAACTATGGATTTATCACCTATTTCATATGCTTATGCAGCTGTTTATTGGTTGGGATGTGACATAATTTTCATGGATTCATGGTTGACACATGGCTGTCCTACGTTGTTATACATTGTATTTCTAGATTTATCTAGGTCTACCTCAGTTTATGGGTTGGATTGGAGAGTGTGGAGACACATTTACTCAATAGGTAAGGTGTATGAGATGGGTTTCTTTCTTATGCATGGTTATGCATACATCATTGAGTTCATTTTAGTTGCCGATCTAATTTATAACAACAACTTTGAGGTGATAAATTTGATAGCTCATGAGGGGAGTTTTCAGTATATCATGCACCTTTGGACAACAAGCTATGAAAGCATCTATGAAGGCAAACTTGGAAGGTACAAAATAAAGGTGGGTCTCATGATGATGATTAACCATCTCCCATTTTTACATGGTTTCATTCATCTTGTTATGCAAGAGCATGTGATAAGAATTAAAGAACCCCATTGCATGCAAGGTTGGGCATTGTGTCTTTGTTTCATAATTATATCATTCCTTGATCACACTTGGAAGACATAATTGGTTAGGGAAGAAGACAACATGGAGCTTGAGTTTACCTATAGAAGTAAACAAATTGTGTTGAAGGCTGTTGGTGTTGGAAATAAGCCACACCCAGACCGACGATGGACTAGTCCAAGAGGGGCCAGTAGCTCAGTGGTAGAGCACTCCAACATCGTATGGAAGGTCCTAGGTTTGAGTCCTAGCTGGTCCATGTCTCAACATGGTATCAGTGCTAGGTCCAGGCTAGGAGCCCCAAGCACACGAGAGGTGTGGCTTAAGGAGGGGGTGTTGGTGTTGGAAATAAGCCACACCCGGATCGATGATGGACTGGTCCAAGAGGGGCCAATAGCTCAGTGGTAGAGCACTCCAACAACATATGGAAGGTCCTAGGTTCGAGTCCTAGCTGGTCCATGTCTCAAGAAAGGCTACCAATAATGATAACCCAAAAATTGTGGCAGCCAAGTGTACGCAAGCATATCTTGATGATGATAATACCAATTGGAGGTATGGGGATAAATCGGATTATAATTCCATTTATGACAGCAACAATATATCTCCTTATACTCATAACATGAAAACTTTGGTACATGGTGCTAGTGGCGATATAATATCTTCATGTGATGATACTTCATTCTTGGCAATGGGACTTAATAAAGGTATACATTCAAAAAACTCATTGGTACAAAGGAATTGCATCATGCTTTGGTAACTTTAGTAGTTATATCTTTAAAACCAACCCTTGATGTAGCCAATATGCTTGATGAATCTAAAGGTATGAATACAAGGGAACAATTAAGTCCTCATTCGTTGACTTATAAGAACAGTGATTTATCCTCCCCTTTTCATGATGTTGGCACTCCTAATCATTGGGAAATGAGTCATAATAATTCTATTATGGTGGGTATTCATGAAGAATGCTTTGGTCATGATAAGTCACATGGTATATCTCATTTTAGGAGTGGGTTTAGAAACTTTAGATCAACTGATATAACTCAGACCCAAATAATGAATGATGATTGGCTAGAAAGGGCAAGGCAAGCCATGTTATTGGCTCAACAAGCCAAGATCAATCTTCAACATGTTTGCGATTTTCACCTTTCATTTGATGATGAGAGACATGAGTTGCTTAATTCAAAGTTTCCATTTGAAGTATTTGCTCATTCTCTCAGTGATGATAGTGATTTTGTTGATTTTTTTCTTAGTGGGCCAGCCACTCAAGAGCTGTTTGTGTTGAGCAGTGTTGGCATACATACTTCACTTTTGAGTTTGTCACCTATTTCACTTGATATGGCAGTGATATCTTTGTTGATTGGTGACTTCATATTCTTCGATTCCTTATGGACTAGTGACTGTCCTAGTTGGAATCATATGGCATATCCAGACTTTTCATTGTCTACATCAGTTTCCCAGTGGTATGAGAGTGTTTGGAGATATACCTTCGGGATAGAGTTGGAGTGTGTGGTTATTTTTGTTGATTGGCATTGGTTTGTTGACAGGTTTGATATCTCATGTATTGTTGATCAAAGTTATGATAGCGAAGTTGAGTGGCCATTTATGTTGGTTCATTGGCATGTGGGGGTTCGCTTTCACATTGTTTTGGTATTCTACATGCTTGTATGGTTACTTCATGGTGATCATTTGATATTCCCCTACTTCATCTTCTACAACAAATTTTTCATTTTGGTATGGGATCTAGATATTGATTTGCTTGGTACATTATTCCATATGGATTCCAATATGTTGCTTCATGTGGTTTGTGGTGCTTGAGTATTTTAATTAGAGTGGAGAAACGAGTTGTTTGGTGTTTGCTTGAGGGCAAGCAATCTCAGGAAGGGAGGACTATAATGTCCCTTCCTTAGGCATCTTAAACTTGAGCTGAGGTTGGCCTACTATTAGGGGTCCTGTAGGTCAGAAGTGTGGTTTGGGGACCCAATTAGGGATTGTGGAACTCAGTAGGGAGCTTTTTGGGCCTTTTAGATTGGAGTTTTGGGGTTGAATCCATGGTTAAAATTGAAATATTAAAGTTGGCCCTATGTGAATAGTAATAGAGAAACATAAGATGAATAGTAAAAAGTGCCCCCCATCCTAGTAACTTCAGTTGTTTTTTAAAAGGGGGCCAAGTTCACAATGAGAAATTAGACCCTCAAGGATATTTTATGATTTTAAGGCCAAATAGTAACCCCAAAATAGATGAAAAGGCATTTTGTCTATTATTTGGATTCATTCTTACCTCTCCAATCTCAAATCAACAGCTTGCATGAGGGTTTCAACAGTTTTGGGCTTCTAGGAACGCCAACTTCTAGAAGATATGAGCGATTTGGATGAAAACCCATCTCTCAGGGTATCAATTTCCATCAAAATACGACTTCAGTGTACATATGGCAGCCTTCTTTGAGGATTTATGAGCAAATCAATCAGTTTGAGGGCATATTTTCTACAATTGGTTGCAGGGCGAACCTTCTAGAGGCCATTACTATCTATTTCCAACTCTATTTTAGTCAGCTGCTACATTTTGGGATGAAAGATTTCAAACCTTAGAGTCTGTTTAGGCTTTTACCATTATTTGGAGTTGATTTCTATATTTTTATTGGCTGGAATTTTACATCAAACCTATGAGCACATGTTAATGGTATGTTCATTGCTCTTTTAAGCAAAAATGAAAGTCCTCGTTTATCTTCCTTATGTGTTATGCATTTTGTTATGTTAAATCAACAATCTCTTTTACAAAATATTCAAGAATCTTGCTCAAACTTCAAAACCAAACCAAACAAAAACAAAAACCAATCAAACCCCATCCAAACATACATTGGCCAAAGACTTATCAACAAATAAACATTGTACAAAACCTCCTAATTTGGATCATATTGGGTGAAGATTGGATCAAAGGAGCATGTTGACATAACTTACACTTTTGTAACATAATGTAATATATTGTAACATTAGTGTATGTGAAATGCTAAGAAAAGTAGGTGACAACGACAAAAAATACTAGTTGTAGCAGGTAATGGGCAAAATATGATGAGAAAGTGTAGGTAATGACTATAGGAACTAAGGAAACCACATAAAATCATGTATAAAAAGACTATGCTATCACCTTAACCCTTGTGTTTCTCAACTCACATTGCTATCCAAAGCTTGCTACATTCCCATGATAAGAAATGTGCACTTACTTACTAATGTCTTGAGAGATTTGTATTTAGAGTTAACAAAGCAGTAAACACTGACCTGGCGTGCCCAATGAGAAAGTGATGCCCTGAGCGAAGCTGCAAAACGAGTAGCATCGTTTTGCATATTCCCAATGTCAACAACCACACCATCATATCTGTCTTCCTGGGCTTTGAGCACTTCACATATTTCGTACAAAACAGTGTCAACATCATTAGTGGTAGCCGAAACCTCGTTTGTTGGGAATGCCATTGTGCAGTGTAAACACCACCCGCCAAAAAAATATTCAATAACTAGCGATGCAAATTGAATTTGGCTTCTGAGTACCCCTGCGAGCAGGATTGAATTTGGCTTCTTCCTATTTCCAAATCGTGTGCAAAACAGATTGAATTAAATCAGCGCCAGTGCAATAATAGTATGTGGTAGAGTTTATATATATATATAAAATCGTGGCAACAACTAGAGAAAGTTTCTGGGATTTCAGACGAATGCTTCGGCGCGGGTAACAACTAACTACCGCTACCCTTCCTTACAGCGTAACCGTAGCAATAATGGAATTGGATACCTGAAAAACTTATCAGAAATTCGCAGAAAGGCTATTGAAACTTCTTGTTAGTGAACAAGTAAGCGCGCTAGGTACTACGTTTCAATAATAACAATAAGAAAACAGAAAAGCGCGTGACTAAATATTCGAAGGCTGAAACAGTGATAACGAAGCAGTAAGCGTTTAACCTTGCCACGCAGGTTTCGATTGCGACTCTCCGTATTTTATTGACATTCCATATATGCTACGACTATTTGTTCGCGTTGACCCTTTCTGAAAACAAATAAATACTCTGTAACAAGTATTGCATGGAAACAATCGGATGTTAAACTTTGTTGGACACTCTATCCTAAGCTTCACCTAAAGTACAGTCACTTGGAGAGGAGACACTTACTAAAGCAGTAATTTCAAACAAAGAATTCACATATTATGCTAGACCACCCATAGATGGTGAGAGAGCATCATTTGATGCTTTAAGATAAAATATTTTGTTGAATTATATAAGAAATAAGTGCAATATATTATTATTTGTATGATTGCAACTTTTTTGTTATATATTAGCGAGTGTTCAATTAGCTAACACCACTTGTGGAACAAAGAGTAGGTTTCATTCACCATGGGAAAGTATGCTTAAAGTTAGGATTTCATGTTTTATGTCTAGTGAATCCAAGTATAAATTGTATTGATTTAATATTATAATACGTTGTGTTTATGGGGCCAAATGGAAATGGGCACCCTGACTGGAAGGAATCTTGAGATTCTTTGGGCATGACAAAAATAAATCATGTCACTTGAAAATTGTAGTATGGTATGTAAGATCATCTTTTCTTTGTGAGATGTTTAAGAGTTTTTATGAGATTGTAAGATGTATAAGAAAAATTATGATTGTAATTCCAATGGCGAAGAAACCAAAACAAAAGGACATGATCGATGTCGTTTAAAGGAAACACAAAGTCCTACCAAAACTCTTGAGCATGCTACAACACATCCGTTGATTATAAATATTACAAATACTCTAAACTCTACAACATTCACATCCTCTTGATCACTTCATCATCTTCATCAACTAATACCTAATGCCTGAAATCATTACAAAAGCCTGAATATATAGAAGTCTTTTGAATTTAGAGATTATATAGATGATTCTACAATCAAGACCGACTTGATCATATATTTAATATTTTTTTATTTTAACTTTATTTTGTTCCTTCTAGAATATTTTTCTATTAACAAGATTTTGTGTATATATTTTGTCTTTCTCATTTAATGGCTACATTTCATTAGTGAGAGAAATTAAATCTTTCAACAAAAAATATAAATGAGGACAACTAGGATTGAAATTTCGAGTGAAAAAATGAAAGATAGATGATGTGATGTAATGGGAAAATCTGGGGATAAAGGAAGCAACAATGAATGGTGTGGTGGAAAAAAATGGGGACAAGGAAACCTCAAATCTCTTTTAGAATATTTATTTTTATTTTTGTTAAAAAAGGTCAACGTGAACAAATAGTCGTCGTATATTGAAAGTTAATAAAATACGAAGGTCGCGAGCGGAACGAACTGGGAGAGTCCCAAGAAGCTGCGCGGTAGGGTTAAACGCTTACTGCTTCATTAATCAGTGTATCGGAATCTGAATTTGCTTTGCCTTCAGCCTTTGAATTTTTTATTGTGAGATGGTCACGCGCTTCTCTGTATTATTATTACTAAGACGTAGCAGCATAGTTGTTCATTACCAAGAAGTTTCGATAGCATACTTGTCCCTAGCGCAGCATACTACTTCATCAACAAGAAGTTTCGATAGCCCCTCTGCGAATTTACGAAGAAAGCTAATAAATCATTTGCGTGTCCGTAGAATTTTTTAAGATAAAGTTTTTCCCTATTTGTCGTTGCTTTGCATACAAGTTTTCAGTTTTCCTTTTTGGTTTGTGTAACGCTTACGTTGTAAGGAAGGGCAGCGGTAGTTGGTTGTTAACAGCGCAGAAGAATTCGTCTGAAATCCCAGAAACCTCCTCTCATTGTTGCCAATAATATATATATATACACTTCCCCCCTCTACAACATATTACTATTGCACTACTAATTTAATTTAGTCTGTTAGGAAGTAGCCAAATTCAATCTTGCTCACAGAGCTACTCAGAAGGTTAGCATCTCTTCCTGCACCACTATGGTTCCTTTTCATTTCATTGTGCTAGGTATTGAACTATTTTTTGGCAGGTCGCTGCTTACACTGCACAATGGCATTCCCAACGAACGAGGTTTCGGCTACCACTAATGATGTTGAAACAGTTTTGAACGAAATATGTGAAGTGCTCAAAGCCCATGAAGATAGATATGATGGTGTAATTGTTGACACAGAGAATATGCAGAACGATGCTTGTCGTTTTGCAGCTTCACTGAAGGCATCACTTTCTCAATGGGCACGCCAGGTCAGGGCTTACTGCTTTGTTAACTCTAAATACATATCCCTCAAGACAATAATAAATAGTACCCTCAATTCATCATACTTGTTGGGTATATAGGGAAAGAAGGTGGTGTGGATTAAAGTTCCCAAGGAACAGGCGAAACTAGTACCCGTTGCGATTGAGGTCAGTTTTTCAAAACATCGCTGCTACCATCGACGTTTTTTTCCCTCCAACCCATTTGGCTAGGCTTCAATACTGATTGGTGGATTACAGGTGGGATTTGGGTACCACCACGCAGAGCCTTCATATGTGATGTTAGTGCATTGGATCCCTCAAACTCCCCCCACCATCCCTGATAATGCTTCACATCAAGCGGGAGTTGCAGCTTTTGTATTCAACGAGGAGGGAGAGGTAAAGATGTAATCCAGTTCTTATATATTGTAGTTACTCTGCTTAATATTCTCCTCCTGTCCGTAGCAATGTAACTGTGAAGTGTGAAAAGACATTCACTATTTTGAGTGGTTGTTCGTTTGAAGAGGTTTTTTTTTCCTTACATAAATTATCGTGACAATGGCAATATAGGTTCTAGTAGTTCAAGAAAAGTGTGGCCCTTACAAAGATTCCGGGTTGTGGAAGATGCCAACAGGAAGAATTAACCAGGTATCAGGTTTAAATTTCCACATCAAACTAAATTCAAGACCCTGCAGTTTTTACATGAAATTACAAGACGATACCTAATGTACTTATCGGCAATTTGTTTCTGATAGGGGGAAGGCATTAAGGAAGGGGCCGTAAGAGAAGTTCAGGAAGAAACAGGGGTAAATGCCACTTACCTCACCTTTTTCCTCTGAATCAGGATTTTTACCTTATGTTCAATATAATTTCCGACATTTTTTTTTGATAATTTATGTATTTTCATGTACTCTTACAGATTAATACAGAATTTGTACAAGTGGTTGGGTTCAGGTAAGCAAAACTTTAATCATTAGAAAAAATTGTAACTTGTTTCATAGTTTGTACGAAGAAGGATAAGTTTGATCTAGCTCTCTAATAGTTGTGATTGAACTGCAGGGATGGTCACAATGCCCCTTTCGGAAAATCCGATCTGCTCTTCGTGTGTATGTTGAGATCTCTTTCTTCTAATATTGTTGTGCAAGATACCGAAATTTCAGTAGCCAAGGTACGTGTTTAAACATTATTTCAATATCGTTCAGTTGGATAACTTCAATATCGTTTAAGTGGGGCTTAAATTTGTTTTATTTTCAGTGGATGGCAATAGAAGAATTTGCATCTCAACCTAAAAATCAGCAAAGCAAACTCCTAAAAGATATGATCGGCGTGTGTGTTGCCAACGTCAACGGACAATGTGAAGGATTTTCAGGCATTGGGATATCGTCCAACTCGCGCAAACCCTCTGCTTTCTTCTGCACTGCCCTTAATTCTGAGTAAATTATCGGCATTTGCAAACTGAAGAACAAAGATAGAATGGATTTCAGCAATTTCATTCAATACATTCGTCCTAGTCATGTCTAGATATTCCTAGCACGCTCCGTGTAACAATGATTTCCTCGATAGAATATTATATTTAAGTTAACATGTTGGACGAGTATATCTTTTTTAATCAAGTTTTGAAATAAATACAAATTTTTCAATTATATTTGAAAAATATTTGTATTGTATATTTGACACTATGATCATTTGAAACAAAGATTTGTAACAATTTCATGTTTGAAGAATTTATATTTATGATTTCTTTTGTTTTTATGAAATGAGCTTAAGAACTATTTGTTTGTTGATTTATTTTGTTTCTACACATTAAAATTAGACTTTAGTGGACTTATACATAAATAAATGGTTGATTTTATGTAATATAAATATATTATAAATGAACTCATACATCATCTTTCTAAAATTATTTCTCATACTCTTAAATTGTATTCTTAAGATGTAAATAAAAGAGTCACCAAATATATCATTAGACGATAGTGTGTACACACACAAACTTTACTTTAAAAAAATGACATTGTACAGTTGAAATAACATGGCACTACGCACTTATGATAACTTCCACTTCATCTTTAACGACTTTCTTTCATTGCATGTGAAGCATGAAGATGCTTTTTAAAAAATAGTAGCTTTACAAAATGTTCATGCGGAGTACAACTATTCATAACTATTTAGCTAACTAGTTATCTAATGGTCATAGCCAACTATACATCTATGCAAATTTCTACTACATCTTTGTTATACCAAATTCAGACCATAGTCTTTTCTATACATATAAATGTGGCCATGCACTCTATCAAAGGCGATATTTTCTTGAAATATGTTGTCTTTATGAATGATTTTTTTATTGTTAAAATTTACCCTCGTATGATTTACTTGAAAATGTATGATGTGCATTCTTATCTATGCTGTAAAATATGACACTTGAAATTTGTGAAATATTTTTTATCTTCGCGTCTACATTTTTTTCTTGTTATTTCTACATTTATTTAGAATTCCCTTATATTTTGTATCAAAACCTATTGCTTTCATAGATATCTTTTTGCTATAGTGTATATATTGCCCTTTCTTGCATAGTCTATTTGCATCCAACTCCTAAACTCCTCCAACTGTACTATTTTCAAACTTTTTATTTTACATACTTGCTTTGATTTAGGTATCAGAAATAAATTTATTTTACTTCCCCTAATTCCTAACCAAGCTCTAGTGACTAATTAATTTTTTTTATACATAAAACTTTGATATTAGCTAGTTACAGTGTGGTGAGACTGGTTGTATTATAATACTACTTTGAAATAGAAACATGGAATCAATTTTGTTTCAATAATCTACTTATCCATTGCTAACTGCACCTTAAGGGATCAATCCTTAGTAGGATTTTTGTGTTTAAAGAATTCATACCAAATACAATCCATTCTTGTGAGAAGGTAGATTTTAAAAATTCAATAATAGATGCAACAAGACTCCAATTATCCAAAATCCATAATCTAAAGTCTATACTGTCCAGAGATAGAAAATTGTACTTTGGAATAAAAGGCTTTCATTTCCTATCATATTAATTAACTCTACTTGTGAGTTAAAAGTTTATTTTTAGGCATGCAGTGAGGTATGTTTTAGGCACGTAGAAGTTTTTTATTCAAGAGAACCAATGGCTTCAATAAATAGATAACAATCACAAAATTATAGAATAAAATTATACACAACAAAGAATAAGCTGGCTACATAATAACTCCAAATCAAAACTCCTTGGTCTAACTGTTTTTTATTCCTTCTTTGGTGTTTCCTTACATAGTTGGTGCCTTCAGGTGGGGCTTGAATCCTTTTTCTTTATAGGATGGTATTTTGTGCATCAGTATCTTGCGCATTGAGTTTGTGGCTTGGGTTGGTACGACGTTTGGATAATCTTCTATTTCTCTACTTTTGCTAACCTAACTGTGGTTGTTTTTACCTTGGCGATAATTTGGAAGGCTAACTTGATCGAGGATTCTTTCAAGGTGGATCTTCTTAGGGGACTTGTTGTGCTCATTGATGTTGAAGAACCTATTGAGGTTGCTCTTAATATGGCATTGGTCTGTATGATGTAGTTTACTCCTAGTTATAATGAGTTGGACCATTTGGTGGATAGCAAGGTTCTTATTGCTCGGTGGACCCTCTTGATGCTCCTACCAGATTTTCTACTCTGTGTTGTTGCAAATTCACTATGGTGGTATTTTGTGCTTCTATTGCTTCTAGTTATTTGAGTACTTGCCATATTCAGTTACTTGTGGGCATGTTGTGTTCCCTTGGTTCTGATGACATTGGACCTATCAAGGTGCTCCAGGATGTCGTTGCTATAGTGATTTCTATTGTAAAAGGTTGAGGGATGCCTTTGAAAACCCTATGAGTGTTTTTGTGCTAGTCCATTTCTTGGGTATAATTTTTTGTGTTTTTTTGGAATGGCTAGATACTTTTTCTACCATAAAGCTTTTGGGTTTCTTTAGATCTATGTGGCTTGTGTTCACATGGTTTTTTGGCACCTTTAGTACTTTGTGATTTCTGTCCTTGCTAGAAATAATTTTTGGTCAAGGTGGTCCTATAGGTAAATGGTTGCGGGGTGACTTTCAAAATACACCATTTGATGTTTGTTCTCTTGACTGCTAATAAATATCATTAATTAGTGTTTTAAATATTTTTAAATAGAAATTTACATCTTAATTTTATAAAATATCTTTTTTACATGAAAATATTTTAATAATTTTTTGACAAACATAAACTAAGAATAAATAATAAAGGATCATAAATTGCATGCATTAATATTATCTAGAACTAACCTCAATAAATATATTAATGAAGTAATTGACATCCATTATATCTTTGTTTTTCAATTTTCACATGATTAAATTTTATAATCAATAATCTATTATAAATACTAAATAAATATATTATCGTACTTAATAATATACAAATAATTTAAATAAAATGTTATGAAGTTTCATTTTGTTTGGTAAAGAATAATGCTTTTAGATTTGTTATTGTTGATTCTATTTGAATATGTAATCATATATTAATAGAATCTTTACTAACTCAATGTTGAGATACAAAATTTAAATACGTATAAATAACAATGTTGACTTTATTTGTATTATAATAAATGTTGTTATTTATAAACCATCAAGTCTAAACTTAGAACGATGAAATGTTGTTTTAAAATGTTTTATATGCTTCCATGCATTAAACATTAGTGTCAATTTTTGTAAAATGGGAGGAGCAAAGACATGTATATTGTCTTGCACAAAAACTTATTAATTATCTTGTGTTATGTGAAAGTTCTAATAGTAAACAAAATTTAGTCAATAAAAATATCAATAAATACTATTAATTGATTTCTTAAATATTGTTTATGAAAAATTTACATCCTCAATTTATCAAAGATGAATATTCATTTTCAAAAACTATTATTATTTTTATATAAATTTTTTAATCAATACAAGTAAAGTAAAAATTAATCCCTAAATATTCTAAATACAAAACCAATTGACTTAAACGACTAGGACTAATAATATCTAGCCCTGATTACAGTGGATGTAATAAGTTGCTGACATCCATTTTGTCTATGTTTTCAAATTTGCAAAGTCCGATTATTGAGAATCAACGACACCGCAATAAAAAGCAGAGGGTTTGCGTGAGTTAGACGATATCCTAATGCTCGAAAATCATTTACATCGTCCCTCCATGTTGGCAACACACATGCCGATTATATCTTTTAGAAGTCTGCTTTGTTGGTTTTTAGGTTGAGATGCAAATTCTTCCATCGCCATCCATTGAAAAACAAAAACAAAAAATTGCTTGAACCCAAATTAAATTCCAATTTAGCGACATAGAATTACCACCATATGCTTAAACATGTACCTTGGCTGCTGAAATTTTTGTATCTTGCACAACAATGTTAGAAGAAACAGATCTCAACATGCACACGAAGAGCAGATCAGATTTTTTGAAAGGGGCATTATGACCATCCCTGCAATTTATGCACCCACAACTATTAGAGAGCTAAAAATTACTATTTCAACCTTATCCTTCTTCGTACCAACCATGAAACAAGTTACAACTTTCTGTAATGAAAGTTTTTCTTACCTAAACCCAACCACTTGGACAAATTCTGTATCAATCTATAAAAGCGCATGAATATTCTTCAAATTATCAAAAAAAGTTGAAAATTATATTGAACAGAAGGTAAAAATCCTGATTCAGAGGAAAATGGTTAGCTAGGTGACATTTACCTGTTTCTTCCTGAACTTCTCGTATGACCCCTTCCTTAATGCCTTCCCCTTATCAGAAATAAATAGTCGATAATTGCATTAGTGGGCGTTCATGAAAAAGGGCATTGCCATAAATTTAGTTTGATGAGGATATTTAAACCTGATACCTAGTTAATCCTTCCTATTTGCATCTTCCACAACCCGAAATCTTTGTAAGGGCCACACTTTTCTTGAACTACTAGAACCTATATTGCCATTGTCACGATAATTTATGTATCAGATTTTTCACTTCAAACCACTAACCCACAACCACTATTAAAATAAAATTTATGGGTAATCATTATAGTAACTTTACATTTTCCCAGTTATGTAAGAAAAGAAAATCCTCTTAACACGAACAACCACTCAAAATAGTGAATGTCTTTTCACACTTGACAGTTACATTGCTATGGATAGGAGGAGAATATTAAGCAGAGTAACTACAATATATAAGAATTGGATTATGTTTTTACCTCTCCCTCCTTGTTGAATACAAAAGCTGTGATTCCCACTTGATGAGAAGCATTATCAGGGATGGTAGGAGGAGTTTGAGGGATCCAATTCACTAACATCACATATGAAGGCTCTGCATGGTGGTACCAAAATCCCACCTGCAATTCACCAAACACTATTGAAGCATAAAAAAATGGCTTGGAGTGTAAAACATTAATAGTTGTAGCAAAGTTTTGGAAAACTAACCTCAATCGCAACATGGACTAGTTTCACCTGTTCCTTGGGCACTTTAATCCAGATCGCTTTCTTGCCCTATACGCGCATCTATCCAACAAGTATGAATTGAAGGTACTATTTATTACTAAGGGATTTGTATTTTAGAGTTAACATAGTGGGAATCATTGACCTGGTGTGCCCATTGAGAAAGTGATGCCTTGAGTGAAGCTGCAAAACGAGAAGCATCCTTTTGCATATTCTCTATATCAACAATGACACCATTATATCTGTCTTCGTGGGCTTTGAGAACATCACATATTTTGCTCAAAATTGTTTCAGCATCATTGATAACATCATTAGTGTAAGCGACTAAGCAGTGACTTGTCAACCTTTTGAATACAACTATGAGCAAGATTGGATTTGCAAATGCAAAATGAATTGATATGACTACAATAATAATTTGTGGTATAGAGAGGACATATATATATATATATATATATATATATATATATATATATATATATATATATATATATATATGTATATATATAAAGTGGCAACTGAAGTTTCTTGGATTTGAGAGGAATTCTTTGGGGATGGTAACAACCAACTACCACTACCTTTTGTCAAAAAAATGAAATAGGAAAACTTGAAACTTGTGGGCAAAGAAATGGATAAAAAGGAAAAACTTATGAACAATTGTGATACAGGGAAGCGCATGAACATCGTGAAGGTAAAGAAAGCTCAAATAAGGAAATACACTGATTAACGTACTAGTAAGCATTTAACATTCTTGTGCAGGTTCGTTCTCCTTGTGTCCTCCTTGCCACAGTTTATTGACTTTCATATACGACGATTATTTGTTGAAATTGACCTTTTTTAAAAGTAAATAAATATTTTGAGAGAGGTTTGAGGTTTTCTTATCCTCATTTTCTTACATCTTGTTACATCGTCTATTGTTCAAGCCATTCATCCGACTCAAAATTTCAATACTAGTCATTCTCATCTTCCTATATAATTCACTTGACTATGTCTACCTTCTATGCTTAGACTTCAAGCTTAACAATGACAATGATGAAAAAAAAGGTATGTAAAATATTAAGCAATCAATCTTAATTAACGGTTTCAAATTAGTTAGAACTTGACTAGCTGAAATTGAGAGAATGATAACTCAATGATGAGCGAATAGTACCAAACCGGTACTGAGAGGGGGGGGATGAATCAGTACAGAAAAAAATACAGTCCTAAACCGGTTTAACCGTAGACACTTCAAATGACTGGCAGACAACGACACCGGTTTGAAACAGAGTGCAACTGGTAAAGCTAAGAATGTTTGAGACAAGCATTAATTGGTTACTCACTTAGCTTTTCACTCAACTCGAGACTACACTACCATTTCACCCTTATGCATAAACAGGTAATCTATCATCAGATCATAATAACAGCTAGTTCAACATGTTTTATTGATAGGCATAAAACACAGAACCATCATATGCTTGACAGACAATAGCAAAGCATCACAAGATAAAAGCATCACACACGACACACATATTTTTCACGTGGAAACCCAACTGGGAAAAACCACGGTGGGGATGAATACCCACAAACTATTTTTGAACTCTTTGGAAGTCCGCTCTGTTAGGATCCTTGTCTGGTTAGAGACATTACAATAGGTTCTGCTAGGAACCGATCCTGTTAGAGATCACCCAGTCAAGGGATGGCTACAATACTCGATTAAGGGTTAAACCCTGTTAAAGGTTACCTTGTTAGAGGATTTAAAGAACTCAATAGCTAAAGGATTTCGAACTCGGTAGCTTTGAATTACCCTGTTAAAGGATTTTCAACAAGCCGGTTAAGGCTACCCTGTTAAGGGATTTTCCAACTGTTGAGGTGGTTAGACATCAACAGGTATTACAATGATCTGGTAACAACACTCAATATCAATGCAGATCCACTTAAGCTCCTCTTCACCTTCTGCACTTACACTCTGTAGGTATCACTTCTCTCCTTTTGGTTTGGCAAGAATTACGTATCCCTTCTCTTGGATACACACACACACAACTTTTGCCAACAAATTTAGAGCAAGACACAACATTGACCTCATAGGAAAATAGATAGGTCAGTAGCATAAACCCTAAACCCTAAACCTGTTAGGTTAAGGAATTCAAACGGTTCAATCCTGACCGTTGAGCACAGTGCTTTAAATGCGACAGTCTTGATCCAATCTCAAGACATTCTCCATCGTCCATTTCCACCGATTTTATGGCGGCTGATAACCCATCACACGTTATCACTGTTTAACAGACTTCGCACATTCCTGAGGTAGATAGAAACAATCTCCCTCATGCAAGATCCTTCACGCACACAGGATTATGTGGCAACACGATCTGTTCTTCTTTACAATGCTAACTCATCACACAATATCACCAGTTGAGCCACATAGGCTTGAAGCACATCAACCAGAAACCCTGAAGTTGAGACTACCAACCAGTAGTCATACAACACTTCCATGTGCCGGTTGCCATAATTGTATGCCGATTCACCTTGAACAAACACACCATTTCACTTTGGCACAAATGTCGGTTCACAGTGTTATACCAGTTCTCACATCTGCCAATTCACACCTCTTGAACATATTGACATCAATGACAACATACAATGTCATGATGTCCACATACCGGTTCACATAATGCCAACAATCTCCCCCTTTGGCATTGATGACAATATACAAAGATATCTCTCCACTTCACATCTTCTCCCCCAATTTCTGCAGATATCTTCTCCGCTTCACATCTTCTACCCCTTTGACAACAATGTCAAAGTGGAGGCACAAGCTTCCCTGTTCCATTATGCCGCTCCCCCTGAGGAGTAGCGTCCTTCAACACATCAATCCTAAAGAAAAATTTGTCTATGCAATACATGACTGGTGTGGAGCATATACCTTTAGTTCACCTCCTGAAGGGGTAGTACCCCTAATTCACCTCTTAAGTATATAAATGTATTCTTTGGGAGAGGCTCAGTGAATATGTCTGCTAACTGCTCCTTACTGGAAACATGCTCCAGTGCAATCTCTTTATTCTGAACCTTTTCCCTCAAGAACTGATACTTAAGCTCAAAGTGCTTGGTTCTAGAATGTAAAACCGGATTCTTGGAGATATTAATTGCACTAGTATTGTCACAAAATATACTTACCAGTTCAGACACTGGAACTTTGAAGCCATTCAATACATGCTTCATCCAAATTGTTTGAGTGCAATTCATGAAAGCTGCAACATACTCTGCTTCCGCTGTAGACTGAGAGATACAACTCTGCTTTTTACTCATCCATGAGACCAGTCTACCACCGAGGAAGAATGCACACCCAGTTGTGCTCTTTCGATCATCTACATTACCAGCCCAATCAACATCTATGAACACTTTCAGGTTAAAATCATTATTGTATAGATACCATAACCCATAGTCAATAGTTCCTTTCAGATACCTAAGAATCCGCTTGACTGCAACCAAGTGAGATTCTCTTGGACTTTTTTGGAACCTTGCAGTAATGCCAACTGCATGTGCAATATCCAGTTTGCTATGCACTACATAATGCATCTTACCAATCATTGATCGGTATTCCTTCTTATCAACCAATACAGAGTCATCCTCTTTGGATAGTTTACAACCGGTCACCATCGGTGTACCAACCGGTTTGCTATCTTCCATGCCAAAGGTCTTCAACACCTCTTTGACATACTTGGACTGAGTGATAAAGATTCCATCTTTCCTTTGCTGGATCTGTAGTCCAATGAAGAACTTAATCTCCCCTATGAGTGACATCTCAAACTCTTTCTTCATCTCATATGCAAATTCATGTCTCATCTTGTCATCTCCACCAAAGATAATGTCATCAACAAATACCTCACAGATCAGGATCTGATCTCCTTCAGACTTCAAGTAGATATTGCCATCTTCACTTGTTTTCTCAAATCCAATATTCACAAGATGGGAATGCAGGTGCTCATACCATGCTCTAGGTGCTTGCTTTAGACCATATAAGGCTTTATGTAGCCTACACACCATGTCACTATCTTCAGATAGGGCAAACCCATCTGGTTGCTCTATATACACCTCCTCATCAAGTACACCATTTAGGAATGCAGATTTTACATCCATTTGATATACTTTGAAGCCTTTAAAAGATGCATATGCAAGAAGAATACGAACTCCTTCCAATCTAGCTACAGGAGCAAAGGTTTCTCCATAGTCTTCTCCTTACTCTTGGGCATATCCTTTGCACACCAGTTTGGCTTTGTTTCTAATCACTGTGCCATCCTCATTCAGCTTATTTCTGAAGACCCATTTGGTACCAATGACATTTTTGTGCTCTGGTCTGGGTACCAAGGACCATGTACCATTTTTCTCTATCTGGTCAAGTTCCTCTTCCATTGCCTTGATCTAGTCTTCATCCTTATGTGCCTCTTTAAATGTTTTAGGCTTGAATTTAGAGATCATACATGAGTTTTCTTTGTCTTTTCTTCTTGTAAGGATTCTTGCATCCTTATCTCCTATGATCTGCTTAGGATCATGACTCAGCTTGACATACCGAGGAATGGTCTTGATAGATTCCTCTTGCTTTTCTTCTTCTTCCTCATCTCCATCAGTATCAGTCTCTACATCTGCCGGTGTAGGAACACTGTTACTGGTACTCGGTTGACTGACAACTGGTTCCCAGAAGGTTGCAACCGGCTCGTTTACCGCTTGCTCACTGTCGATTTCCTCAGTTTTCTTAGAGGTTTCATCAACTCTTGCATTGATGCTTTTCATAATTCTCCAAATCCTATTGTTGAAACACTTGAGAGCTTTTCTCTTGGTGGAATATCCTAGGAATATTCCCTCATCACATTTCGCATCAAATTTTCTCTGGTGTTCACTCCTCTTGATGTAACATTTGCTACCAAACACTCTAAAGTAGCTAACCACAGGTGTCTTATTGGTCCAATACTCACAAGGAGTTTTATCCTTACCTTTCTTGATGAGTACCCGGTTCATTGTGTAGACTGCAGTGCTCATCGCTTCTCTCCAAAAGGTGTGAGCTACCTTCCTTGAATCCACATGGTTCTAGCTGCTTCAACCACAGTTCGGTTATTCCTCTCTGCTAGGCCATTCTACTATGGAGTCCGGGGGGCAGACAATTGCCTCTTGATGCCATGTTTTTCACAGTACTTGTTGAATTCACCGGAAGTGAATTCCCCTCCTTGATCAGTTCTCAGGCACTTGATCCTTTTACCGCTTTCCTTCTCCACTAATACTCTAAAAGCTTTGAACTTTACAAAAGCTTCAGATTTGTCTTTCAAGAATGTGACCCACATCATTCTTGAGCAGTCATCAGTGAGAATCATGAAGTACCTATCACCCTGCACACTCCTGGTTTTCATAGGACCACACAAATCAGTATGCACAAGATCAAGCAAATTGTCAGCAGTGAAAGATTTACCTTTAAATGTTGAGGAAGATATTTTCCCCAATTGACACTCTCTGCACAAGGTATTATCCAGTTTGCTTAGCACCGGCAACCCTCTAACTGCCTTGATCTTACTAGCCTTCACAATGTTATCAAAGTTTACATGGTAGAGTCTTCTATGCCATATCCAGCTATCATCAAATTTGGCTATAAGACATGTACTTATATTTGCATTCAGATGAAATAGGTTACCTTTGGTCTGCATGCCGGTGGCCACCAATTCACCATTCTTGAATTCCATAGTGAGGCCACTGTCATTCAACTGGGCAACACTAAGAAGGTTGTGTCTAAGACCATCAACCCAATACACATTGTCAGTACTACTCTTTCCATTCAGAGAGATGGACTCTCTGCCTTTGACCATGCATGGTGCATCATTTCCAAAGTGAACCACACCACCATCATACTCCTCCAAGGATAGAAACTTGCTCCGGTCACCATTCATATGGTGAGAACAACCACTGTCAATGATCCACTCATTGGAATTATCAAACAAGGAGACAAGAGCCTTCTTGTTTGACACATCTTCTTTGACAGCAACAAACACAATATCTTCATTTTCTTCATCCTTTGATTCTTCATCCATAACACCTTCATCAACTGCCACAAAAAAGTTTCTTCGGTTTCCTCCTTTGAATTTCTTAAACCTTTTCGGTTTGTCTTTGTTGTCGCCATTAGGACAGTTTACAACAATATGTCCTATCCGGTTGCAAGAAAAGCATTTCAAAGGTAGCTTACCTCTGTATTTGCCAGTTCCTTTAGGAAGTTTCCTGGCAAGGAGAGCTTCAAATGCCATCAAAATCTCCTCATCATCCATTTCTCTGCTCTGTCCTGGTTCACCACTAGTGCTAGCTTCTTTTCCTTTTCTGGATGGTACAGCAGAAGCTTTAAAAGCTGATTCATTCTTTTGAACACTACCATCAAAACTATTTAGCTCATAGGCTGTCAACTTTGCTATGATGGAGTCCAGGGATACCTTGGTCTTGTCTATTGATCTCAACTCCTGAATAACAACCCTTATTACATAGATCGGCAATAGGGATCTCAGGACTTTGCTTACCACAGTGGAATCTTCTATTTTACCACCCGCATTCTTGATATCTCCAACAATGGTTTTGATTCTTATTCCATACTATTGAATGGTCTCACCTTCAACCATCCGCATATCTTCAAACTTCCTTCTCAGGCTTTCTTCCTTAGCCTATTTTACATGCTCATCACCACCATAGATATTTTCAAGAGTATCCCATACCTCTTTGGGATTTACCTTATCCTGAAGATCAATAAACTCAATGTCAGATAAACTACTATTTAGGGCTTCCATGACTTTCCCATTCTCCTACATCTCTCTCTTTTGGTCATCGGTGAGAGTATCGGTAGGGGCAACATAGGCATTCTCAACATAGCTCCAGTGTTGAGCACCCATGCTTCTGATGTATATCTTCATCCTGTCTTTCCATATACTAAAATTTCCCTTGTTAAACTTTGGACCTTCCCTCTTCATCATTTGACTGGGATCTTTACCTCAAGCCGTTAAGCTTATAACACAGAGGACTTGGAGGACGCTCTGATACCAATTGATAACTCAATGATGAGTGAATAGTACCAAACCAGTACTGAGAGGGGGGGGTGAATCAGTACAGACAAAAATACAGTCCTAAACCGGTTTGACCGCAGACACTTCAAATGACTAGCAGACAGCGACACCAGTTTGAAATAGAGTGCAACTGGTAAAGCTAAGAATGTCTGAGACAAGCATTAACCGGTTACTCACTTAGCTTTTCACTCAACTCGAGACTACACTACCATTTCACCCATATGCATGAACAGGTAATCTATCATCAGATCATAATAATAGCTAGTTCAACATGTTTTATTGATAGGCATAAAACACAGAACCATCATATGCTTGACAGACAATAGCAAAGCATCACAAGATAAAAGCATCACACATGACACACATATTTTTCACGTGGAAACCCAACTGGAAAAAACCACGGTGGGGCTGAATACCCACAAGCTGTTTTTGAACTCTTTGGAAGTCCGCTCTATTAGGATCCTTGTCCGGTTAGAGACATTACAATAGGTTCTGCTAGGAACCGATCCTGTTAGAGATCACCCGATTAAGGGATGGCTACAATACCCGGTTAAAGGTTAAACCCTGTTAAAGGTTACCTTGTTAGAGGATTTCAAGAACTCAATAGCTAAAGGATTCCGAACCCAGTAGCTTTGAATTACCCCGTTAAAGGATTTTCAGCAAGCCGGTTAAGGCTACCCTGTTAAGGGATTTTCCAACTGTTGAGGTGGATAGAGATCAATAGGTATTACAATGATCTGGTAACAGCACTCAATGCCAATACAGATCCACTTAAGCTCCTCTTCACCTTCTACAGGTATCACTTCTCTCCTTTTGGTCTGGCAAGAATCACGTATCCCTTCTCTTGGATACACACACACAACTTTTGCCAACAACTTCAGAATGAGACACAACATCGACCTTATAGGAAAACAGATAGGTTGGTAGCATAAAACCTAAACCCTAAACCTGTTAGGTTAAGGAATTCAAATGGTTCAATCCTGACCGTTGAGCACACTGCATTAAATGCGACAGTCTTGATCCAATCTCAAGACATTCTCCATCATCCATTTCCACCAATTTTATGGTGGCTAATAACCCATCACATGTTATCACCATTTTACAGACTTTGCACATTCCTGAAGTAGATAGAAACAATCTCCCTCATGAAAGATCCTTCACGCACACAGGCTTATGTGGCAACACGATATGTTCTTCTTTACAATGCTAACTCATCACACAATGTCACCAGTTGAGCCACACAGGCTTGAAGCACATCAACCGGAAACCTTGAAGTTGAGACTACCAACCGGTAGTCATACAACACTTCTATGTTCCGATTCCCATAATCGTATGCCGGTTCACCTTGAACCAACACACCGCTTCACTTTGGCACAAATGTCGGTTCATAGTGTTATACCGGTTCTCACATATGCCAGTTCACACCTCTTCAACGTATTGACATCAATGAGAACATACAATGTCATTATGTCCACATACTGGTTCACATAATGCCAACAGCGAGGCCCCCATCACTTACATAATAGCCAACAAGCGGAAGAGAGGGATCTCACAAGTAGTGAGGCAAAAAAAAGACCCAAAAAAGATCAGAAGCATTTTTGGATAACAAGAAGCTTTTGACTGGAGCAATGAATCGACAAGAGACAACTAAATCATCTCATACAAAACATGTGCATTTTCAAGAGGACCCTGAAACCTAAACACAAAGATTCGTTGAGTAAGAAAGAAGCCTAGCAAGTAGTAGGAAGAGACCCTGAATATAAGAACCAAAAACACCTTTGACAAAAAGGAACACTTCCAAAGAATAGGTAAACAAAATAAAGGGTTTTGAAAGGGACCCCTGAACCTTATACAACTATAAGTTGAGACAAGTGGAGAGAAGAAATAATGCCACCACTTCAAGGGGAGAAGGAACCAAGTCAGAGATGAAGAAATTGCAATCTCATGAACTGAAGCCACCTCAATAGATTCAGGAGGAACAAAACTCCCAAAATAGTCCACATCATGAAGACTAGGACAAGGCTATCCACACAACCCACCTCAATAGGATCAGGATAACCATAACTAGTAGAAACCACCACCATAGGATCTGCGAAACTAACCTCTATAGTAGAAACCACAAGACCTATAGGAGAAACATAGGGAAGAGTCCCCCTCCTGTATTCTTGATCTATGAAGAGCACCCACTTCCAACCAACTCTAAAAGGGAGACCTAGTGAGCTCCCCTTGAAGAGGATTCACATGGGGAAGAGGGGAGAAATGGGCATACACAAAGACCCAAGAAGAAAAAAATACCATCGAAAAGGAGCCAAAGACCACCAAAAAATTAGGTACAAAGGAAGCAAAGCCCACTCCAATAACTCCCACGTAAGGTAGCCAGACCCTAATGCACAACAAATGCCAACCAACTATTTCTAGAATAGAACCAGTTCCAAATAGGAGGTCCTCATCCTCAGAATATCATGCTTCCTCAGAAACTCATGAACTCCCTCCTCTGAACTAGAGAAGCACAAAAAAATCCAAAGTTGTCAAGAATTGCTACATGGGGAAGTCATGGAGGAGAATCCACAAGGTTAAACCCATAGAGAGTCCAAACGCAAACCAATACATTGATCCATCAAATAAAAGCAACATAATAGGTATAGTTGGCTCTAGAGACAGTTGTAGATGGATCCCCCACAACAACAAAATGGGTCACTGTGGTAACAAGAGACTAAGATCTAGAGAAGAGGAAGAGAAAAACTCTTGGTGGAAAAGAGAGAAAGACATGAAAACCTGAAAGTTGGAAATAGCTCTAGAAAATTGTAGGTGTTGGAACCACAAGTCACCACTGTACAAATAGGGGAGATTATCCAATAGTGGGAACCCATCTCACACCTCACATGCATATAGGAGAGCAATATAAAGGAGGCAGGGGAAACCCAAACAACCCAACCTTCAGGACAAAGAAATTGGTCACCCAAATAAAATTGCAAGACCCATAATGCAAACAAAATAATGGCTTCCCACAAACTCATCACCTCTAAGATAGAAAGAGAGTAGAGCATAGAACCCATCCAGAGGAAAGTAAAAATAGAGAGAAAATGAGGCAAACTAGCTACTAAGACCTCCAAAAACTTCAATGTAGAACAAGAATAAGGATCATAGCCACCTGTTTTGGCATTCTCCACAATAGATGCATTCAGACCAATACCTTAATCTTGATCATCTCCATCTCCTTTATCTTGGAAGTTTCCATCACTTTCATTTCTCATATAATATTTTTTTGATATGAAATATGCAAGAAGAGGTTGCAAGATTTGTATTAATTCAAAAAATTAATAAAAAGAGTGGAGCTATACCTCTAGTGTCTATATATGAGCATTCCTACCTACTACATATTGGTTTTTAATGCCACTATTAGAAAAAAACCTACTCTAATACAATAAAATGACTTTGCAGCCCCATCATCAAATAGGACTCACAAACAGGATCCATAGTAACTGCCTTAACCTAAATTAATGAATACATTAGTGGTACATATACTAGCCACAATTGTTTGTTATCAGAGTAGGGATTATTGCTAAAGATAGCAAAAAATCCATCAAAAAGTGTGGCAAAAAGGTTGCACCCTCAAGGATTGGTTGTAGCACCAAATTTGGTGTGAGACCAAAGCTGCATCCTATTGCAAACAATCATAACTATTTTTATTTTCTTCTCTTTTTGCAGTGTATGCCAATCGTTGGCATCACCACCCTCATTGATAAACATTAGAGATCAGGATGTAATATGATAATGAGTGTTCTCAACTCTTGAAGAGTGGAGGCCCTCCTCCAATACATAAGATTCTATAGGAATATTTGCCACCCAATCTGTTGTGGTAGAATCACAAATTTTAACTCGATTTGAGAAAAATAAATTAGCTTGCTAAGATAGATTTAGAATTGCCTTTGTATTTGGAGAAGGATCTTCCACTTATCCTCCCTTTTTCTTCTTTGGATCCTTTTTTGGAGAGATGTCCTTCATAATGGGGATGTTTTCCATAGTGTAATGGTTCTAGGGGAGGTATCTATCTACCAACGAGCCTCTCTCTTTGGCTATAGTTTTACATTTGGATATTTAGTGACAATCTGTCTAGTTTTGTAGCATCTTTTGCATATGAAGGATAGACTTTCATAGTCTAAAGGTTTTATCCAACTATGACCATTTGCATTGAGAATAATTTCTATTGGTATATTTTTAGAGGCGTCCAATTCCGCTAAAATTTGAGAAAAGGACACGTGGATGAAATTTGAAGAATCTTTGTTTGTCATCCGGAAGTTTCCAAGGGAGTTCCCAATAGTTGTAAAGGAGTATTTGAAACAGTAATGAAGGGTAAAATTTGGAAGACCAACCCAAATTGTCATGACTAATAAAGGTTTCGTGGATAAATTGAAGTGTGGATGCCAAGATTTTAGTAACAATAAACAATGAAGCAATAACCAAACATGCAAGTGAAAATAAAATTACAGAATTCTTGATAAAATCTAGAGGATTCAAGAAATTTATCACAAATCTCCAATTGACTCAGTCATATGCTTCCGTAATGTCGAGCTTAACTAAAATACTAAGAGCTCTAGTTTGATGAATTGAGTGAATACACTTGCAAGCTTTGATCACTCCATCAACAATTAAATTTTTAGCGCAAATCCCATTTGTTACTCAGAAATGATGGAAGGTAGAATGGTTTTAATATATTTTTCTATTACTTTTTACACAATCTATACAAAGTATTACAAACAAAAATAGTACTAAATTCATCCAGTGATGTGTGAATTAGAGAAATGAATGCATTGTTAACCTCCTATATGATTGTTGATTTATTCATGGATTCTTTAATAGTTTAGACCAAATCCTTGCCAATGATATTACAACATTTATGGAATAAATCTACTGCAATGCCATAGGGACCACATGAACATTGTCTAAATGAAGTTGTCTTATTGCCTATTTGATTAAACTGACCATTGAATAATCTTCCAACAACCTTAATTAATTATAGAGAAATCAATTTGAGAATTTTATGTAAAACTAAATTATGTGGGATCTATTGGGAACCTTCCCTATTATTGACAAGATTCTAAAAGAAACATACTGTACACTCTTTGATGACCCCGAGATCCTCCTATCTTATTTGGTACTTAAATCATAGAGATTATGTTCTAATCTCATCATACCTTTGTAGCATTGTTGAAGTATTTATAATTCTTATCTCCATCTTTGAGCCAAGATTCTCTAGACTTTTTCTTCCAAAAGACTTCTTCCTTAACAAAGACATCCATGTATTCCTTGATGAGTTCTTACATCTAAAAATGTGCTTAATCCATATCAAGAAGAAGGATTGTATTTCTTCATTGAGTAGGATCAATATCAATTCAACATTGACCTTGGTCTTGGAAATGTTTTCTTTTTCTTTTTTATTTTTTAGATAAGTTATGGATAAGTGGTCCACTCCCAAATATAATGAATTTGAAAAGAAAATATTAAAACATGCATGCCCTATAATAGAGGTGCCTCAAAGATCACATTAAATTCTTAAATCCCAGCTCATCTATTACCCATTTGCCACTCATCTCAAGGAATAGATACCTCGCCATTTTCTAAGTGAAGAATCACCACAAACAAACTAAAGGGACCTTGAATAAAGTGCTAATGAATCTTATCATATATCTAGGGGAAAAAGACCTAGCACCCTAACAAAATATTATTAGCAAATTAAGGCTCCAATACTATAGCGTGTGTGGTATGAACCTCCAAGTGCATCTATTAGAAAAGCGAGACAATCTAGTGCAATAAATCGTGCACACCAACAACCATCCCAAAACATAGTATACAAGAGAGTGAAGCATCATTGAGCCAAAAAATATAAAAAATGGAGCAACCCAGCCCAACAAATATAAGGAATTCTTATCATTCTCAATGATGTCTGATGCTCTGCAAAAAGGATTAGAAAATCTGTTTGATGGCAACACACACAAGAGCACAAGAAACAAACGTTAGTGTTAGCAACAAAAGATTATCCTAAACAGGCATATCAAGAGAGATATTAAGCATGAAATAGAAAACATATAAACATAGAATAAAATAGCTAATCAAGATGCTCATAGTTGCTCCTCCCTTGTTCCTCTCCTCTCCAAGTCCCAAATGAGTGTAGCTCTCAGCTTTTAGCACTAGCCCTGGATGCCATATGGAGATTCAAGATGGTTGAATATGATAAGCAAATACTATGCAAGAGTAGATAGTGATGCTATGAAAAAGCTCTATGCTAATGCCAGTATAACAACAATACTCTAAAATGCTTCCTCTTTTTTTGCTTGAGGAGAAGGGTTCTATTTATAGAAGAAATGGGGAAATGAAGGGTTAAGATTGAGCAATCTTAACAAGGGTTAGGATTGAAAGTTGGGGATCCATGTGCACAATTGGCACCAATAAAATGGTGACAAGTGTCAACATAGGATTGGGTTGAGAGAAGAGGTTGGAGGCATTAAAGGCCTGAGAAGACCTCATGGTTATCTAGAGGCTAAGGGTCAAGTCCAAATTAAGATTACCCACTGGATTAAGAGTTAATCCAAGGATAAACCTTTGTCAAAATGTTTAAGAGATAATCATGGTCAAAGCATTAATGGCCTGATGAGACCTTTGGGTTGGGTAGAGGTTGAGTCAAAAAAAATGTTTTAACCATGTGGGAGGGTTTGAGGTAACCATTAATGGTTATTGGAGACTTTGGGGATTAAGTGGTTGAAGGTTGAAAGCCTTCAATGGTTATCAAAGACTTTGAGGGTTAATTTGTTGAACACACAAAGCATTAATTGCTTTTCAAAGACTTTGGAGTCTTTGAGAAGTGACTCCAATTTGCTTAGGAATGTGACAATATTTAGGGGATGGATTAGGCTAATTAGGAAGGGTTTAGAAGAATCTAGAAGGGGTTTAGGCATACAAGTGGATTTTGTAGGAAAATGCAAGTGGGAGAAATTTTGGTATTTTCAATTAAAATAAAATCATTTATTTCAATTAAATGGTGTAAGTTGCATTTGGATAAATATTTAAATAAATATTAATTTATTTAAATGAGAAAAAGAAGATAAAGCATTAAAATGCTTGAAGACTTTGAGGAAAACCATTAAAGTCTTAAGAAGACTTTAAGGGAAGCCATCAAGTTTGAAGACTTTAAAGCCATCAAGTTTGAATACTTTAAGGGAAACCATTAAAGGTTTCAAGTGGGTGAGGATAAATAGGATTTTAAATAAATAATTTATTTAAAATAGTTGTGCAATTTGCTTTTGTAGGAAAATACAAGTGGGTGGAGGATAAAGGTGATTTAAATAAATGATTTATTTAAAATAGTTGTGCAACTTGCATTTGTAGAAAAATGCAAGTGGGTAGAGGATAAAGGTGATTTAAATAAATGTTAATTTATTTAAATGTGAGAGGTGGGATTTTGGGGGATTTAAATAAATATTAATTTATTTAAATGTGAGAGAATATTTAATTAAATAAATATGATTTATTTATTTAATTAATGGTCTGAATTTGGTTAAGTGAATTAAATCAAATAAATTGAATAATTTATTTAATTAATAGGAGAATAGGGTAAAGATGAATTAATTAAATATTAGTTTAATTAATTATTAATTGATGGTTAAATAATCAAATAAATACTAAGTATTCATTTAATTAAGTGGACAGATTTATGTGACTACATTTGCCCCTCTTTGAGACGGTGCAGTTTATCGCGTCGTTTCAAAGAAAGAAAAATAGGTGTGAAGAAATGCCCCATAAAATGTAAATTTAATGGGTGGTATGCCCCCTCGAGAGATGGGCCGAATTTTTTTTTTTGAAAAATCGGGCGATCTCTCGAAAAAGAATGAAAAGTGGAGGGGAGGTAGAATAGAAGAAATTAGAACTAATGATGAAAGAATGGGAGAAAATGGAGTGAATATGAAGAAACAACAAGCCAGCGAGTACCCTGAGGTCATCCAAGAGATACATAGCAGATGTAGTGTGGGGTTTGGATTGATGCTATACAATTGATCAAAATTGGTTGGACAATCTGGTGCAATCGGTTGAATTGCCTCGGTCAAGTCAAAGGCTGACAGTTGATGTCAGTTGGTCGCTTGGACATGATAAAGTATGAGTAAGTGAATCAAAGTGACCTGATGTGACTTAGACAATTGATGTAATTGTCCGATGAAGTCAAGGTATATGAAGCAAAATACTCGTTGAGACGTAGACAATTGATGTAATTGTCCGTTGGATTGTGTTTGATTGGTTGATCAATTGATATGTATGTGCATGTGATGGATGGTTGTGGGGAATCATGGCAGCCCCGTTGAGACTAGGTCATTATGATAAATGCCTGATGTAGTCTAGGATTACCATGATCGATTACCTGTTGAGACCCGAAGATACTTGATCAGAGTATCTGTTGATAGTCTAGGTGTGCGTGAGTTGATGTATCTGTGTAGAGAGAGTAACGGGCTTAATTTTGTGGATGAGTGAGGATGGGAAGCGATGAAGGGATTAGGATGATGTTGATGATCAAGATAGGGAGGGTGAGGGGGGATTCGATGTTAGATAGAAGATATGGAGGACTAGGACCGAGTCCTATGGAAGAAGAGGAGTAAAATAGAGTATGTATTATTATGACTATGTATGCATGATATGCAGCTACTATGAATGCATGGATGGGTGGAATGCAACGAAATGCAATATATACAAATGAGATGGAATGACGATCCATGGTGCTTTATTTTTCATCATTGAGCTTTAAAATGTTGTAAGAAAATACAAGCAACTTGACATAAAGATTCAAGATGACCAGAGTATTTCTTACATGGATTTGATATAGCAAGTTAATACAAGCAACTTGATATAATGGATCAAGTTGACCAGAGTATTGCTTGCGGAACAGACAAGGATTATCTCCTTTCATGCATGACTTGGATCGTCCTCCTTGATCTTAGGTTGATCATATCCTGAGACAAGTGCCATAATAAGAGATAAAACCTTTATCCAGTTTGGTTGAGGTAGGAGGAACCAAAGAAAGAGCATTGTACCTACAAACAAACAGTATATACATAAAGAATAAAGAATATGGATCCTTGGTAATGGTTCATGCTCATATGGTCGAGGTATACGCTGTAGTCAGCAAGCCGTAGTGATCTATGACTGCATTTTGCATAAGATCACGTAGCTTAGTGAACTTCCCACGTAGACACCATTAGTACATGCCCCAGAACTTCATCGGAAGTAATGCGCAAATGATACAAAACAATGCTGAAAGATCCTAATATAAATTACTAGACCATAAATCAACCAAGTATTTGATAGTGTAAACAGAATTTTCTTGTCAAAGAAAATGTCATCTTGTCTTTGTTTTTGTAAGGAAGGATGCATCCTTGTTGAAGACAGTTTTGAGTGTTGATGTTGTTTGGTTTGATTGATAAATGGTCATTTTGTTAAGTATGTCGCAATGTTTGTTTAGTATCTGCATGGACGAGTATGTACAATGTGTTGCCATGTTTTTGTGTGATTTTTCAATGGTTTTGTCGATGTTTTTGGATTTTGAATTGTTTTGAATGTTTTTGGTATTTTTGCGAGATATTTTTGAATGTTTTTGGATTTTTGATGATTGTTTGAATGAAGAACTTAATGAATCATAAGACAATGTAGAATCCACTTCCATCAATAGGTTAAAGGCATTGCCCCTAGTTTTAGACATGACTATGAAAAAGCAGGATGCAAGATGTATGGAGTACTATCATAATTGCAGAGGAATAACAAGCCATGGTTGATGGATGGATGGATGTATGTATGAAGTAGATGTGATCGCAATGAGCCTGAAAGACAATGGAGCCATAGCCTTTATGAGTGGCGCCTGTTTTCCAAGTTTTCACCATCGTACTTACCCAAGGTGCCACCGGAGTGGTTGTTCACCGTTTGGATGCATGATTTTTTTTTACTTTTTTTGAATGTTTTTGTATTTCTTCATGGACATTTTTCTGAATGTTTTTGGTATTTTCTGGTATGTAGGGGAGCCTGATGCTCTGTACAGCTTAGGTATAAAACTATTTGAGGTGCATGCTGTTGATTGGATCTGCAAGCGGTTCTCCTTCTGATGTAGCCAACTGATATGCCCCGGACCCGAACACAGCAGTGACAACATATGGGCCCAGCCAGTTTGATTCAAACTTGCCCTGATGTTCTCGGTTTGGTTGGTTGTGAGGATTCTTTCATAGAACAAGATCACCTACCTCAAATGTACGAGGTCTAACTCGGTGATTTTAGCTTCTACTCATGCGCTGCTGATAGGCTTTGAGATGGTTGTATGCAACTTGTCGCTTCTCATCTAGTAACTCCAAGTCCTGAAGACGGGATACTCTATATGCTTCATCATCTATCAGATTATGCAAGGAAACCCATAATGATGGTATCTCAACCTCAATAGGCAAGATAGCTTCTGCACCATAGACCAATGAATAAGGAGTTGCACCTGTAGGGGTTCGAATGCTAGTTCGATATGCCCATAGTGCCGGATTTAGTTGAACATGCTAGTCACGGCCGGCATCATTGACTGTCTTCTTTAGGATCCTCAATATGTTTTTATTGGATGCGTCGGCCTGACCATTGCCTTGTGGGTAATAGGGAGTGGAAAAGCGGTGTTGGATATGAAATTTCTCACAAAGTTCGCGGACATCCTGATTTTTGAAAGGAAGACCGTTATCTGTGATGATGGACATGGGTACACCATACCGGCAGATGATGTAGTTGAGGATGAATGAGGCGATCTTCTTGCCGGTGACTTGGGTAAGTGCAATAGCTTCGATCCACTTTGTGAAATATTCGGTGGCGGTAATAATGAATTTATGGCCATTGGATGAAGATGGATGGATTTTACCCACAAGGTCAAGGCCCCATTGACAGAAAGGCCATGGTGTCGTGATTGGTTGCAGTTCCTGGGCTGGTGCATGTATCAGGTCACCATGAATTTGACATTTCTTGCATTTCCTGACAAAGTAGTAGGAATCCTTTTCCATAGATGGCCAATAGTATCCAGCTCGCATGATCTTCTTGGCTAGTGATGGACCACTTGAGTGAGTCCTGCAAATTCCTTCATGTACCTCTTCCAAAACCTTTGTTATCTCATCTTGTTCCAGACATCGAAGGAGAGTACCATCAAGACCGCGTCGGTATAGGGTTTCAGCAATAATGGTATATCGAGCAGTTTGGCGAATGAAGGTTTTTTGTTGGTTATTCGATTGGTTGGGAGGAAGGGTGTGATCGTGGAGATAGGTGTAGAACTCACCGTACCATGGGGATTCAGAACCAACAAGGCGACATATCATTTCGGATTTGGGGATATCATAAGCGGGAATCCAAAGCTGTTCGACCAAGAACTCGTAGCATGTTGAATTTTGTGGAAGATCTAGGAGAGATGCAATGGTAGCCATAGCATCAACAGCTCGATTATGATCTCTTGGTATCTGCTCAAAAGTGATAGTAGTAAATGATGTCTTTAGAGTGTCCACCATTTGCTTATATGGCATGAGTTTATCATCTTTGGTCTGATATTCATCTGTTGCTTGTCGAATGACTAGTTGGGAATCGCCATATACTTGTAGTTCTTGTAATTTCCATTGTACGGCTAACCTGAGTCCTGTGATCAAGGCCTCATACTCTGCTATGTTGTTTGTGCATGGAAATGTGAGCCTGTAAGACTTCGGGATGCTATCACCCTGAGGTGTGATAAATAGAATGCCTGCCCCCAAGCCGTGCCTAGTGTATGAACCATCAAAATATAGTTTCCATGGTTGTGCTGTTGTGATCATGAATATCTCTTCATCTAGAAAATTGGAAATGAGAGGATGATCACCTATGAGAGGTGCATCAGCCAACTGATCTGCAATAACTTGACCTTTGATAGCTTTACGGTCTACATACTCGATGTCAAATTCACTTAGAATCATCACCCATTTGGCCAAGTGGCCTGTCAATGCTGCTTTGCTGAGTAAGTACTTGAGTGGATCAATCTTTGTGATGAGTTGTACCTTGTGCGTCAACAGATAGTGCCGCAATTTAGTGGCTGCTAAGATTACTGCTAGGCAAGCTTGCTCAATAGGTGTGTAATTGAGTTCATAGCCAACCAGTGTGCGAGAGATGTAGTATACAGTACACTCTTTGCCTTCTGCATCATGTTGTGCCAATAATACACCTAATGCTGTACTTGTTGCTAAGATATAAAGTAACAGCGGTCTACTTGGATCTAGTGGCATCAGCAATGGTGGATTCATGAGATAGTCTTTAAGTACCTGAAATGCTTGTTGGCATTTGGCATCCCACTGAAAGCGGATGTTCTTGTGTAGCAGGTGTGTGAATGGGTGACACTTATCAGCCAATTGTGCAATGAATCTGCGGATGGATTGAAGCCATCCTTGTAGTGTTCTTAGTTGACTGATATTCTTTGGAGGTGGCATGTCCATGATAGCTTTTACCTTTGCTGGGTCAACCTCAATGCCTTTGCTTGAGACAATGTATCCTAGAAGCTTCCCGGAGGTCACTCCAAAGACACATTTCTTTGGGTTGAGTCGAACATGGTATTGTTCCAGTCTATCAAAGATTTTATCTAAGATGTGGAGATGCCCATCTCTAGTGAGTGATTTTGCTAGTAAGTCATCCACATAATCTTCCATCATAGTATGCATCATGTCATGGAAGATGGTAGTCATTGCTCTTTGATAGGTCGCTCCTACATTCTTTAGACCAAAAGGCATTACATTCCAGCAGTAGGTGCCCCATGGACATGTGAAGGCTGTCTTATGTTGATCTTCGGGTGTGATTTTTATCTGATTGTAGCCAGAAAAGCCATCCATGAGTGAAAGCATCGCATGTCCTGCTGTTAAATCCACTGTGATGTCGATATTTGGTAGGGGTAAGTCATCCTTAGGACATGCCTTATTCAGATCTCTGAAGTCAGTAAAAATGCGGATGCCCCCTTTTGGTTTGCCGATAGGCACAATGTTGGAGATCCATTCTGCATAATCAATTGGCCTAATGAAACCAACATCTAGGAGTTTCTTGAGTTCTGTTTTTACTAGCACGACAATCTGGGGATGCATCTTACGAAGCTTCTGCTTGACAGGTTTGGCTCCTTCTGCTACTGTGAGGTGATGCATGACTAAATCCGGATCAAGCCCAGGCATGTCTACATATGACCATGCAAAGTTGATCTGGCACTGCTGGAAGAACTCTATAAATTTAGGCTGTTCCTCTGGAGTGAGAAGAGATGCCAGATGTATAATATGAGGATTTTCAGGAGTCCCCACATTGTATTCTTTGGTCTCCTCAATGAGGATCGTTGATCGTTCCTGTTGTGCATTAGCAGGGAGAATGTCAAACCCTTCATCCTCAGGTGCCTCAGAGAGGTTTTCACTGTTGGATACGCTTTTTATTTTTACTTTTGTCAGATCAAACAGTGCCACAATGTGGTTTTCACTGGAAGATCCATGTTTTATTGTTATATTTTTGTAGCTGAAAGGTTTGGCATCCGCCCCGAAGTATGCTGCACTATTAAGTTCAATGGCGAATCCAGCTTTGTGATCCCCACTTGGTAGGCTATCCCTTATTTCCAAAAGGTCAATGATAGCCTCATCATTTTGGAAGAGGTCAAGACATGTGGGATTTGATTGGGTCCATTCGATGAGTTCAGGGTGGATAATGGGCATTACGTCATCGATTAGGTTAAGTTCGTTAGATGTATCAGTGAGGGTTAAGACAGTGTGGTGAAGGTCGTTGATGGTACTCTCCTTGTCAGAATCAGGCGTAGGATGAGACGTAGGGTCGGTGGAAGATGTTTCCAGCTCAGGAACCCAAGTGGTCTTTATCTGTGCTTCTCCGTAAACAGGGATGTCTTTGCGTGGTGGAGGTGGTGATGTGTCTTCCTCATCTGAAGTGTTAAGCTGTACAGAATCAAATTCCCACTCATGTGAGTCGGTTTCTGAGTCACTTTCCAGCATCCGATTACTATACCATATTGGGATGTCTTTGGGTTTAAACACTGCAGGTATGATTGGTTTATGTACCTTTGTAGTGATCGGTGCTGCAGGAATTTTGATAGGGATTAAAGGATTTGTTACTGGAAGTATCAGCAGTGTTGACTTAGTGGCTTCTGTTGGAACGACTGGTGCCATAGATGCTGCTGTGGGTTTCAATACAGTTGTTGTTACAAATGGTGTTGCTGATGGGATTACTGGTTCGTTTGGTGGGATGAATGACATTGGTGACGGTGGTGTTGGGTTTGTGAGCCTCGATGGGGCAGTGGGGATAATTCTTGATGGTGCTTTGATTATGAAAGGTATCCTCTTTGCAGTAGGTGGGCAAAATGGTTTGCTGGATTTTCCTTTGAATCTGAGTTTAGGAAGGATCTCTTTTTCAAAACCCAGGCCTGTATTACCTTTGGGCTTGAATTCTAGCAGCAGAGGTTCATGTCGTCCTTGTTTGTAGTATCCCAAAGCACTCTGACCATCATATCCCATTCTTTGCATAATGAGGAGGCCTTTGCCATACTGTTCCGTAGGAAGTGTAACTCGCGGTATATCAGTGGTGATGGGATCTTTATAGATCCATGCCGCTAGGTCCTCATCTTGTGTTTCTTCCTCTTGACTCTTTCCAAGGATGAAAGGCGTCAAAGCACATGCTGGCGTGATCAGTGGTTGTTGGAGCAACTGTGGTGGTTTACCATATGTTCTAGGGGAAGTGGGCATCTGTCCCACACAAAAGAGTTGACTCAAGTTGTATTCCCCGGGACCTTCCTCTGCGACTTTCATCTTAATCTTTTCTTGCTTGGGTATAGGGGTGTTTGAACTGGCAAGAGAGACGGGACTTACATATGATGTGGAGGAAATGGCTTCCCTATTATTAGGAACAGTAATCTCTGGTTGATGGCTGATATTATGGCAAAAAGAAAAGGGATTTGCATCGCCCAGGATTGTGATCTCTGTACCGTTATGTGGGAACTTGATACATTGATGGTAGGTAGATGGAACAGCTTGCATGGCATGTATCCAAGGTCGCCCTAATAATAGATTATATGGCAGAGGAAGGTCCAGAACCTGACAAATGATGTGCTTTACCACAGGGCCCACTCAGATTGGTAGTACCACAACTCCTTTGGATGAACGCTCTGCACCATCGTAGGCCTTGATGGTGATCTTCTTGCGAGGATCCACTGATTCTATTGCATATCCCAATGCTATGACCAACTGTAGTGTACAAATGTTCAGGCCTGCTCCATTATCTATCAAGACTCGCTTGATCCTATGTTGGTTGATAAAGCCTTCAATGTGTAGCGAAGCATTATGAGGTTGCTGGAACGAAGAGTTGTCACTTTCGGAAAAAGTGAGACAAGGTGATGTCTTTAGATTTCCAACCATGGCTTGAAATTGGTTTGTATTTATGTTTGTAGGGACTGACGCCTCTTGGAGTGCTTGATCCAAGATAGTTTTATGAGATGGTGATAGGCGCAAAAGCTCTAAAATGGATATAAGCGCAGGGGTTTTGTCTAATTGTTCCACAAGATTGTATTGCTTTGGGATGGAGGTGGTGCCTTGTGGAGCTGCCTTTATGGTAACTTTGCCGCGACGCGTAACAACATTGCAATTGGAGTTGGGATTTTTGAAGGTTATAGTTGCAACTTGTTCATTGGCATCATACAGGTGATTTACAGTGTAGTTATACGCAGCCTGCGTATAATCAGTGGTATCAGTGCCTCGCCGGGAAGTGGAAGGACCCCTTTGATCTTGTGATGGAAGTGGATTCTTGAACATTAGATGATCATTATTTGTTGTTTTTGGGTCATGTCCTTCAATCTCAATTTCTCCTCGATCAATAAGATCCTAAATGAGATCTTTCAATCGGTGACAATTACTTGTCTTGTGTCCTCTTCCTTGATGGAACTCACAATGTTCAGTATCTCTCCACCATGCTGGTTTGACCTGAGGCTCATAGTTCGATAGCTTAGGTAGAGTGACCAAATTCTGAGAAATGAGTTGTCGCAACACTGTTTCAATGGGTTCCCCTAAGGGAGTGTATGTGCGTTTTTGTTTTTGTGGACGAGGTCTTGGTTCATCATGAGATGTGACGCGACCTTGATTAGGAGGAACATTTTTGTTGTTTTGAGGTAGAGGATTTTGTCCTGCAAACTGAACCATAGGTTGTACATTTTGGATAGTCCGAGCATCCGCAACTCCATCATTGACGATATTCTTGTTCTTGTTCCAGAAGTTTGGTTTATCACTATTGAAGCGCGGGCGAGGACCATCTTTTGGTTCATTAAAGATTTTGATGAGTCCTTTCTTGATGAGTGCCCTTTCAAATTTTAAACCTTTGGTGATCATATCGTTAAAGGAGTCAGTGTCTTTGACATCCAGGTGAAATTCCATTTCTTCGTTTAAGTTGGAAATGAATATTTCCACTAGTTCTCGTTCAGGTAACTGAAGAGAACGTCTGCTAGACATTTGGTGCCATCGTTGCAGGAATACTGAGAATAATTCACCTGGTTTTTGTTTGGTGTTGCATAGATCAGCCATGGTGATGTCGCGTTCAATATTATAAGAGTAATGAGATAGGAACTTCTGGATGAGTTCCTCAAATGTTCTAATGCCACCTGGTAGTCAGGAAAACCATGATGTGGTTGTTCCTCCCAAGCTTTGGGGAAAAAGGTGCATTAGGTATGTGTCTTCATATGCCACTTCGAGGCAAGCAGAATGAAATTCTCGGACATGATCACGGGGATCTCCCTTTCCTCTATATTTTTCAAATTTGGGTGTTTCAAACCCACGTGGAAAGGGTGGCATATAAAGATTCCTATCAAAAGGATAGGGACAGATGTCGTTAAGTGAAAATTGATTGGTCTTAACACCACTATGAAGTTGTTGGGCGAGATTCTCGACTTGTTGCCACAACATCTCCATTTCATTTGGAGGAGGAGGTGGTGGGTTACCTCGAGGAATGTTATATCTGATGGGATCTCTACCTCTTTCCTCTTCATGGTGACTTTGTCTGTCCGATGCTTGTCTTAATTGGGCAAGATCAAAGTCAGAGGGGAGTTTTGCTCCTTCTTGAGTGAGTCTTAAGAAGTGAGCATCTGCATTGCTCCTAAGTATTTCGTCAAAAAGTCTGTTAAAGAGAGGGTTATGCTGAGCACTTTCTATTGTTGCAAGAGTGGGAGTACTTGGGTTTTCATCATCTGCATTTCCTCCAAGTGCTTCTTGAAATTCATTGAGATTTTCCTCTTCTTCTTCTTCCCTTTCTATTTCTCGTTGCCTGGACTGTGATCGGGTTTGGGCCATTTTGTTTATAAGCTTTTTGTTAAAGTTGTGTGAAAATGATGGTGAGTTTTTGTTGAAATGAGAGATTGATGGTTGGTGAATTGTGTTGCACGTGGATCTCTAACACCTTTAAGGTGGATGTAACCGAAATTCCTTCTTTGAATTGCTTGTTTGTTTGATAAGTTTTGATGTGATAAGGTGTAGAGAAATCTGAGATGTGTTACAGATTTAACTACCTAGTAATGAGAGGATTCACTCATAAACTAGTTTTAACCTGCGTAGATGTGTCTCTTAAGATGAGCTTATCCTAGATGTAGAAACAATCTAAAAAGTGATGTGATGTGTTTGATTTCAAGCAATATCTAAAAGAGAACTTGGGACAAGAACCTCTTAATGTTTTGAGAGTTGGGACGGATTGATGATGAAGTGATGATGTATGAGTGAGATGATGGATGAAAATGTTTTCAACTTCAATAAAAACTTTGTGTTACGAATGGGACAAACTCTATCTCTTCCCTTTCGGGTGTTGCTGGTATTTCTCGAGCTGTGTTGTATGTGATACAGACATTTGGGAAGAAGTTGGGATTAATCTTTCCTCGGTTTTTGTGATAACTCAGAGCTCTATATTGCATAAAAGCTCTGCGGTTCAATGATTCGGAATCAAATTCATTTTTTTTTTTTTCTTGAAGGTAGAGACACATGTGACGCAGAAAGATTCTATGTGAGACAAAGATTTGTCTATTTATATAGAAGAATTTCCTCCTTTTGATCAAAGCCTTTGAGCTTAATGGTCTTCTTTTCAAGTTGATATTCTGATGATGCTTCTTCTTTCTCAAGATGTGAAGAATGGTCATAAAATTTTGACTCTTTTTTGTTTTGCACTTTGTTTTTGGTATTTTTGTTTGTTTCTGAGAAATGTTGGATGAATACTTTGTTTTTGGGATTGATCTTCTGACTTTTCTTTGACAAGAAAACAAAGCAAGCACACAAACACAAGAATGTTGCCCCCAAAGGCACGAATGAGTATGGGTCTAGATCAACCCAATTCTTGGACTTGTATATGACTCTGCCTTTAAATGTATTTTAAGATGTATTTCCAAAGCCTGAAGTCGGCTCAATTTGCACTAGGTCTGTAAAACGAACACACTTCAAACACTTTTTATCCCTAAGGTCAAATGGCCAGTTGTGATAAATTTAGCCCACATCTTGATATTTCTTCGACTTTGGTACTACATACCTTATGAATCCCGCCGTGGCAGGTAAGGATGTGATATACTAAGTCTTGCACGAGCATAACAAATAGATGATCCCTATGATGGGGGAGTCACCACTTTTATCAAGCCACAAGTGACTTTTCAAAAAGCTATGTTTCTACTCAAGGAAATATGTATGGTGAGTATCTTGGGAGCAAAACCATCTATGCTCTTGCACTAAATTATATCACAAATATCCTCAATCAATAGAATGGGTGGGCTACTACTTAAAGGTGTTTAGTCATGTTCGATGTTTTTGGACATAAGTTCATTCTGCAGTGACTCACTTAAGAGCCTTGTAACTGGTGGTGGGGCCCATTTGTCCTTTCGGCTAGTTACACTGTAGGAACAGCTATACCCAAGGCTACAACTTTTGCTCACACCTGATTTCTATAGCGGCTCGAAGGATTTACCGCTCAAGGTCGTTCCCAAGAGTGATGTGTCTCTTGGCAGACCTCTCTTAAAAAGATAAAATTTTGAGTGTTACTAACACTTTTCTCTTGCACCTAGGACCACGAAAGCCAAGGGAGAGGATAGTGTGTGTTAGAAGTAGGACCACTCGACCAACTCTTTGCACAAGTGTGCCAAGCATGAAAAACACTTGTTCTTTTTAATCTATCATTGCAATGTGATCTAACTATTTGGAGATGTTGCTCCAACAATCATGATGTTCTTTTTAATTTTCAAAGGCAATTGTTTGAGTAAACTAGAATTTAAAAATCCTAGTCAACTTAATGAAAAACACGTTTGCATGAAGTAAAATTGCTTTGAAAATGAGACAAGTTGATTGTGAATTTTATTTGCACCAAAAATGGAAGTGTGGATTGTGAGTTTTATCTTGATGCAAGAAATAAAATTTGCCTTGTTGATTTTAAGCACCAAAACGAAGTTTGTTTCCTAACTTGCAAAAAAATAAAGTTGTTTTTGTATAAGTTTGTGGTTCTTTTTACCTTTGAACAATGAAATTCTTTTTAAGAGCCCCAAACAAATGTGTGATTCTTTTTTAAAAGCCCAAATTTGAAATGTGAAGTTAATTTTAAACCAAAATAAAAAGTGAATTCATTTTTAAAACCAACTTCAAAAACAAGTTAGTAAAAAATATAAATCTACTTTTTAATCTAATTTAAATCTGCACAAAAGAGAAAAATAGTTAGTAAAATCCGCCTATTTGGTGGGCTTCTACAAGCCTAATTTTTTTTTTTTGGTTCTTTTTTTTTTTTTTTGGTTACAAGGTGATTTGTACAACGTTTTGTTACAATAGCGCTAGTTTGCGTTTGAATAGAGGCACTATTTAACACAAACGCACTAAAAGAAAGGGAAAGACAGAGAAGGGAAAAGCATTGAAACAGGGTGAATAGCGCCAAAATAATGTCAAACGCACCAAAACAGTGTCAAAAGTGCAACCTGTGTGACATTTTCAACATTCAAACATGTTATTGGTTAAAAAAAAAGTTGATCTTTTTGGTGTTTGGATTCACGTCGGGTTCACCAAATGATGCTCTGCAAAAAGGATTAGAAAATCTGTTTGATGGCAACACACACAAGAGCACAAGAAACAAACGTTAGTGTTAGCAACAAAGGATTATCCTAAACAGGCATATCAAGAGAGATATTAAGCATGAAATAGAAAGCATATAAACATAGAATAAAATAGCTAATCAAGATGCTCATAGTTGCTCCTCCCTTGTTCCTCTCCTCTCCAAGTCCCAAATGAGTGTAGCTCTCAACTTTTAGCACTAGCCCTGGATGCCATATGGAGATTCAAGATGGTTGAATATGATAAGCAAATACTATGCAAGAGTAGATAGTGATGCTATGAAAAAGCTCTATGCTAATGCCAGTATAACAACAATACTCTAAAATGCTTCCTCTTTTTTTGCTTGAGGAGAAGGGTTCTATTTATAGAAGAAATGGGGAAATGAAGGGTTAAGATTGAGCAATCTTAGCAAGGGTTAGGATTGAAAGTTGGGGATCCATGTGCACAATTGGCACCAATAAAATGGTGACAAGTGTCAACATAGGATTGGGTTGAGAGAAGAGGTTGGAGGCATTAAAGGCCTGAGAAGACCTCATGGTTATCTAGAGGCTAAGGGTCAAGTCCAAATTACGATTACCCACTGGATTAAGAGTTAATCCAAGGATAAACCTTTGTGCAAATGTTTAAGAGATAATCATGGTCAAAGCATTAATGGCCTGATGAGACCTTTGGGTTGGGTAGAGGTTGAGTCAAAACAAATGTTTTAACCATGTGGGAGGGTTTGAGGTAACCATTAATGGTTATTGGAGACTTTGGGGATTAAGTGGTTGAAGGTTGAAAGCCTTCAATGGTTATCAAAGACTTTGAGGGTTAATTTGTTGAACACACAAAGCATTAATTGCTTTTCAAAGACTTTGGAGTCTTTGAGAAGTGACTCCAATTTGCTTAGGAATGTGACAATATTTAAGGGATGGATTAGGCTAATTAGGAAGGGTTTAGAAGAATCTAGAAGGGGTTTAGGCATACAAGTGGATTTTGTAGGAAAATGCAAGTGGGAGAAATTTTGGTATTTTCAATTAAATGGTGTAAGTTGCATTTGGATAAATATTTAAATAAATATTAATTTATTTAAATGAGAAAAAGAAGATAAAGCATTAAAATGCTTGAAGACTTTGAGGGAAACCATTAAAGGCTTGAAGACTTTAAGGAAAACCATTAAAGTCTTAAGAAGACTTTAAGGGAAGCCATCAAGTTTGAAGACTTTAAAGCCATCAAGTTTGAATACTTTAAGGGAAACCATTAAAGGTTTCAAGTGGGTGAGGATAAATAGGATTTTAAATAAATAATTTATTTAAAATAGTTGTGCAACTTGCTTTTGTAGGAAAATACAAGTGGGTGGAGGATAAAGGTGATTTAAATAAATGATTTATTTAAAATAGTTGTGCAACTTGCATTTGTAGGAAAATGCAAGTGGGTAGAGGATAAAGGTGATTTAAATAAATGTTAATTTATTTAAATGTGAGAGGTGGGATTTTGGGGGATTTAAATAAATATTAATTTATTTAAATGTGAGAGAATATTTAATTAAATAAATATGATTTATTTATTTAATTAATGGTCTGAATTTGGTTAAGTGAATTAAATCAAATAAATTGAATAATTTATTTAATTAATAGGAGAATAAGGTTAAGATGAATTAATTAAATATTAATTTAATTAATTATTAATTGATGGTTAAATAATCAAATAAATACTAAGTATTCATTTAATTAAGTGGACAGATTTATGTGACTACAATGTCTATGAGATTCACATGATCTATCATCATAATCAACTTACCTTCCCTAGTATTTTTGTTTGTTCCTTGATTTTCCAACTAGTCTGCTGCATTATTGGCCTTACAATATATATTGTAAATTGAGAATTTCATATTTTTGAGACTATCCCACACTTTGTTAATTAACTTATCCAATCTCCAATTAAGACAACATTTTTTCCTTATCCCATTAACACATAATACCGAATCATCTTCTATGTCAACTTCCATCTAGCCTCTCTTTTGGCACTCTTCTAGAACCCTAGTCTGGCCAATGTCTTCTACTTCATTATTGATTAATATATCATTTGATCTAGCCATCACCCACAATACTTCACCTTTCAATTGGATGACGATTAGGTAGGTTCTTTCTAAATTTTTTTTGACATTGCCACGAGACCAATACTTTTTAAAAACTCCTCATTTATCATGACTATGATGATGCGAAATATTGGATTTTCCTTTTGAGGCTTCATCAACTTGGACCGTCACTATTTATAGCCTTTTATTTGTCAAGAGAAGAGCTCCATGTCTAAAGAGGAGAATTTATTATTTTGAATCAAGAATGTGTTAGTATTAAAAATAGTCATTTGATGCTTCGCCAAGGATTTCTTATTAGGAGTGTTGAGAACCCTAACAATATATGACGTGATATCCATTTTTGTCTCGGAAGGGAATGTCCCTCATCAAATTTTAACATTCACGTGTTATTTCACTTGACCTTTTGCTTCACCATCTTGAATTTTTTTTTCTTGGTTAAAATTTCTTTTTTTCTTTCTCCATTCACCATAGTTGGGAGATGTTAGGATATATACTATTTAAGCGATTCCCAATTTGACAATTTGGGAAGAGAAAGTGTTCGTTCATCCAATCCTTTGGTGTCTTTGTCTAAGGTGAGGTTACCCTCCCACTTATCTTCTTCTACTACCTCCATTCATTGTTATAAACGAAGATGTGTGTTATCCTCTAAAAGATCGTCTAATAAAATTTAAGTATTTTTATTGTGTAACACCTTATTCTTGGAAGAGAGCTCAATAAGGTCATGAGAAGCCTCATGGGAGGAATCTTAGGTGGAATTATTGATTGAATTTAGAGGATTTGGAAGTGCATGGAAAAGGATGAATGTCTAGTACTAGAGTCTCATTGGCTTTTTAGGTGGAGGAAATCAAATGAGGATCACCATATCTAAGGGAATAAGTAAATAGGGATTTCAACCAACCAATTTGATTTGTTGCTTCAAAATATTTTTCCAAAGGTAAATAAGGTTGAATGATATTTGCTTTAGTCTCTATGTTGAAAATATCCTCAACAATTAAGAGGGTTGTAGAGCTATTTGAAATGTATTTAATACAATTCATTGAAGAATGACCTCTATTCAAATAATCAAAATAGAGAATTGGAAGATAATAAATCTCCACCTTCTGTTTCCATTTAACAAATTTAGAAATTAGTTCAGGCTCTTTAGAGCGAGGTTAATTAAAATCCAATTCAACACAAATACAAAGATATAGATGCCAAATTCCTCATCAATAAACTTCTCATTTAGGCTAATAAAGAAGCCTAAAGCATCTTAAATTTCTCAAAAGAATCCCTCATACCAATACTTAGATCTGGAAGATTATAAAGTTGGGTCCACATCAACATTTTTCCTAAAACTTGAGTAGATTAAACAACAAATATAATTTAAACAACAAACATAAAATTCAAATGTATGTGTTAAGAAAACTGAGAGTAGATTAAACAACAAACATAATTTAATAAAGACAATGAATTTCATGGTTCAACAAAGATGGTTATGTCAGTAGAAAAGTGAATTATTATTTTTCCTTGAATGATCATAGCAATTACATTAAGTTTCATCAACTTCAAATGTTATCTTGATTTTTTTTGTAAAACTTCTCATTTACAACGAAGAGTCAAAAGATATGGGAATGTTAAGGGTTGGGGAAATTGAAAGGGTGTTCTTGTTGGATTTCACAACTAAACAATATATTCTCAAGTGATAATACCAAAAGAACAACTCACAATGAGAATTTAGAAATATTTTCCAAAAATATAAGTAATCGTATATGCACTCCTATATATGTAGTTACATAGCTTACAAATAGATGCATGATATTGACATGTGGACTATGATGTCAATAGTACATTTTATTTTTAGGGTTTTAACATACTTTAGTATAATTCAAAATAGTTTTTCTACATTAATTATTTTAAATAAATATGCATGACTTGTCTAATACACTGGTATAGAATAAAAGGTTTGTAAATAGTTATGTTAATGTTGTCCAACAAATTAGAAAATGTTTTTTTTTTAATATCAAGTAATGGAAGATAAATATAAATAAATAAATACCATTATTCGTTACATGGGCGATTACTATACATGAATCTCAAGAATCAACACTCAACAATCCAAGGCTGAAATTTTACAACTTTGTCTAGAGTTAATCAATAAAGGGTCTGCGAAGAGAACCACCATTTAATTCCTTTGATCAATATTCAAGAATGAAAAAATTCCACACACAATTATAAGGGAAAGGGAAGGGTCTTAGCTACTTGTACTCTCATTAATTTTCAAGTACACAATGTTCAATACAACCTTCTCTAGATAAACCTTCCATCTATTCTTTTCATAAAGAAATTCTAACCTAATATATTCATAACTACATGGGGTATAAGTGTGTACTGGACATTCGTATATTATTGCATTGAGTGATTTCCATTTTACTAATATTATATTTTCTCACCTATAATTCCTTTGCTTAACACTAAATTTTTGTTTTCTACAATATATACATTTTACATACGACCAACCACTCATAATTTATGATATAAATCCATTAAATATTAGTTTCAATGTGTAGGAATGAAATAAATAAACAAGCAAAAATCTCTTTCCAAGCTTATTTCATACAACCAAAGGAAATCATGATGTACAAATTCCTCAAAATTAAAATTGTTACAAATGTTTCATTAGATTAAATATAAACAAATATATAATACAATTTTTTCTCAAACTTTTGATAAAAACATTGTATGTATTTCAAATTGAGTTACAAAACATATAGACAATACAAAAATAAAAATAAAAAATATCTCTCTTAACATGTTAAACATAATATTCTCTGAGGTAATCATTGCACCTCCTTATGCAACGTGCTAGCGATTTCCAGACCTAACTAGGATGGATGTATTAAAGTGAGTGCCTGGCATCCATTCTAGCTTTGTTCTTCGCTTTGCCGATAAATTATTGAGAATAGAGAGCATTGAAGTAGAATGCAGAGGGTTTGCGCGAGCTAGACGATATCCCAATGCCTGAAAATCCTTTACATCGTCCGTTGACGTTGGCAACACACACGCTGATCATATCTTTTAAAAGTTTGCTTTGCTGATTTTTAGGTTGAGATGCAAATTCTTCTATCGCCATCCACTGTAAAAAAAAACAAAAAAAAAAACAAGTTATTTGAACCCCAGTTTAAACGATTATTGAAACTATCCAGCTTAACAATATCGAATCACCGCCGCATGTTTAAACGCGTACCTTGGCTGCAGAAATTTCGGTATCTTACACCACAATATTAGAAGAAACGGATCTCAACATACACACGACGAGCAGATCCGATTTTCCAAAAGGGGCATTGTGATATACTCAATATCTTTTCACAGTTACATTAACGGGTAGTCATTATATTAATTATATTAATTAGCAGTGCAATAATAGTATGTGGTAGAGTTTATATATATATAAAATCGTGGCAACAACTAGAGAAAGTTTCTGGGATTTCAGACGAATGCTTCGGCGCGGGTAACAACTAACTACCGCTACCCTTCCTTACAGCGTAAGCGTAGCAATAATGAAATTGGATACCTGAAAAACTTATCATTTAATGACGTTGTTCGTAAATTCGCAGAAAGGCTATTGAAACTTCTTGTTAGTGAACAAGTAAGCGCTCTAGGTACTACGTTTCAAGAATACAGAAGAGCGCGTGACTAAATATTCCAAGGCTGAAACAGTGATAACGAAGCAGTAAGCGTTTAACCCTGCCACGCAGGTTCGTGGGTCCTTCCCAGATCGTTCCGATTGCGACTCTCCGTATTTTATTGACATTCTATATATACTACGACTATTTGTTCACGTTGACCCTTTCTGAAAACAAATAAATAGTCTAAAAGAGGTGTGGCTTCCTTGTCCCCATTTTTTCCCATCACGTCACATCACATCATCCATCGTTGTTTGCTTATCCCAATTAAGTACTTGTTATTATGTCTCTCGAACCGGATTTATTTAACTTGCGGTTAGTCTTGGGATATATTGGAAATAAAGTTGGACTTATTAATTAATTAGTTATTCATGGACGTGATACAATGTTTAAATTATTATGTAATAAAAAATATGCATTTTGTCAATGGGTCCTTGGTCTATTGGTGAAGTTGAATGGCTCCATATGAGCCCACCAGGGATCAAGTCTTGCTGAGTGCAAGGCTCTGACATCATAAGGGATGTGACCGGGATCGTGCCCCGGGCAAATTTGGCGGAATGGATACCCCTCAGTCCTTGGCTATTGAACCTACATAAAAAATAAAAATAAAAATGCACTCTTATAATATCTAGGACCATGCTTCTTATATTTTCCATGCCCAATCAAGAAAGTATACATGTTTATAATATCCAAAAACATGTTGTATTTCTACCCATTCTCTATCAAACAAGTATACATGTTTACAACATTAAAGATTTGTCATAGCATCGTCCATAATATATAGTTAATAAAAATTTACATTTCTATAATACTTCAAATGTTACATTGCATTTTCCATGTTGAATCCCAAGAATATACATGCTTTCAACACCCACAAACACGTCCATGCTACCAATTTTATTCTTCAACATGATTTAACCGTACTTGCTCATACAAGTGAAACAAAATTATTACCATTTTTCCATACATGTACATATTTATAGCAAGCAAAATTATTTCTTACGGGTAATCCATGTTCCTTAAATTTATAGAATACCAAAATGCTCATGCAACAATCATTACACTACACTTTAATACCTTCAAACAAAGAGTGGAGGTGGAAAATTTAATAATTAGTAAGAAATTTGAAGGTTGTGATTTTTCACTATTTCAAGTATTTCTCTCTTGCTTGTTTCCAGGTAGGCTTGTCTATTGAAAGGAAAGAAAATAAAACTATGAAGCTTCCTACTTAATCCAATTCAAGAAGACATGATAAATAAAAGAAAATATGAAAAATTTAGAAAGAATAAGCAACATGCAACATACAACACAATCGTAGAATAAGGTCCCTAGTGCTTCTATTTCAATGATGTCCCCACTTCATTGGATATCATGATGAATGGAGAACAAGCAATGCTTGTGTTGAGTCCGAAAAAGGTTATTAAATTCCATTTAAGGGAGACTTTTACCAACACAAAATATAAATAGAGCATTTTAGCTAGAAAAGAGAAGGGATTCACCAAACAAAACCTAGAAGAGGAGATACATCAAAGTAAACGATACATCATATAGACAAAATTGAAATTCGCTCTTGGATAATAAACAAGAGACTACAAATAAATAAATGCTATAATCTTAAAATGTATATCAAATATGCAAGCTCTAAATTGCTTACAAGTATGCGATATGATGAAAGAGAACTTGGCAAAGATGAACAAGGAATAAGTCAACATATCAAAGAAAAGGAAAATTACTATGCGTGGTCCTTTGTTTTTCAAGCATGAATAATGGAGAAAACTCCAAGAGGTTTTCACGAAGCACAAATCAAGGGAAATCTAAAGGAAACATCAAGATAATTGTAAGATACCTCAAAAGAAAGAATAGCAATGTAAAAATTAAGGTAAAAGAAAAATCCAAATTCAAGAGGGGAAATAAGAATGTAGTCACCAAGGCAAAGGTAAGAGAAAGGCCATGACACACTCAAGTAAGGTACTCACCAAATTAATTTGTGTATTTGTAAATTTATAACAAGTATTGCATGGAAACATTCGGATGCCAAACTTTTTTGGACTCTATCCTAAGCTTCACCTAAAGTATGGTAAAGTTGAGCTCCCTCTAGATAGTCACTTGGAGAGGAGACACTTACTAAAGCAGTAATTTCAAACAAAGAACTCACTATTATGCTAGACCACCCATAGATGGTAAGAGAGCAGTATTTGATGCTTCAAGATAAAATATTTTGTTGAATTACATAAGAAATAAGTGCGATAAATTATTATTTGTATGATTGTTTGATTAGTACTCCAACTTTTTTCTTATATATTAGCTAGTGTTCAATTAGCTAACTCCACTTGTGGAATATAGAGTATGTTCCATTCACCATGGGAAAAGTATGTTTAAAGTTAGGATTTCATGTTTTATGTCTATTGAATCCAAGTACAAATTGTATTGATTTAATATTATAATACATTGTACTTATGGGGGCAAATGGAAATGGGCACCCAAATTGTAAGGAATCTCGAGATTCGTTGGGCATGACAAAAATAAATCACGTCACTTGAAAATTGTAGTGTGGTACGTAAGAGCATCTTTGCTTTGTGAGATGTTTAAGAATTTTTATGAGATTATAAGATGTATAAGAAAAATTATGACTGTAATTCCAATGGCGAATAAACCAAAACAAAAGGACATGATCGATGTCGTTTAAAGGAAACACAAAGTCCTACCAAAAATCTTGAGCATGCTACAACACATCCATTGATTATAAATATTGCAAATACTCTAAACTCTACAACATTCACATCCTCTTGATCGCTTCATCATCTTCATCAACTAATACCTAATGCCTAAAATCATTACAAAAGCCTCAATATATCGAAGTCTTTTGAGATTAGAGATTATATAGATGATTCTACAATCAAAAGTCATTTAATGGCTACATTTCATTAATGAGAGAAATTAAATCTTTCAACAAAAAATATAAATGAGGACAACTAGGATTGAAATTTCGAGTGAAAAAATGAAAGATAGATGTTGTGATGTAATGGGAAAATCTAGAGATAAAGGAAGCAACAATGAATGGTGTGGTGTGGTATAAATTGGGGAGAAGGAAACCTCAAATCTCTTTTAGAGTAATTTTTTTTTTTTTTTTTTTGGTTAAAAAGGTCAACGTGAACAAATAGTCGTCGTATATTGAAAGTTAATAAAATACGGAGGTCGCGAGCGGAACGAACTGGGAGAGTCCCAAGAAGCTGCGCGGCAGGGTTAAACGCTTACTGCTTCATTAATTTTTGACATATATGATGGTGTAATTGTTGACATAGAGAATATGCAGAACGATGCTTCTCGTTTTGCAGCTTCACTCAAGGCATCACTTTCTCAATGGGCACGCCAGGTCAATGCTTACTGCTTTGTTAAGTCTAAATACATATCCCTCAAGACAATGATAAATAGTACCCTCAATTCGTCATACTTGATGGGTATATAGGGAAAGAAGGCGGTGTGGATTAAAGTTCCCAAGGAACAGGCGAAACTAGTACCCGTTGCGATTGAGGCCCGTTTTTCAAAACATCGCTGCTACCATTGACGTTTTTTTCCGTCCAACCCATTTGGCTAGGCTTCAATACTGTTTGGTGGATTACAGGTGGGATTTGGGTACCACCACGCAGAGCCTTCATATGTGATGTTAGTGCATTGGATCCCTCAAACTCCCCCCACCATCTCTGATAATGCTTCACATCAAGCGGGAGTTGTAGCTTTTGTATTCAACGAGGAGGGAGAGGTAAAGATGTAATCCAGTTCTTATATATTGTAGTTACTCTGCTTAATATTCTCCTCCTGTCCATAGCAATGTAACTGCGAAGTGTGAAAAGACATTCACTATTTTGGGCGGTTGTTCGTTTTAAGAGGATTTTCTTTTCTTACATCACTGGGAAAATATACAATTAGTATAATGACTACCCACTAATTTTATTTTAATAGCGGTTGTGGGTCAGTGGCTTGAAGTGACAAATCTGATACATAAATTATCGTGACAATGGCAATATAGGTTCTAGTAGTTCAGGAAATGTGTGGCCCTTACAAAGATTTCGGGTTGTGGAAGATGCCAACAGGAAGAATTAACCAGGTATCAGGTTTAAATTTCCACATCAAACTAAATTCAAGACCCTGCAGTTTTTACATGAAATTACAAGACGATCACTAGTGTACTTATCGGTAATTTGTTTCTGATAGGGGGAAGGCATTAAGGAAGGGGCCGTAAGAGAAGTTCAGGAAGAAACTGGGGTAAATGTCACTTACCTCACCTTTTTCCTCTGAATCAGGATTTTTACCTTATGTTCAATATAATTTCCGACATTTTTTTTTTTTGATAATTTAAGTATTTTCATGTACTCTTACAGATTAATACAGAATTTGTACAAGTGGTTGGGTTCAGGTAAGCAAAACTTTAATCATTAGAAAAAATTGTAATTTGTTTCATAGTTTGTACGAAGAAGGATAAGTTTGATCTAGCTCTCTAATAGTTGTGATTGAACTGCAGGGATGGTCACAATACCCCTTTCGGAAAATCTGATCTACTCTTCGTGTGTATGTTGAGATCCCTTTCTTCTAATATTGTTGTGCAAGATACCAAAATTTCAGCAGCCAAGGTACGTGTTTAAACATTATTTCAATATCGTTCAGTTAAGATTCAAGTGGGGCTAAAATTTGTCTTATTTTCAGTGGATGGCGATGGAAGAATTTGCCAATGTCAACGGACAATGTGAAGGATTTTCAGGCATTGGGACATCGTCTAACTCGCGCAAACCCTCTGCTTTCTTTTGCACTGCCCTTAATTATCGGCATTTTCGAACTAAAGAACAAAGATAGAATGGATTTCAGCCACTTCATTCAATACATTCGTCCTAGTCATGTCTAGATATTTCTAGCACTCTCCATGTAACAATGATTTCATCGATAGAATATTATATTTAAGTTAACATGTTGGACGAGTATATTTTTTTTAATCAAGTTTTGAAATAAATACAAATTTTTCAATTATATTTGAAAAATATTTGTATTGTATATTTGACACTATGATCATTTGAAACAAAGATTTGTAACAATTTCATGTTTGAAGAATTTATATTTATGATTTCTTTTGTTTTTATGAAATGAGCTTAAGAACTATTTATTTGTTGATTTATTTTGTTTCTACACTTTAAAATTAGACTTTAGTGGACTTATACATAAATAAATGGTTGATTTTATGTAATATAAATATATTATAAATGAACTCATACATCATCTTTCTAAAATTATTTCTCATACTCTAAAATTGTATTCTTAAGATGTAAATAAAAGAGTCACCAAATATATCTTTAGACAATAGTGTGTACACACACAAACTTTACTTTAAAAAAATGACATTGTACAGTTGAAATAACATGGCACTACGCACTTATGATAACTTCCACTTCATCTATATTTATTTAGAATTCCTCATATGATTTACTTGAAAATGTATGATGTGCATTCTTATCTATGGTGTAAAATATGACACCTGAAATTTGTGAAATTTTTTTTATCTTCGCATCTACATTTTTTTCTTGTTATTTCTATATTTATTTAGAATTCCCTTATATTTGGTATCAAACCCTATTGCTTTCATAGATATATTTTTGCTATAGTGTATATATTGCCCTCTCTTGCATAGTCTATTTGCATCCAACTCCTAAACTCCTCCAATTGTATTATTTTTGAACTTTCTATTTTACATAATTGCTTTGATTTAGGTATCAAAAATAATTCTCTTTTACTTTTCTTAATTGCTAACCAAGCTATAGTAACTTATTAATTTTGTTATACATAAAAATATGATATTAGCTAGTTACAGTGTGGCGAAACTGGTTGCATTATAATACTACTTTGACATATAAATATGGAATCAATTTTATTTCAATAATCTACTTATCCATTGCTAATTGCACCTTAAGGGATCAATCCTTAGTAGGATTTTTGTGTTTAAAGAATTCATTACAAATACAATCCATTCTTGTGAGAAGGTAGATTTTAAAAATCCAATAATAGATGCAACAAGACTCCAATTATCCAAAATCCATAATATAAAGTCTACACTATCCAGAGATAGAAAATTATTCTTTGGAATAAAAGGCTTTCATTTCTTATCATATTAATTAACTCTACTTGTGAGTTAAAAGTTTATTTTTAGGCATGCACTGAGGTATGTTTTAGGCACCTAGAAGTTTTTTCTCAATGTGAGAAAAAATTCAAGAGAACCAATGCCTTCAATAAATAGATAACAATCACAAAATTATAGAAAAAAATTATACACAACAAAAAATAAGTTGGCTACATAATAATTCCAAATCAAAACTCGTTGAAACTAGGACAAGTGACTTACCTAAAAATTTAGCACAAATTACGTCATGTTGTGAATGATATGAATTATTAAAATAGATAAACTTTGTAGAAGGTTTTTACAACACCCAACCATAGCAAGTAAAAGAAAGATACAATCATATATATATAAAATTTTGTTTTTAAAAATAAAATAAAATTTATTTAAAAATAAATAAAATAATGGGATCCACAACCTTGGGATTGCGGCACCCCCATGGGGATGTCGTAGCCACAAGGACTGTAGCACCCTTTCAACTATCTCAAATAGATGAGAAAAGAACAAATTATTTCTCAGTTGTCTTAAAGGTTACATTTTATTGTAGAAAAAAATAAAATGCAACCTTTAAGACAATTGAGAAATAATTTTTTCCTTTTTCATCTAGTTGAGATAGTTGAAAATGCATTTTTTGAAAAACAAGAGTTATCAAGGGAAGAGGGAGGAATAAAATATAACATTATTAATTTTGTTACACACACACACACACACACACACACACACACACACACACACATGTATGTATATGCATATATGTATGTGTGTGTACACACACACACACATGTATGTATATGCATATATGTATGTGTGTGTACACACACACATATGTACATACATACATACATACATACATACATGCATGCATGCATGCATGCATATATGTTGGCCTGTTGTCATTGATGTCATTGATGTGGTTTGGTCCAGTAGTTTGCTTCAGTATATGTTATAGACCCATTTCTTTAGCTTCTTTATTATGCAATGTACATTTATGTTTACTTCATGCATATTTGAGGTCTAGTATCTACCTTACCGGAAGGTATTTTGGGTCTGGTCCCATCCGAATGTGATGAAGGCATAATCTACTAGGCTTTTTTGGATTCGGTCCTATTCAGACATATTAGAGGCGTGTTCTACAAACTATTTTTGTATCAAGATTGAAGCCAACATCTTATGAAGACATTTTTGTATTGCGTGTGGATGTTTCATTCTCACCCCTTTCTGGTTGAGCCGACTGATCAAAATATTTAGTGCAGATATATATAACCATCAATTTTGTAAGTTAAAGATATGGTTTTTGAAAAATAACTATTGTGTACACATTATATATGCGAAAAGGTTTTGTGGATGTGAATATTGTTATGTGGTGTATTTATAATGAATGTAAAAAGTAGTTTATGTACAATGAATGTAAAAAGTAATTCATGCATATGCCAGATGCAACTCAAACAGTTCATGTAATGCCCACCATGAAAACCGTAGAGAAACTATCACATAGTTTCAAAAAGTAGAGATAATTTTTTTAAAAGATGACAACTACTCATTAAACTACATTATTACATTTCTCATTACAAATTAAAAATGCAATTTTAACATGAACAAATTAAACTAAAGTACACAAGCAGAATGATCATATAAACATATTAAACAATTTTAACATTCTTTCCTATGTTATCATAACATTATTACTGAATTACAACATCAAATATGGTAATATACAACATCCATGGATGATTAATGCCCATATACAATGTATATCCATGTCTCTCTATTATATAAGTCATCACTAAGTTTTTATTACATCATGTACATGCATCCTGCTAGAAATATACATCATCTATTGCCAATAGGGAATCCCAATATACAGTTCTGCAAAAAATAAGGATCATCTATCTCGATAACAAGCATCCAACACAGGGAATGTTAGTCCCAATTGGTGCTTAGAGGGGAGGGGTGAATCAACACTTAATCAAATTTTCACAATTTAACATTTATCATAAATCTTCATTCATCTAAGATCCAACAATGTACTTAATCACTGAAGTAAAATATGCAAGCATGAAAAATTGACAGTGACACCAAGGAGTTCTCTCATGGAAACCCAATAGGGAGAAAAACACGGTGTGAGTAGGAACTCACAAAATTTGCCCTCTTTTGGAGTATGCCCGGTAAAGAGCAATCCCTATTAAGAGAATACAAAGACATTGTTAGGTGCCACCCGGTTAAGGGATTTTGATCAAGGTCAGTTAGTGCCTTTACTCTGTTAAAGTCAACCTAGTTAGAGGACTTAGAACATCAGCTAAGATGTTACCCAGTTAAGAGATTTTACAATAGGGACCTATTAAAGTCCACCCAGTTAAGGGATTTATGTTGTAGTTGTTAGAAAGCAACAGATGGATGATCTATTGCATTAGCTACTGATAGCTTGATCAGATCTCAACATGCATTCCACTCAACACACACTGGTTGTGTCTTCTCTGCACAACACCGATTTCCTTCTTACACCTTCGGCTATTCACTCAGCCGGTCACCTCTCTTTCGGCACTACTCTCTATCGGTCCTCTGACCTTCGGCTCTGCACTCAGTCGGTCCTCTGTCCTTCGGCTCTGCACTCAGCCAGTTCTCTGTCTGTCGACTCTGCACTTATTCGATCTACCTCACACACACACAACTGTGCTAACACCTCTTAGCACTTCCTCTCACTCTGCTCTTTACCTTGGATCACCTTCGACAAGATTTCCTTGTTCCAAATTTCACGATCAAAACTTTCTGAAGGAGCTCGAGAACTCTTTACACTTTTTCTGTCGACACCTACAAGCATATCCTTAATCAAATCAATCAAAGTTTTCAGAAGATTTCAAATTCAAACTCTCCTGCTCTTTCTTTGTGTGCCTTTCAACAATTTTGCCAAGTGTTCAACCAGTTCTGCCACTGCATCTCCCAAGGACATAAACTTTTGAGTCATGTTTAGTCAAATAAATGTGAACCAGAGAATCTGCATGTAATCATGCTTGACTGCATGATAACTAAAAGTTAACTTTACCAACAAATGATTTGGCGTAGACACAAGCTTACCAACTCATTCTTTGCAACCGCAACTAAATGACCGATCACTACTCTGAGATTTATGGTGACTACCTGTCTTCCTTCTATCATATCGGTGTACTGGTATGTAGCTGCACTTCTTACTTTATAGGTTCATTCTTTGGTTTCCGGTTTGTTGTGCCAATATCATGTCTCTCCCCTATTTGCTAGCGAGTTACCGATTAGTTGGAGAAAACAAGTTGCCTTGCTTGAGTCACCTTTTGTGACTTCACCACCACTAGAGTGACTGATCTTCCTCAGTGATAGATTGGTTGACTTGATTTATCTTTCCTTGAGCTGAAGTAACCTTTTGTCATTCAATACCAATGTTGTTTCCATTCATTATTGCTTAATGAACAACAACACCACTCTACCTATAGTACTTCACCGGTTAGTGTCTTCACTGGTAAGTGTTGGACATCAATGACAAACCTTAGCACATATACTTGTTTTCAAGATAGACTGATTTTATCAATGCCAACAATCCAACAATCTCCACCTTTGGCATTGATGGAAAACACTTCAAACTTTGGCTAATTAGATGCATGCTTCTTCATCTCTGTAGTAGTCCAGTCATTTTGCCCTAAGTGAAGAATATCTCCCCCTGTCACTGATATCTGCCAATGTTCAAACACTCTAAACATATCTCCCCCTTTGACAACAATGCCAAAGAGTCCATTCTGAACACTTACAAGACTATTCTCCCTAACCGGAGTAGTCCACACTCATCAATCTAGTTATTTTATATGAAAAAACTTAAAATTATACCAGATTGATGTAGAACCCTATTTTCTTACTATACTAAATGGAGGGGCATAACCCCCAACTTACCTTTGAGATAGTCAAAGGTGTCCTTCTATAGTGGCTTGGTGAATATATCAGCTACCTGCTCTTTTGTTGGTATGTACTCCAACACCACTTCCTTTTCTTGAACTTGTTCCCTTAGATAGTTATATTTGATGGCTATGTGCTTCGTTTTGGAGTGCATAACTGAGTTCTTAGATATGTCAATGGCACTGGTGTTGTCACAATGAATCACTACTGGTCCAACCACTTTTTCTTGAATTCCTTCCAGCAGTTGCTTGATCAAAACTATCTGTGTGCAGTTAATTGCAGCAACTACATACTCGGCCTCAACTGTAGATTGAGATATGCATTTTTGTTTCTTACTTGTCCAATATACAATCCTTTCTCTGAGAAATAATGCTCCTCCACTGGTGCTCTTCCTGTCATCTATATTTCCTACCCAATCTGAATCAGTGAAGACACTTAGATTAAAGTCTCCTTTGTGTGGATACCAGAGACCATACGAATCAGTCCCTTTTAGGTAATTGAATATTCTTTTGACTGCCATCATGTGAGTTTCTTTTGGATCTGTAGAAAATCTGGCAACCAAGCCAACAACTTGTGCTATGTCTGGTCTGCTATGTACAACATACTATAATTTACCGATCATGGACTGGTAAAGTGTCTCATTCACTTCTGCAGCGTCATCACATTTAGATAGCTTGCAACCTGTAACCATTGGAGTTCCAACAAGTTTGCAATCCTCCATTCCAAAAGTCTTAATAATTTCTCTTATGTACTTAGTCTGACTGATAAAGATGCCATTCTTTAACTGAAAGACTTGTAGGCCAATAAAGAACTTAATCTCATCAATCATGGACATCTCAAACTTTTGCTGCATTTGTCCTACAAAGCTCCTGCTCATCTCATCATCTCCCTAAAAGATGATGTCTTCCACAAAGAGCTTAGCAATTAGGTGTTTTCCTTCAGTTTCGCTCTTCAGATGCAGGTTGCTGTTATCACTGGTTGTTTTGAACCCAATTCTTAGCAGATATGAGTGTAACCTCTAATACCAAGCTCTCGGTGCTTGTTTCAACCCATATAGAGCCTTCTGCAACCTGCATACCACATTCCTCCCATCTTCATATGCAAACCCTTCCGGTTGCTCTATGTATACTTCTTCCTCTAACACCCCATTTAAGAATGCCAATTTGACATCCATTTGGTATACTTTAAATATTTAATAAGTAGCACAGGCGAGTAGAATTCTGACCCCTTCTAGTCTGGCTACTAGTGCAAAGCTTTCTCCATAGTCCAAACCTTCTTCTTGAGCATATCCCTTACAGACCAATCTTGCCTTGTTTTTAATTACCTTACCGGTTTCATTCATCTTATTTCTGAACACCCACTTGGTGCCTATTACATTTTTATTTTCCGGTCTGGGTACTAGAGTCCATGTATCATTTTTCTCTATTTTCTCTAGTCCCTCTTCCATGGATTTGACCTAGTCATCATCTTTCAAGGCCTCCTTTGTTGTTTTGGGCTAAAAAATGGAGGGCATACACTCATTCTCTCTTCCTCTTCTTCTGATTAGAACTACTGCACCCTTGTCACTGATGATATCTTTTGCAGAGTGATTATTTCTGACATATTTAGCCAATACCGGTTCACTCCTTGGAACTTCTTCTACCAGTTGTGCAAGTTCTATCTCATAGGCCTCTTCATTGACCACTTCAATAGGATCTTCTTTAGTAGGTTCCACCGGTATATTGTACTTGAAACCTTTATAGTCCTCTGGTTCACTCTTACTGTCCTGTTTATTTTTCTCAGAGTACTCATCTACTCTGACATTCACACTTTCCACAATCTTACTGGTCCTTTTGTTTAGACACCGGTATGCCTTGCTCTTTGTTGGATAACCTAAGAAGGTTCCCTCATCACTCTTGGGAGCAAATTTTCCAGTGTACTCATCTCTTTTTATGTAGCACCTACTTCCAAATACTTTGAAATAGAAAACATTAGGTGAGTAACCACTCCATGATTCATAAGGAGTTTTTTTTGTCCCCTTCTTTACCTATATCTGGTTCAGAGTGTATACAACAGTGCTTATTGCTTCTCTCCAGAAGGTATGTGGGATATCCTTTTGTATCATTAGAGTTCTGGCATAATCAATGAGAGTTCTATTTCTTCTTTCAGCAAATCCATTATGCTGAGGAGTTTTGGGTGCAGACATTTGTCTCATGATTCCTTGTTCCTCATAGTAGTTCATGAACTCTTGAGAGGTGAACTCTCCTCCTCTGAGTGATCTTAGGCACTTCAGATTCTTACCAGTTCCTCTTTCTACTCGAGCTTCCCTAGTCAACTTCCCTAGTTGACACTCTTTGCACATAGAATTTTTCAAGTTTTACTATGTCAGGCATACCTCTTACAGATTTTGCCTTACTAATTTTATCTATGCTATCAAAATTAACATGACACAATCTTTTGTGCCATAACCAGTTGTCTTCTACCATAGCCACTAGACAATTACCTATGGCGGTGTCTAGATGAAACAAATTACCTCTTGATTGTTTACCAGTGGCAATTAAACTTCCTGAATTGTCATTTATTTTACATATCCCTTTATTGAACTCTAACTGGTATCCTTTATTGTTAAGATGTGCAACACTTAACAAGCTATACTTCAATCCTTCTACCCAAAAGACATCATCACAGTTTGTCTTATCATTCAAGGCTATAGACCCCTTACCTCTTACTGCACATGGGGTATCATTTCTGAACCTCACTGTTCCTCCATTGTAATCCTCCATGCTGAGGAATTTGCTTCTGTAACCGGTCATATGATGAATGCAACCACGTTTGATCACCCATTCTCCACATCGGTTTGTGCTAGAAATCAATGACATATCTCCTTTCTCTATGTTATCCTCTTTGACTACCACAAAAGCAATGCCATCTTCATCAAATCTCTCTGATTCTTCATCATTGACTCCTTCTTCTGCAAGATAAAATTCCTTTTTGCTCTTGTCCTTGTAAGTTCTAAAATTATCCTTCCTATCTCTATCATTGTGTCCTAAGGGGTCATATGGTGTCCTAAGGGGTCATAAGACACCATATGACCCCTTAGGACACCATACGACCCATAAAGACACCATACGATCTATAACAACACTATACGATCCATAACCATACGACCCTTAGGAACGCCTTCTTTTTGCTCTCCAACTCGCCCGATCATTGCGGGCCACAACCTAGCAGCGAAATCACCCAATTGCTCAAATTACTCAAAGTTATCAATATTCAACATTGCGTTTCTCAACGCGCATTAATCATAACAACAATCTGTTTGATCCTACGAGGTCGTGTTATGGCACTCTAAAAAAGCCTCTCTCAGTTTCGGTAGAGTCGGATCCACTTGCTCGTGGCGACTCTTTCTTGGTTGCGACAAAAAGCGTCAGATGAGTTCAATGAAAAGTTGCACAATGCCCCATCTTTCAATCCACTCATCGCAACATCGAACCGTCAGCTCGTACGCGTCGGGGTGGCCGGGTTTAAGCTAGGAATGGCTTCTTTTTGCTCTCCAACTCGGCCGATCGTTGCAGGACACACCATTGCAGCGAAATCGCCCAAGTGCTCAAATTGCTCAAAGTTGTCAATATTTGGCATCACGTTTGTCGGCGCCCGTTAATCATAAGAATGATTCGTAACAACACCTAACGGGTCATATGGTTTCCTATGGCCCCATAGGACACCATATAATCCCTTAGGTGTCGATACGACCCATAATGACACCATATTGTGTCCTAAGAGGTCATATGGTGTCCTAAGGGGTCATAGGACACCATATGACCCCTTAGGACAACATACGACCCATAACGACACCGTATTGTGTCCTAAGGGGTCATATGGTGTCCTAACGGGTCATAAGACACTATATGACTCCTTAGGACACCATACGACCCATAACGAAATCATATTGTGTCCTAGGGGGTCATATGGTGTCCTAAGGGATCATAGGACACCATATGACACGTTACAACATCATACGACCCATAACGACACCTAAAGGGTCATATGGTGTCGTATTATATGACCCGTTACGACACCATACGACCCATAACGACACCTAAAGGGTGATATGACATCCTATGGCCCCATAGGACACCATATGACCCCTTAGGTGTCCATCCGACCCATAACGACACCATATTGTGTCCTAAGTGGTCATATGGTGTCCTAAGGGGTCATAAGACACCATATGACCCCTTAGGACACCATACGAGCCATAACGACACCATATTGTGTGCTAAGGGGTCATATGGTGTCCTAAGGGCTCATAAGACACCATATAATGCCTTAGGACACCTTACGACCCATAACGACACCATAGGACACCATACGACCCATAATGACACCATATGACCCATAATGACACCATACGATCCATAACAACACCTAAGGGGTCATATGGTGTCCTATGGCCCCATATGACACCATATGACACCTTAGGTGTCCATACGACCCATAACGACACCATATTGTGTCCTAAGAGGTCATATTGTGTCCTAAGGGGTCATAGGACACCATATGACCCCTTAGGACACCATACGACCCATAACGACACCATTTTGTGTCCTAAGGGGTCATATGGTGTCCTAAGGGGTCATAAGACACTATATGACCCCTTAGGACACCATACGACCCATAACGACATTGTATTGTGTCCTAGGGGGACATATGGTGTCCTAAGGGGTCATAGGACACCATATGACCCATAATGACACCTAAGGGGTCATATGGTGTCCTATAGCCCCATAGGACACCATGTGACCCCTTAGGTGTCCATCCGACCCATAACGACACCATATTGTGTCCTAAGGGGTCATATGGTGTCCTAAGGGGTCATATGGTGTCCTGAAGGGTCATAGGACAACATATGACCCCTTAGGACACCATATGACCCATAACGACACCATATTGTGTGGTAAGGGGTCATATGGTGTGCTAAGGGGTCATTTGGTGTGCTAAGGGGTCATATGGTGTCCTAAGGGGTCATAAGACACTATATGACCTGTTAGGACACCATAGGACCCATAACAACACCCTATTGTGTGCTAAGGTGTCATATGGTGTCCTAAGGGGTCATAAGACACTATATGACCCCTTACGACACTATACGACCAATAATGATATCGTATTGTGTCCTAAGGGGTCATATGGTGTCGTAAGGGGTTATAGGACACCATATGACCCATAGTGACACCATATGACCCATAATGACACCTAAGGGGTCATATGGTGTCCTAGGTGTCCATATGGTGTCCTATGGCCTCATAGGACACCATATGACCCCTTAGGTATCCATATGATGCATAACGACACCATATTGTGTCCTAAGGGGTCATATGAAGTCCTAAGGGGTCATAGGACAACATATGACCCCTTAGGACACCATTCAACCCATAACAACACCGTATTGTGTCCTAGGGGGTCATATGGTGTCCTAAGGGGTCATATGACACCATATGACCCCTTACGACACCATACCACCCATAACGACACCTAAGGAGTCATATGGTGTCCTATGGCCATATAGGAAACCATATGACCCCTTAGGTGTCCATACGACCCATAACGACACCATATTGTGTCCTAAGGGGTCATATGGTGTTCTAAGGGGTCATATGGACACCATATGACCCCTTAGGACAACATATGACCCATAACGACACCATATTGTGTCCTAAGGGGTTAGATGGTATCCTAAGGGGTCATAAGACACCATATGACCACTTTAGACACCATACGACCCATAACGACACCATATTGTGTCCTACGGGGTCATATGGTGTCCTATGGTCTCCTTAGGGGTCATATGGTGGCCTAAGGAGTCATATGGTGTCCTAAGGAGTCAGATGGTGTCCTAAGGGGTCATAAGACAACATATGACCACTTTGGACACCATACGACCCATAACGACACCGTATTGTGTCCTAGGGGGTCATATGGTGTCCTAAGGGGTCATAAGACACCATATGACCCCTTACGACACCATACGACCCATAATGACACCATATTGTGTCCTAAGGGGTCATATGGTGTCCTAAAGTGTCATAAGACACCATATGACCCCTTAGGACACAGTTTCGGTAGACTCAGATTCAGTTGCTCATGTAGACTCTTTCTCGGATGCAACAAAAAGCGTTAGATGAGTTCAATGAAAAGTTGCACAATGCCCCATCTTTCAATCCGCTCGTCGCGACACCGAACCATCAAATCGTACGCGTCGGGGTGGCCAGGTTTACGCTAGGAATGCCTTCTTTTTGCTCTCCAACTCGTCCGATCGTTGCGTGCCACACCCTAGTAGTGAAATCGCACGTTCATGATCTCGAGTGACAAGCCCCTCCTGTAAGCATCACAATATAAATTAAAGTAAATACAAGTGTCGTTAAAATTTTCAATAACATATTATTAAGATAACAAATCTAATGCTAAATTTACTAAATTTACAAACATGTCTCATACTGCTGTTAAAGCAATTTAACTTGCTACTACTGCAACAACACTGTGCTCCATTGATGCGCGGACAACAAGAGGAGTCTCTGATGTCAACATCTGAAAATTAAACAAAGTATATTGATTAATCGCCAAAACTATCTATATTATTTAATAACAACATTAAAGATAAATTGTTTACCTTGGTGAAAGATTGTCGATGAAATACACTACGAGGTGTTGATGTTGAAGCTCTAGCATCAAACTATTTGACATCCAAAATTAGTAATTAGAAAATCATTCACATAAGGTTCAACTATCTACATATAATAATTATATTTCTTCACTCATTGTATACCCTTGGAGTCGACGAAGTAGTGAAAAAGGGTGCTGCGGATGTTTCCCGGGGGTGGTTGCCGGTTCGCCGGGGGTTGGATAGGAGGGATTAGGGTTAATTTCTGGCTTCGGGACATCGGGCTCGCTGGGGGTTGGATATGAGGGATTAGGGTTTATTTCTCGTTTCGGGGTATCGGGCGAAGAGGCGAGGAAGGCCAGACGGTTATGGCAAATTCGTAAGCGGTTTGCCGGCAGGAGAAGATATGAGGCTTTGAGGCAGGGGAAGATAGTTCTAGGGTTTGATGCCGCCGCAAAGAAGCCGCGCTTAAGCCCAATGCTTCGTCTGTGACAGCTGAAATTTTTTTTCTGCAAGGACGATGATTGCCTGAGTGTGGTGGACGGCAGAGACGCCATTGTCAGCCTGGACTGAAGCATCGTTAGCCTGCACGCCATTTGTTGCATGGGATGAAATTGATTTAGGGTTGTATTATTAGAAGAGGGGATTTATTGTTTGGGCGAGGGATAAGTGTAGAAGATGATTTTGAAATTGGACACGTATGAAAAATTCGGGCCAAGGTGTCGATTTGATGGAAGTGCAGAAGGAACCAGCAGGGGCGTTTGACAAGTATGCATATGGTCCAAGCAGGGACCGCCATGATTGCTCCTCGAAAGAAAAGGTTCCTTACTGCTGTGTGTTTTTCAAGTTATTTGTTTTGCTTAGGCATCGAAAGGTTGTATTTTACTAAATCATATATATGTTTAAAATTCTAAAATAGAACACGAAAGACTTTTTAGGAATAATTTTTTTCTTTTCTTTGAAGATGTTGTTTGCTCCTATTATGCTTTAAGGTTTTTTTTGTTAGATGTATCATTTTTTCAAGGTTGGTTTTTATTAGGGAATGAGTTGAGTTAGATAAAAGGGACTTTCAGAAGTATAGGGACATGATCAAATAGAGATCCAATCTTCAAGGATTCAAGAGAAAGATTGAAATCAAAAAATTCTATAGAATTTGTAGGAACAAGTCAAGAAATTAGTCATCCAACAAGAAATAAGGATATTTGAGCCAAAAATGCTAGAACGCATATGTTGTACTTATTCCAAGGACATGGTAGAAAAGACATTAGTTGCCACAAGAGTAGTTAAACCTAATTCTATGTATTGTGCGTATTGTCAAGAGTGGGATCTACATCTCACCAAGGACTGTCCCATAAATAAACCTCCCCTTGAGAACATAGGTAATCCATTTTGTTCAAATATAAATTGTACATATAAAGAAATAGACTAAGCAAGCTACTCAATTCTCCTTGGTAGGACATTTGGCATGCTTGTGCAATGCAAAACAATAAAGGGTATCAAGAGGATAATAAAGATTCTAGTTGCAGAGGAGGTCAATGTAATATGAAGAGGAATGATGCAACTTGCTTCAATTGTGGAAAGATTGGCCACTATGCATAAGAGTGATGGGAAGAGAAAAGGCTAAAATGCACATTTTGTGGAGGAGAAGAACATTCAATAAACTCACATGTGAAAAAGCAAAGAATTTTTATACAAACCAAGACAATAACCAACCTTCTTGGAGTGATGAGCTACAGAGAGGAGCCGAGGTGATCCGTAGAGTACCACTACAAGGAGTAGAATGTTATTTTATTGTAACTTAGTGAGGAAAATAAATAAGGATTCAAATCCTTATAGGGTTGGGCCCTTCTTCTTGATGTAACGTGGAGACTCAATTGGGTCCTATTCCCATGTAGCGTGTGACCCTTAAATAGGGCAGAACAATTAAGGTAATGTGTGAAGGTTAAATATAAAATATGGGCGCCAAAATATGGGGCCGACCCCAAAAGAAAACTTGCACGTTAGAACTCATATATAACAAAGTCATTTGCCATTCAATACACACACTGATGGACTTGAGAAGCACAAAGAGGGGGGCGGGGGGAGGGAATCAGTGACACCAAATAAAACACTACTTCAAACACTAACTAGTAGATGAACTTAACCAAGCATTTAAACAAAATACATGCTATCCAAAATGATATAACAACATCCACAAAAAGTAAAGCATCCACCATAACACAAGTGTTTATATGTGGAAAAACCACAGTGAGATGGAACTCACAAGTTAACTATCTGTAGTGATAGATAACTGACCGGTTAAGGTCTTACAAAGTGCTTTGATAGGAGTGAATCTTGTTAGAGATCCCAAGCTTGATTAGAAGCTTATACCTTGTTAAGAGTACTACCCTGTTAGGAGTAAACTCGCTGGAGGATTTAAGAATCCAAACTGATAGATCACCTTGTTAGAGGATTTGTACAATGAAGCTTGTTAGAGCTTACCCGGTTAGGGGATTTGATTTTGTTGCAGTGATTAGAAAACAACAAGAATGTTTGATCTGTTCTGCGTAGCACAATACTTGCTTGATCAGATCATTCTAAGTACATTCAACAATGCTCTTCATCTTTAACACTTTTCGCTTTTCAACAAAAGCTTTCACTCTTTTCGCATAATCTCCTCTCTATCACTTTCAGTATTATATTTGAAATGATTCACTAAGATGTCTTTAAATAGACATTCAAATCTTATGCCGGCCTAAGGAAATCAAAACACAATTTCCTAGGTGCAGTGTATCTAGACAAGTAATCATAACTCATTACAAAATGACTGCCAAGAAAATAGTGCTAGTAACTCATCACAAAATCAAATACCGGTTAGAACAGTCAATACTGGTTGGAACAAAACATGTGAATCGTTGTCCTGGAATCTTCCGCTTGATCTCCATCTCCATCTTCATCTTCATTTTGATGCTGACTTAGTGTAGCCACATGTTATCTCTTAAGCACATGTCGGTTGACACAAAGTACCGGTTAGAGATAGACCTTAAACATGCCGATTGTCAGTGTAAACCAATTGAAGTTACACTGGTAGTCAATGTAATCATATGTGTGTGTGAGAGTGTTTCATCAATGACAACAAGTGATGAATACATTACAATCATCGTCAAGCCAACACACACAAACAACGAAAAAGGATATCTGCTTTAAAGGTGCGAAAGTTGTTACTGAACTTGGCGAATCTGTTCAAGGAGATTATAGCGAATTTGTTCAAGATCATAGCGAATATTGTTGCTGTTGATAGAAAGTCCTTCAAGGTGTAGATTTGATACTTTGTTGTTGTTGATAGCAAGTTCTTCAAGGTGCAGATTTGATACAAACCCGAAGCAAATATATTCACTTGAAAGGGCAAACTTATTCCCTGTGGAAGTAAGAACCTAGTGCAAACCTGTTCATGATAAAGAAGTAGATCAGATTTATGCAAGTGTGCAGAATACAGATCTCAGATTTGAGTTGCAGCTAAGTACACATTGTTACCTTTTGGAATTGAATGCATAATCAGACTTGTGGGCCTTTATTGCTGGGTTTTTCCTCTCAGGAGGTTTTCCCAGGGTATTTGCGTGCCGTGTTTCATTATTATTCATCTATGCCTAATTTTGAAAGTCACTAAACTAAACAACAAATCAATTAAGATTCAGTTTCTGAGTTTTCCATTAAATCTGAAAGTCTAATTTCAACATGGTATCAGAGCCCTAGGTTCGTATAGAGGCTGTAATCAGATTTGTGCTTCCTTCTAACCTGCTGATCAAAAGTTTAGTCCCCATGGCTTCTTATATTAGGTCTGAAGATAGGTTGGAAGGTCACACAAATTTCTCTTCTTGGAAGGTCAAGATAATGATGGCATTGAATGATCTTGCTGCATATGTTAGCAAGAATGCTAAGGAACCTGAGGGTGCAAGTGAGAAAGAAGATTGGAAGAAGAAGGACTTCCAAGCTCAAAGGATAATAATAAACTCCGTCAAAAACCATTTGCTGCCATCCATCTCCATGACGAAGTCCTCTAGGGAGATGTTCTCTACATTGGAAAAGATGTACGAAGTCAAAAATACCAGCTACATCCTTGCCTTAAGGAATCAACTCTCCTACATCAAATTAGAGAAAGAAGAACTTGTTGCTGCTTACTTCATGAGAATCTCTGAGCTGAGAGATCAACTTGCCACCATTGGGAAGAGTGTTGAAGACAATGACTTATCTATGACTACCCTAAATGGTTTTCCTCCCTCTTTGGAACCATTTGTTCAAGGAATCTGTGCCAGAGTTGAGCTTCCTAAGTTTGATCAAGTAATGGGAGATTGCATTCAAGAAGAGTCTCGGTTGGCTGCGAAAGGAAAAATTAAGAACCCTTATGATGAGCAACATGTCCTCTTGGCTAAGAAGGAAGACATCCATTGGAAGAAGAATGTTTTCAAGATAAATAGAGATTTCAGCTCTCCTACCCCTCCTTCAAAGAAAAGACCAAGAGACTTATCCCACATCCGATGCTTCCGATGCAACAAGCGTGGCCACTTTGCAAGGGACTATCAAATTCAGGATGAGCAAGAAGATGCAAACATAAATGACGTATCAAATCCTCACAATCGTGAAGATTTCCTCCTTTGATCTATTGGTTTGTTGATCCATCTTTAAGTTAAATTTTGTTTTAGATTTAAGTTTGGTTCCAACTTTAAGTCATAAATTTGTTGTGGATTTATCTTCTAGATAGGGTTTTAGAGGGAGTCCCATGACATCTTTAAAATACTCTTTATCTCAGTAAAATCTTATTGTTGGTTTCTAATCATTGTGATCTATTGCTCTAATGATGGAATTGATAAATGTGTTACTTGATTATTACAAATGTTTTCCTTTATTCTATGTTGAAACTAACAAGTGTTCTGGTTATATTCTATAATACACTGGGTGTATCATCTACCCTCTGCGGAGTGCAAGGTGAGTCCTTCCTCTGCGGAGTGCAAGGTGGCAGTTCTCTCTCGCCCTCTGCGGAGTGCAAGGTGAGTCCACCCTCTGCGAAGTGCAAGGTGGCAGTTCTTTCCACCCTCTGCGGAGTGCAAGGTGGCAGTTATTTCTCACCCTCTATGGAGTGCAAGGTGAGTTCACCCTCTACGGTGTGCAAGGTGACAGGTTGTTCTTCTCAGTAAAAAAACATATGTATCCTTTGCGGTTGTGCATGATTTATGTTGTATAGTTATATATATCTTTGAGTATTAATTATTGTAGGTGTGCGTATGGAAAGGTCTCTGTCATCCTCTACGGATGTGCATGATGAAAGATCATGGTGTTACATGCAGGTCCCCAGGAAAGTGTGAAGTTATGAAGTGTTGGCTTCATCCTTTGCAGGCATTGCAAGAGAAGATCATGTAAAGGTTCATTGTAATGTAATTGTGTGATCAAATCACAAATTGTATATTGATTGTACTATTAGGGCTGGGCCCTAATCTTAAACATTGTAATTATTCATGCCATGGGATTCTCCATGTGAATTTGGTTATGTATTTATTTTCCTCCCTAGTTAAGAGGGAGTGTTAGTCTATTGTAACTTAGTGAGGAAAATAAATAAGGATTCGAATCCTTATAGGGCTAGGCCCTTCTTCTTGCTGTAATGTGGAAACTCAACTGGGTCCTATTCCCATGTAGCATGTGACCCTTAAATAGGGCAGAACAATTAAGGTAACGTGTGAAGGTTAAATATAAAATATGGGTGCCAAAATATGGGGCCGACCCCAAAGGTAAACTTGCACGTTAGAACTCATATATAACAAAGTCATTTGCTATTCAATACACACACAAACAACGAAAAAGGATATATGCTTTAAAGGTGTGAAAGTTGTTACTGAACTTGGCGAATCTGTTCAAGGAGATTATAGCGAATTTGTTCAAGATCATAGCGAATATTGTTGCTGCTGATAGCAAGTCCTTCAAGGTGCAGATATGATACTTTGTTTCTGTTGATAGCAAGTTCTTCAAGGTGCAGATTTGATATAGACCCGAAGCAAATATATTCACTTGAAAGGGCAGACTTATTCCCTGTGGAAGTAAGAACCTAGTGCAAACCTGTTCATGATAAAGAAGCAGATCAGATTTATGCAAGTGTGCAGAATATAGATCTCAGATTTGAGTTGCAACTAAGTACACATTGTTACCTTTTGGAATTGAATGCATAATCAAACCTATGGGCCTTTATTGCTGGGTTTTTCCTCTTAGGAGGTTTTCCTAGGGTATTTGCGTGTCGTGTTTCATTATTGTTCATCTTTATGTTTATGCCTAATTCTGAAAGTCACTAAACTAAACAACAAATCAATTAAGATTCAGTTTATGAGTTTTCCATTAAATCTGAAAGTCTAATTTTAACATAAAAGGCTGCCACTGGACGGACATGTGGACTCTGTAGACTTCATAGGAGTACAACTTCAGAGGAGACTTGATAATAAAGAAGAAGAAGAAGAAAAACATAGGAAAGAAGAAAGCTTATATGTGTTCACTAGACTAGCACTGATACTGGGAAAAACAAGAAGAAATCCCTGGTGAAAGATGTTAATTTAAGCAATTAGATTATAATCAAACTGTGAATAAATAATAACAACAATAAAGCACAAGACAAAAGACACCAATACCCTGAGAAAACCTCCCTCTTGGAGGTGAAAAACCCAACCTTAAATATAATATGGCAAACTTATCTTAGATTACAATATGGCAAACTTATCTCAGATTGCTGTTCAAACAACAAGTTAGCGGAGCAATGAAGGATGCAGCTCTAATCAACAACAAATGACTAAAGGAGATCAACAATAGTTGTCTGAGATAGGCTGGAGCAAAATCGCACAAGGAGAGCCTTCAACTTCGCCTATCAATACCTTTAAGTAATTTCACACAAGTAAGGAGAGTTCACTGATATAGAAGAGCAAATTATATCCGTGGTATATGATTGTAGAATGACTTCATTTGTTGATAGTTTTATATCAACCTTTTGGCGCCAATTACCACTAAGTCGGTTTGCATGTTTATCTAAATTATATTGCATTGTCATAATACATTCCTCACGTTACATTTGGGTCCAACCCAATAATTATATTTAATTACCTTCCATGCTACCTCACGTTACACATTTGGGTCTAGCCCAATAATCACATTTGATTACTTTGCACATTAGATGCTTGGGTCCATCTTAATAATGCATTTACATGAGAGATAATACATATGAATTTTAATTGTCATTGACAACATTAAAATTCAATAATCAGGTATCCGAGCTAGCTATTATTTTCAACACTCCCTCTTAGCTAGGGAGGAATTCTGCCACTTGTCATGATCCATTCATGACTTTCATCTTGCATTGCCTGCAAGAATGAATATATAAGCTCCATAGAGTAAAAGAGGGTATTTACATCATTTAAAGACCATTTATCCATTATATACCCATAAAATAGCCTTAAAATACCTCTAATATGCCTAAACAACTTGTAAAGTGACAATTAATTACATAAACTAAGGCAATTTCGGTATTTGGAATTATTTTTATTTAAAAGGGGGGTGTCTTTTCACCCAAAGGGGTATGAAAACCATTCAATCACATATATATGTGCGATGTAAAATGTAAAGAGAGGGGGAGGAGAGATACTTGAGATGGAGGCAATTTTGTACTTTTAAACTTTTTATCAAAAATAACCAGTTGCATTTTCTTTCTCATATGTGTTGAGAGTTAACATATTTTCAGTAGGCAGTTGTTCTACGATATTATCTCGAAGAAGATAAGGTTGCTTGTGTCTTCTTAGTGAAGTTTATGTTCTTATCGTTATAAGTTTGAATAAAAGACTTACTTGTGAATTGTAATTGTTCCTGGTAATTCTTCCTTGAATGGTCTCTTAAAGTAAGGGTTAAATTCATTCAAGCAAATTATAGAATAAAACAGTTAACGAATCTTTTTGAGGGAAAGTAACTGACAGATTTACCAAAGGGGTAGATTTGAAAATTGTCTCATAGAAGCATACATGAAGTCCTAGTGAAATATAAGACTCTGTAGCCTAAATAAGAGGAAATACACTGCTCATTTGTAAACAAACCCTTTAACCATAACAATTACCCTTTACTTTTAAGCATTAGGATTAGTAGAGTAGGTATAGTAGGTAATTTAGCCAAAGTGTAACATATATACTTTTGTAAGATACATAGATCAATACACACATCTCAAATAAGCCTGTTTAAGAAACTTATGCCATTCTAAGACTGGGAGATATCAGATTAAGACACTAAATCTTCTATAAAAAGCACTAGTTGAAGGAACAACTAGTGAGTAGGAATACCCTCCTAGGTCCCGCAGAGCCTAAAGTGAGAGAGTTAGTAACCAAATAGGTTCGCTCTATAAGTTGGCCAAGTCAATTGGAGGGTTTGATCATAGGAGTTGACATTTCCTTAGAACCTATCCAATCTACTGATTTGAGACCCAACAGGGTGGAAGAGGTCTTACACCTCAACCTTCTCCTAGGGAAGGATACAATGTCACCTTGCATTGCCCGCAGAGGGTGACTCCACCTTGCATTACTCGCAGAGGGTGGAGGATGCAAACTAAATGGCATCACTGATACTGAGACTCCCTCTCAATCAATGTTGTGTTCTCCACAATTCCAAGCTTCTCTCTGAAGTACTCAAACTTCACTCGAGCTAGAGGCTTGGTGAAAACATATGAAACCTATTCATCAGTGCTGATATATTTCAGCTGGATGGCACCTCTTTGTGCCATATCAAGAACATAGTGATAGTGAGTTTCCACATGTTTTGACCTGTCATGCAACACACGATCATTAGACATTTTAATACAACTCTGATTATCACAATAAATAACAGTGAATTCCCAAGGTTGTCCAAACAACCCAACAATTAGCTTGCGAAGCCAAACTGCTTCTCTAGTTGCCACACTTGAAGCAATGTATTCAGCTTCTGCAGTACTTAATGCAACTGAGGACTGTTTCCTACTGGCCCAAGAGATCATAGCGGAACCCAAGCTGAAATAGATTCCTGAAGTGCTTTTCCTGTCAGTAACACTTCCAGCCCAATCAAAATCAGAGTAGCCTTCCAAATTGATTACTGTGTTGATTGGATACGTCAGTCCATAGCCAACTGTTCCACGCAAGTATCTCAGGATGTGCTTGGCTGCCACCAAGTGAACATTCTTTGGCTGATTCATGAATTGGCTAAGTGCACTCATTGCATAGCAAATATTTGGTCTAGTGTTGACTAGATACATCAAGGATCCAATCAACTGCCTGTACTCTGAAGGATCTGCAAAATCAGAGTTAGTTGCAAAAATACTCAACTTCTTCAAGTTAGTTTCCATAACAGTAGACATAGGTTTACAATCCATCATACCAAATCTTTTCAAAATATCAATAGCATATTTACCTTGACTTAGAATAATTTCATTAGGTCTTTGCCACACTTCTAACCCTAGAAAGTAATGCATTATACCTAGATCCTTCATTTCAAATTCAGTAGTTAATTTTTTCTTACACCTAATGATGAGATTATCTTCACCAGTTAGAAATAAATCATCCACATATAGAACGAGAATTAGCATTTCACCATTAAATACTTTAAAGACTCTAACTTAATACTCTTTTCCTTTGGCACATGAACATATACAGGACTTCTAAAGATCTTTAGGTGGCTGATATCTGGTTTGACTCCAGTGAAAGCTTCCTCGGGAGTTGTGTTCTTTAGGACACGATGAGGGCATCTATTCTGAATGTACACTGCAGTCTTGGATACTTCAGCCCATAAGGAGGTTTGCAGGTCTTGATCGTGAATCATAGCTTTGGCAACTTCAACAATGGCTCTATTCTTTTGTTCAACTACACCATTTTGCTGAGGATTGTAGGGAACGTAGAACTCCCTCTTAATTCCTATTTCTACACAAAAGTCATTGAAGCCACTTGAGGTGTATTAACCTCCATTGTCAGATCTTAACACTTTAATCCTTTCACCATACATATTTTCAGCTAGAGCTTTAAATTCTTTGAACCTACTTAACACTTCATTAGATTCTTTAAATTTTAGAAAGTAAATCCAAGTCTTTCTAGAGAAATCATCGATAAATGTAACATAGTATAGAAATCTGCTAGGTGAAGGAACAAACACGGGTCCACATAGATTAGAATGAACAAGTGCTAATTTTTCCTTAGCTCTACTTTCACTTTTATGAAATGGACTTTTAGTGTTCTTACCTAATGCACAATCTTTGCAAGCATCATCATGAGATTGATTAAGTTTAGGTATACCTTTAACCATCTTTTCAAGTGAAGGAAGTGCCTGATAGTGAAGATGACCGAGCCTTCTATGCCATAGTTCGCAAGATTCAAGGGCTTCATGAATGAGTGCTCAAATGGGGTTAGCTGAAAGCTTATACAAACTATCATATCTATTTCCAATAACATGAGAATATTTAATACTATATTTCTTAGGCCATGCAAGTACTTTACCCTCAAAAAATGCTATTTGATAACCTTTATCTTCTAGGGCAGAAATAGAAATTAAATTCCTCTTAATTCCAGGGACAAATACAATATCACTAAGATGTAAGGACATGCCAGATTCTAAATTTAAAGAAGTGCTACCAAAACCTCTTACCGAATACTGAGCATCATCACCAATTACCACATGAAGATTGGACTCTTTCTCCATCAAGTCTGAGAGATGCTCCCGATATCCCGTGATGTGTTTAGATGCACCACTGTCTATCAACCAAGTGTTACTATCGATTGGCACATTGCTAGACAAGGCATAAATGAAGAGATAGTCTTCATTATCCTCTGATTTTGCAACTTCATTTAGGTTGGCCCCCTTTTGCATGGGCGGATTCTGACATTCTTTGGCATAATGTCCAAACTTGTCGCATATGAAGCAACAGACACGTGAAAGATCCCTTTGGCTTCTTCCTTGAATCGAAAGTAGGAGGTCTGAAATCTCTAGATCTCTTTTGAAGTTGTTCTTCTTCCAATGGTCTCCCTTTCTTCGAACATGTTGAGATGCAAGCACATGTTGATCTCCTCCAGGAGAGCCTTTATGCATTTCTCTGGTAGCAAGGCGTGACTCCTCTTGAATGCAATCTGATCGGAGGTGATCGAAGGAAGGGAATTCAACTCTTCCACTTATGCTTTGAATGAAAGGATCCCAAGAGTCAGGAAGACCATTCAAACAATCATGACAATATCCTTGTCCACAACTTCGCTTCCAATGGCGCTGAGTTGGTCCTTCAATTCTGAAATCTTCATGAAGAAGGACATGACTGAATCTCCTTTGCACATTTTGACTTGAAGAAGTTGCTGCCTCAATGTAAGTGTCCAGTTCATGTTGTTGATCTCATTTATCCCTTCTAGATATTTAAACATCTCTCGATTTGTCTTCAATTTGGAGATGACTGGAACAAGATGATCCTTCATAGAATCAATAAGGAACTTCTTTGCTTTGAGAGCATTCTTCTTGAATTGCTTTAGCTCTTCCGGATCCGAAGGTTCAGTCAGATCCATGTCTTCCACAAACTGTAATAGCTCTAATTCTTCAAGAGCAAGGAGGACACAAACCTTCCATGATGTAAAATTGAGGGCACCTTCAAGTCTATCCTCTACTTTCAGACCTGTAACCATCTTGCAAAACTAAACCATCAAACTGAAAGTGAAGGACAACTAATAATTTGATTATTTTGAATGAACCTAAAGCTCTGATACCATGTTAATTTTAAGCAATCAGATGTTAATTTAAGCAATTAGATTATAATTAAACTATGAATAAACAATAACAACAATAAAGCACATGACAAAAAACACCAATACCCTGGGAAAAACTCCCTCTTGGAGGTGAAAAACCCAACCTTAAATATAATATGTATTGTCTCAAATGTAGGCAATTACAATATGGCGAACTTATCTCAGATTGCTTTCCAAACAACAAGTTAGCGGAGCAATGATGGATGCAACTCTAATCAACAACATATGACTAAAGGAGATCAACAACAGATGTCTGAGATAGGCTGGAGCAGAATCACATAGGGAGAGCCTTCAAGTTCGCACAAGGAGAGCCTTCAACTTCGCCTATCAATATCCTTAAGTAATTTCACACAAGGAGAGTTGGCTGATATAGAAGAGCAAATTATATCCGTGGTATATGATTGTAGAATGACTCGATTTGTTGATAGTTTTATGTCAACCATTTGGCCCCAATTACCACTAAGTCGGCTTGCATGTTTATCTAAATTATATTACATTGTCATAATACATTCCTCACGTTACATTTGGGTCTAGCTCAATAATTATATTTAATTTCCTTCCATGCTACCTCACGTTACACATTTGGGTCTAGCCCAATAATCACATTTGATTGCTTTGCTTGTTACATGCTTGGGTCCATCTTAATAATGCATTTACACAGTGATCAACGAATTATATTCCTATCAGCAACAACCTTCTCCTAAGGTCAGCGGACATCATTCCACAGTCAACGAAGATATACTTAAGGACAGTGAAGATACTGTCAAGAACAACAAAGTCATCCCTAATGACAACGACTTCATTCTAGGGTCAACAAACTTGAAAGACACAGAATATTCTCCTTGATTTGCAAGTTGTGTTCCAGATAAGTTCTTATTGTGTTATTCTACTATGCTTACCCTGCTGTTCTGAATACTTCAAGTGTTGAAGTATAGTTGTAAAGTCTCATACTGATTTGTCTAATAAAGATCTGGATTTAGTTGCTAGGTTTTTCATCTCCAAGAGGGAGGTGTTTTTTAGGGTATTTTGGTGTTCTTTGTGTTCAAGGATTTGATTCTCTAATTTTGCTATCTATATTTATCAGTCTGATCCTAAAATTTAACAAAGAAGGATTCAATGACTATTATAGCCTAGAAGAAGCTAAGGAAGCCAATAAATTGACATTGTTCCAATTGGATAAGAAGCATCATGATAAGGTAATAGAATAGGCAAAGCAATCCATTTAGCAATAGATATAGGAAGACGTGGCATGTTTTACTAAACAAGATGTTAGGATATTAAAGGATCAGGCTGCCATGGCTAGAGAGAAAGATTTGGTAGTTAAGTTAAAGTAGCCATATGTGAATAAACTTTCAGAGGACTAGAATTAGAAGGGTGGTCCCTTACTTATACATGTCCAATTAAATGATCATAAGGTTAAGTATGTAATGATTTATCTTGGAGTGGACCTCAATATCATACCCTCTGCAACATGGGAAAAATTAGGCAGATTGAAACTAGTTAAAACACCCATGAATGTTTGTTTAGCTAATGGCTTTGGAATGAAAACTTTAGGCACATGGAAGAATGTAGAGGTTAATATCAAAGGAATCAAACAATGTGTTGACTTTGAGGTGGTGGAACCTTTTAACACATTCCAGGCTCTACTAGGCCTGAGATTGTTTGTAAAATCAAATGGTATTGTAGACTGCCAAAAAGAGGATATCTCATAATTTGTTGATGACACCATAATAATTAGAATCCCTTTAGCTAACCTGGAGGATACAAGCTATATTGAGGAAATCGCGCAAGACTAGGCTAGAGAGTATGTTAAGAATCTCTATACTAACTCTAGCCTTTTGGATGAACAAGAGGAGGAAAATTTGAATATTGAAGGAGAATTGGAGCTCAAGAGCGAAATTGATAGCATTGATAGTGATGAAATATTAGAAGCATGTATGCAATGCAAACCTGAAGTCACTTCCTAGAGAGTCTATAGATTTCAGAGAGCATTCTTAATTTAAACTAGACCAAACTCAAGGCATAGAAGAAACTAGAAGAAGGTCAAAATTATATTAAAACAAAGAAGCATATACAAATAAACTAAATCCCAACACACAAGACTGTGGTGATTTTAGGTGACTATAATGTGCCTTAGGCATCTTAGACTTGAGCGAAGGTTGGCTTACTATTAGGGTCTCGTAGGTCAACAGTGTGGTTTGGGGACCCAATCAAGGGTTGTGAAACTCAACAGGGAGCTTTTTGGGCCTTTTAGATTGGAGTTCTGGGGTTGAATCCATGGTTAAAATTGAAATATTAAAGTTGTCTTATGTGAATAGTAACATAGAAACATAAGATGAATAGTAAAAAGTGTCCCCCATCCTAGTAACTTGAGTTGTTTTTTAAAAGGGGGCCAAGTTCACAATGAGAAATTAGACCCTCAAAGATATTTTATGATTTTAAGGCCAAATAGTAGCCCCAAAATAAATAAAAAGACATTTTGTTTATTACTTGGATTTATTCTTACCTCTCCAATTTCAAATCAAAAGTTTGCATGAGGGTTTCAATAGCTTTGGGCTTCTAGGAACGCCAACTTCTGGAAGATTTGGGAGATTTGGACGAAAACCCATATCTTAGGGTATCGATTTCCATCAGAATACAACTTCAATGTACATATGACAACCTTCTTTGAGGATTTATGAGCAGATCTATCAGTTTGAGGGTAGATTTTCTACAATTGGTTGCAGGGTAGACCTTCTAGAGGTCATTACTATCTAAATCCAACTCTATTTTAGTTAGCCACTACATTTTGGGATGAAGGATTTCAAACCCTAGAGTCTATTTAGGGTTTTACCATTATTTGGAGCTGATTTCTATATTTTTATTGGCTGGACTTTTACATTAGACCTATGAGCACATGTTAATGGTATGTTCATTGCTCTTTTAAGGAAAAAAGAAAGTTCTTGTTTATCTTCCTTATGTGTTATGCATTTTATTATTTTAAATCAACAATCTCTTTTACACAATATTCAAGAATCTTGCTTAAACTTCAAAACCAAACCAAACAAAAACAAAAACCAGTCAAACCCCATCCAAACATACACCGACCAAAGACTTAGCATCAAATAAGCATTGCACAAAACCTCTTAATTTGGATTAGATTGGGTGAAAATTGGATTGGGGATCTTTCAGTAGTATCAGAGCCATGATCTTGCCAACCTGTTGGGTAAAGATCAGTTCTTTTCACCTCAGTTTGGTTTGAGTTCATCTCCATCTACAAGGTCAATTAAGAGACCTCATGCCATGGCAACAAATGATGCAATTATGAACAACTATCATAAGTATTGCCCCCTTCCTAAGAAGATATGTTACTTCCTTTCCTTCACACAATTTATGGGTATATCCGAAGATGATGATGATGAGTTGGTATCTATAAGTTCAAATCACCACTGTAAGAGGAAATATTATTCAAATGAAGTATGCAGAAATCTACATGAAGAATTTGATAAGCATGCAAATCTGGTTCTTGAAGATAAAAGGATAGCATTGGGGAATGACTCACATGAGGCTTCATCATTTTTGCATGAAGATCCATAAGAAGACTTTATAGGAGAGATAAGCATGGCTCCCCTTGATGTATGGCGTGAGATTAGTATGGATAATAATGGTATGGATTCTTTAGGTGATCACAATGCATCTTCTAGTGTGATAGTTCATTCCTATGATGACAAAATTCCTACACATGAAGAAAAACCGAAACATGGCACTCTAGATTTAGGAGTCAAACATGAAGTATATATTGTGGATTCAAGCCACAAAGGTTCTAACCTTGTACATCATAACATGGAAGATGTTAAAAGGACACAAGATATGTGTGATGGGTGGTTACAAAGAGCTAAGAAGGCAAAGATGCTTGCTGCCCAAGCAAGACAACATCTACAAGAGGCAAGGAACTATGCAATCGGCTAGATAATGCAAGGAAACAAAGGGAATCATACATTAGATCATTATTTCTTCCAAGAGAAGAATGTATACAAGTGGAGCATGCAAAGGAAGACCTTCTTGAGGTAAACAAATAAGAAGAACATGTTGTGTGTGAACAAGGGAAGGGGTATAATTTAGAAAGTTCAGAATGTTTATCTAGTTTGCATCATGAGGATCATGAGTTTCCTCTTTTAGAGAGTTCTTTCAAGGTTCAAAACTATGATGATAATGGACACGCACTTGGTGGACCAACCACTACTATTATACCCATTTGTGTAGAAGGAGACATTATTGATTTTGTTTTCATTAAACATGCATTATCTACAATGAAAGAACAATTGCTAAGATCATATGAGGCATTTTGTATCAGACAATTGACTATAGAGACTAAGAGATTCCCTAATAATAAGATCTTACAACTTGATAATGTTTGGTTTGTAATGAAAGATAGATCAACTTTAGCAGCTAGAAATTTATGTTACTTGCATCAGGTCACACCTCATAGGCCAACACTCATGGAGGAACCATCTTCCTTCAAAAAGATAAAAGAAAGAGCAATAAAGACACCTTGGAAAGGTATGAGCATAATTTTGGTTCTTTGAGTCCGGACAACAATATTGTGACATCACATGGGCACAAATCCAAGAGGGATAGTGGTGACAAGAAATGTAGCATGGTAGACATTAGTGAGTGGATTCACAAGAATGAGGTAAAGGTTGAAACTTCAAATTGCCAACAATCTAATTTTATATCAGCAGTTGAAGAAGGGCATGAATCAATTTGTGATAAATCGATGGCGCATGATAATGACTTGGCTTCAAGACATGAAATGCTACAAGTTTGGGATGCCAAGTGTATGCAAGTGTACTCTAATATTGAAGACTTACAAAGCACCAAAAGAAAGGGTGCAATCAATCTTGAATCCCCGATTAAGGACCGCAACACTATATCTCTATATACCCATGAGTTAGCTGCCTATTTTCATGAAAAAGTAAGTGCTATGGGCTCTCCAATTAATGGGGTAAAAGATGCAAAGGTTAGACATAATATTTGTGATAATGCATCCTATGAGAGGAGTGAATTTGTAAACTTAGGGACAATAACATTAAATCAGTTGCAAAGAATGGAAGAGGGTTGGCAAGTGAAGGCAAGGAATGCCCAATTGATGGCTCATCAAGCCAAGCTTCACCTTCAACAAGAGTTTGATTCACACGGCTCCATAAATGATGAGAAGCAAGAGTTGTCTAACATCCAAAATTCTAAGTTTTTAGTTGATATTGGCAATTTTAATAAGGTGTATCATGATTTAATGGGTTACATGTTTAGTGGATCAACCACTCATTCGTTGACTTTGGGTATTAAGGGAGATAACTACAATACAACTATGGATTTATCACCTATTTCATATGCTTATGCAGCTGTTTATTGGTTGGGATGTGACATAATTTTCATGGATTCATGGTTGACACATGGCTGTCCTACGTTGTTATACATTGTATTTCTAGATTTATCTAGGTCTACCTCAGTTTATGGGTTGGATTGGAGAGTGTGGAGACACATTTACTCAATAGGTAAGGTGTATGAGATGGGTTTCTTTCTTATGCATGGTTATGCATACATCATTGAGTTCATTTTAGTTGCCGATCTAATTTATAACAACAACTTTGAGGTGATAAATTTGATAGCTCATGAGGGGAGTTTTCAGTATATCATGCACCTTTGGACAACAAGCTATGAAAGCATCTATGAAGGCAAACTTGGAAGGTACAAAATAAAGGTGGGTCTCATGATGATGATTAACCATCTCCCATTTTTACATGGTTTCATTCATCTTGTTATGCAAGAGCATGTGATAAGAATTAAAGAACCCCATTGCATGCAAGGTTGGGCATTGTGTCTTTGTTTCATAATTATATCATTCCTTGATCACACTTGGAAGACATAATTGGTTAGGGAAGAAGACAACATGGAGCTTGAGTTTACCTATAGAAGTAAACAAATTGTGTTGAAGGCTGTTGGTGTTGGAAATAAGCCACACCCAGACCGACGATGGACTAGTCCAAGAGGGGCCAGTAGCTCAGTGGTAGAGCACTCCAACATCGTATGGAAGGTCCTAGGTTTGAGTCCTAGCTGGTCCATGTCTCAACATGGTATCAGTGCTAGGTCCAGGCTAGGAGCCCCAAGCACACGAGAGGTGTGGCTTAAGGAGGGGGTGTTGGTGTTGGAAATAAGCCACACCCGGATCGATGATGGACTGGTCCAAGAGGGGCCAATAGCTCAGTGGTAGAGCACTCCAACAACATATGGAAGGTCCTAGGTTCGAGTCCTAGCTGGTCCATGTCTCAAGAAAGGCTACCAATAATGATAACCCAAAAATTGTGGCAGCCAAGTGTACGCAAGCATATCTTGATGATGATAATACCAATTGGAGGTATGGGGATAAATCGGATTATAATTCCATTTATGACAGCAACAATATATCTCCTTATACTCATAACATGAAAACTTTGGTACATGGTGCTAGTGGCGATATAATATCTTCATGTGATGATACTTCATTCTTGGCAATGGGACTTAATAAAGGTATACATTCAAAAAACTCATTGGTACAAAGGAATTGCATCATGCTTTGGTAACTTTAGTAGTTATATCTTTAAAACCAACCCTTGATGTAGCCAATATGCTTGATGAATCTAAAGGTATGAATACAAGGGAACAATTAAGTCCTCATTCGTTGACTTATAAGAACAGTGATTTATCCTCCCCTTTTCATGATGTTGGCACTCCTAATCATTGGGAAATGAGTCATAATAATTCTATTATGGTGGGTATTCATGAAGAATGCTTTGGTCATGATAAGTCACATGGTATATCTCATTTTAGGAGTGGGTTTAGAAACTTTAGATCAACTGATATAACTCAGACCCAAATAATGAATGATGATTGGCTAGAAAGGGCAAGGCAAGCCATGTTATTGGCTCAACAAGCCAAGATCAATCTTCAACATGTTTGCGATTTTCACCTTTCATTTGATGATGAGAGACATGAGTTGCTTAATTCAAAGTTTCCATTTGAAGTATTTGCTCATTCTCTCAGTGATGATAGTGATTTTGTTGATTTTTTTCTTAGTGGGCCAGCCACTCAAGAGCTGTTTGTGTTGAGCAGTGTTGGCATACATACTTCACTTTTGAGTTTGTCACCTATTTCACTTGATATGGCAGTGATATCTTTGTTGATTGGTGACTTCATATTCTTCGATTCCTTATGGACTAGTGACTGTCCTAGTTGGAATCATATGGCATATCCAGACTTTTCATTGTCTACATCAGTTTCCCAGTGGTATGAGAGTGTTTGGAGATATACCTTCGGGATAGAGTTGGAGTGTGTGGTTATTTTTGTTGATTGGCATTGGTTTGTTGACAGGTTTGATATCTCATGTATTGTTGATCAAAGTTATGATAGCGAAGTTGAGTGGCCATTTATGTTGGTTCATTGGCATGTGGGGGTTCGCTTTCACATTGTTTTGGTATTCTACATGCTTGTATGGTTACTTCATGGTGATCATTTGATATTCCCCTACTTCATCTTCTACAACAAATTTTTCATTTTGGTATGGGATCTAGATATTGATTTGCTTGGTACATTATTCCATATGGATTCCAATATGTTGCTTCATGTGGTTTGTGGTGCTTGAGTATTTTAATTAGAGTGGAGAAACGAGTTGTTTGGTGTTTGCTTGAGGGCAAGCAATCTCAGGAAGGGAGGACTATAATGTCCCTTCCTTAGGCATCTTAAACTTGAGCTGAGGTTGGCCTACTATTAGGGGTCCTGTAGGTCAGAAGTGTGGTTTGGGGACCCAATTAGGGATTGTGGAACTCAGTAGGGAGCTTTTTGGGCCTTTTAGATTGGAGTTTTGGGGTTGAATCCATGGTTAAAATTGAAATATTAAAGTTGGCCCTATGTGAATAGTAATAGAGAAACATAAGATGAATAGTAAAAAGTGCCCCCCATCCTAGTAACTTCAGTTGTTTTTTAAAAGGGGGCCAAGTTCACAATGAGAAATTAGACCCTCAAGGATATTTTATGATTTTAAGGCCAAATAGTAACCCCAAAATAGATGAAAAGGCATTTTGTCTATTATTTGGATTCATTCTTACCTCTCCAATCTCAAATCAACAGCTTGCATGAGGGTTTCAACAGTTTTGGGCTTCTAGGAACGCCAACTTCTAGAAGATATGAGCGATTTGGATGAAAACCCATCTCTCAGGGTATCAATTTCCATCAAAATACGACTTCAGTGTACATATGGCAGCCTTCTTTGAGGATTTATGAGCAAATCAATCAGTTTGAGGGCATATTTTCTACAATTGGTTGCAGGGCGAACCTTCTAGAGGCCATTACTATCTATTTCCAACTCTATTTTAGTCAGCTGCTACATTTTGGGATGAAAGATTTCAAACCTTAGAGTCTGTTTAGGCTTTTACCATTATTTGGAGTTGATTTCTATATTTTTATTGGCTGGAATTTTACATCAAACCTATGAGCACATGTTAATGGTATGTTCATTGCTCTTTTAAGCAAAAATGAAAGTCCTCGTTTATCTTCCTTATGTGTTATGCATTTTGTTATGTTAAATCAACAATCTCTTTTACAAAATATTCAAGAATCTTGCTCAAACTTCAAAACCAAACCAAACAAAAACAAAAACCAATCAAACCCCATCCAAACATACATTGGCCAAAGACTTATCAACAAATAAACATTGTACAAAACCTCCTAATTTGGATCATATTGGGTGAAGATTGGATCAAAGGAGCATGTTGACATAACTTACACTTTTGTAACATAATGTAATATATTGTAACATTAGTGTATGTGAAATGCTAAGAAAAGTAGGTGACAACGACAAAAAATACTAGTTGTAGCAGGTAATGGGCAAAATATGATGAGAAAGTGTAGGTAATGACTATAGGAACTAAGGAAACCACATAAAATCATGTATAAAAAGACTATGCTATCACCTTAACCCTTGTGTTTCTCAACTCACATTGCTATCCAAAGCTTGCTACATTCCCATGATAAGAAATGTGCACTTACTTACTAATGTCTTGAGAGATTTGTATTTAGAGTTAACAAAGCAGTAAACACTGACCTGGCGTGCCCAATGAGAAAGTGATGCCCTGAGCGAAGCTGCAAAACGAGTAGCATCGTTTTGCATATTCCCAATGTCAACAACCACACCATCATATCTGTCTTCCTGGGCTTTGAGCACTTCACATATTTCGTACAAAACAGTGTCAACATCATTAGTGGTAGCCGAAACCTCGTTTGTTGGGAATGCCATTGTGCAGTGTAAACACCACCCGCCAAAAAAATATTCAATAACTAGCGATGCAAATTGAATTTGGCTTCTGAGTACCCCTGCGAGCAGGATTGAATTTGGCTTCTTCCTATTTCCAAATCGTGTGCAAAACAGATTGAATTAAATTAGCGCCAGTGCAATAATAGTATGTGGTAGAGTTTATATATATATATAAAATCGTGGCAACAACTAGAGAAAGTTTCTGGGATTTCAGACGAATGCTTCGGCGCGGGTAACAACTAACTACCGCTACCCTTCCTTACAGCGTAAGCGTAGCAATAATGAAATTGGATACCTGAAAAACTTATCAGAAATTCGCAGAAAGGCTATTGAAACTTCTTGTTAGTGAACAAGTAAGCGCGCTAGGTACTACGTTTCAATAATAACAATAAGAAAACAGAAAAGCGCGTGACTAAATATTCGAAGGCTGAAACAGTGATAACGAAGCAGTAAGCGTTTAACCTTGCCACGCAGGTTTCGATTGCGACTCTCCGTATTTTATTGACATTCCATATATGCTACGACTATTTGTTCGCGTTGACCCTTTCTGAAAACAAATAAATACTCTATAACAAGTATTGCATGGAAACAATCGGATGTTAAACTTTGTTGGACACTCTATCCTAAGCTTCACCTAAAGTACAGTCACTTGGAGAGGAGACACTTACTAAAGCAGTAATTTCAAACAAAGAATTCACATATTATGCTAGACCACCCATAGATGGTGAGAGAGCATCATTTGATGCTTTAAGATAAAATATTTTGTTGAATTATATAAGAAATAAGTGCAATATATTATTATTTGTATGATTGCAACTTTTTTGTTATATATTAGCGAGTGTTCAATTAGCTAACACCACTTGTGGAACAAAGAGTAGGTTTCATTCACCATGGGAAAGTATGCTTAAAGTTAGGATTTCATGTTTTATGTCTAGTGAATCCAAGTATAAATTGTATTGATTTAATATTATAATACGTTGTGTTTATGGGGCCAAATGGAAATGGGCACCCTGACTGGAAGGAATCTTGAGATTCTTTGGGCATGACAAAAATAAATCATGTCACTTGAAAATTGTAGTATGGTATGTAAGATCATCTTTTCTTTGTGAGATGTTTAAGAGTTTTTATGAGATTGTAAGATGTATAAGAAAAATTATGATTGTAATTCCAATGGCGAAGAAACCAAAACAAAAGGACATGATCGATGTCGTTTAAAGGAAACACAAAGTCCTACCAAAACTCTTGAGCATGCTACAACACATCCGTTGATTATAAATATTACAAATACTCTAAACTCTACAACATTCACATCCTCTTGATCACTTCATCATCTTCATCAACTAATACCTAATGCCTGAAATCATTACAAAAGCCTGAATATATAGAAGTCTTTTGAATTTAGAGATTATATAGATGATTCTACAATCAAGACCGACTTGATCATATATTTAATATTTTTTTATTTTAACTTTATTTTGTTCCTTCTAGAATATTTTTCTATTAACAAGATTTTGTGTATATATTTTGTCTTTCTCATTTAATGGCTACATTTCATTAGTGAGAGAAATTAAATCTTTCAACAAAAAATATAAATGAGGACAACTAGGATTGAAATTTCGAGTGAAAAAATGAAAGATAGATGATGTGATGTAATGGGAAAATCTGGGGATAAAGGAAGCAACAATGAATGGTGTGGTGGAAAAAAATGGGGACAAGGAAACCTCAAATCTCTTTTAGAATATTTATTTTTATTTTTGTTAAAAAAGGTCAACGTGAACAAATAGTCGTCGTATATTGAAAGTTAATAAAATACGAAGGTCGCGAGCGGAACGAACTGGGAGAGTCCCAAGAAGCTGCGCGGTAGGGTTAAACGCTTACTGCTTCATTAATCAGTGTATCGGAATCTGAATTTGCTTTGCCTTCAGCCTTTGAATTTTTTATTGTGAGATGGTCACGCGCTTCTCTGTATTATTATTACTAAGACGTAGCAGCATAGTTGTTCATTACCAAGAAGTTTCGATAGCATACTTGTCCCTAGCGCAGCATACTACTTCATCAACAAGAAGTTTCGATAGCCCCTCTGCGAATTTACGAAGAAAGCTAATAAATCATTTGCGTGTCCGTAGAATTTTTTAAGATAAAGTTTTTCCCTATTTGTCGTTGCTTTGCATACAAGTTTTCAGTTTTCCTTTTTGGTTTGTGTAACGCTTACGTTGTAAGGAAGGGCAGCGGTAGTTGGTTGTTAACAGCGCAGAAGAATTCGTCTGAAATCCCAGAAACCTCCTCTCATTGTTGCCAATAATATATATATATACACTTCCCCCCTCTACAACATATTACTATTGCACTACTAATTTAATTTAGTCTGTTAGGAAGTAGCCAAATTCAATCTTGCTCACAGAGCTACTCAGAAGGTTAGCATCTCTTCCTGCACCACTATGGTTCCTTTTCATTTCATTGTGCTAGGTATTGAACTATTTTTTGGCAGGTCGCTGCTTACACTGCACAATGGCATTCCCAACGAACGAGGTTTCGGCTACCACTAATGATGTTGAAACAGTTTTGAACGAAATATGTGAAGTGCTCAAAGCCCATGAAGATAGATATGATGGTGTAATTGTTGACACAGAGAATATGCAGAACGATGCTTGTCGTTTTGCAGCTTCACTGAAGGCATCACTTTCTCAATGGGCACGCCAGGTCAGGGCTTACTGCTTTGTTAACTCTAAATACATATCCCTCAAGACAATAATAAATAGTACCCTCAATTCATCATACTTGTTGGGTATATAGGGAAAGAAGGTGGTGTGGATTAAAGTTCCCAAGGAACAGGCGAAACTAGTACCCGTTGCGATTGAGGTCAGTTTTTCAAAACATCGCTGCTACCATCGACGTTTTTTTCCCTCCAACCCATTTGGCTAGGCTTCAATACTGATTGGTGGATTACAGGTGGGATTTGGGTACCACCACGCAGAGCCTTCATATGTGATGTTAGTGCATTGGATCCCTCAAACTCCCCCCACCATCCCTGATAATGCTTCACATCAAGCGGGAGTTGCAGCTTTTGTATTCAACGAGGAGGGAGAGGTAAAGATGTAATCCAGTTCTTATATATTGTAGTTACTCTGCTTAATATTCTCCTCCTGTCCGTAGCAATGTAACTGTGAAGTGTGAAAAGACATTCACTATTTTGAGTGGTTGTTCGTTTGAAGAGGTTTTTTTTTCCTTACATAAATTATCGTGACAATGGCAATATAGGTTCTAGTAGTTCAAGAAAAGTGTGGCCCTTACAAAGATTCCGGGTTGTGGAAGATGCCAACAGGAAGAATTAACCAGGTATCAGGTTTAAATTTCCACATCAAACTAAATTCAAGACCCTGCAGTTTTTACATGAAATTACAAGACGATACCTAATGTACTTATCGGCAATTTGTTTCTGATAGGGGGAAGGCATTAAGGAAGGGGCCGTAAGAGAAGTTCAGGAAGAAACAGGGGTAAATGCCACTTACCTCACCTTTTTCCTCTGAATCAGGATTTTTACCTTATGTTCAATATAATTTCCGACATTTTTTTTTGATAATTTATGTATTTTCATGTACTCTTACAGATTAATACAGAATTTGTACAAGTGGTTGGGTTCAGGTAAGCAAAACTTTAATCATTAGAAAAAATTGTAACTTGTTTCATAGTTTGTACGAAGAAGGATAAGTTTGATCTAGCTCTCTAATAGTTGTGATTGAACTGCAGGGATGGTCACAATGCCCCTTTCGGAAAATCCGATCTGCTCTTCGTGTGTATGTTGAGATCTCTTTCTTCTAATATTGTTGTGCAAGATACCGAAATTTCAGTAGCCAAGGTACGTGTTTAAACATTATTTCAATATCGTTCAGTTGGATAACTTCAATATCGTTTAAGTGGGGCTTAAATTTGTTTTATTTTCAGTGGATGGCAATAGAAGAATTTGCATCTCAACCTAAAAATCAGCAAAGCAAACTCCTAAAAGATATGATCGGCGTGTGTGTTGCCAACGTCAACGGACAATGTGAAGGATTTTCAGGCATTGGGATATCGTCCAACTCGCGCAAACCCTCTGCTTTCTTCTGCACTGCCCTTAATTCTGAGTAAATTATCGGCATTTGCAAACTGAAGAACAAAGATAGAATGGATTTCAGCAATTTCATTCAATACATTCGTCCTAGTCATGTCTAGATATTCCTAGCACGCTCCGTGTAACAATGATTTCCTCGATAGAATATTATATTTAAGTTAACATGTTGGACGAGTATATCTTTTTTAATCAAGTTTTGAAATAAATACAAATTTTTCAATTATATTTGAAAAATATTTGTATTGTATATTTGACACTATGATCATTTGAAACAAAGATTTGTAACAATTTCATGTTTGAAGAATTTATATTTATGATTTCTTTTGTTTTTATGAAATGAGCTTAAGAACTATTTGTTTGTTGATTTATTTTGTTTCTACACATTAAAATTAGACTTTAGTGGACTTATACATAAATAAATGGTTGATTTTATGTAATATAAATATATTATAAATGAACTCATACATCATCTTTCTAAAATTATTTCTCATACTCTTAAATTGTATTCTTAAGATGTAAATAAAAGAGTCACCAAATATATCATTAGACGATAGTGTGTACACACACAAACTTTACTTTAAAAAAATGACATTGTACAGTTGAAATAACATGGCACTACGCACTTATGATAACTTCCACTTCATCTTTAACGACTTTCTTTCATTGCATGTGAAGCATGAAGATGCTTTTTAAAAAATAGTAGCTTTACAAAATGTTCATGCGGAGTACAACTATTCATAACTATTTAGCTAACTAGTTATCTAATGGTCATAGCCAACTATACATCTATGCAAATTTCTACTACATCTTTGTTATACCAAATTCAGACCATAGTCTTTTCTATACATATAAATGTGGCCATGCACTCTATCAAAGGCGATATTTTCTTGAAATATGTTGTCTTTATGAATGATTTTTTTATTGTTAAAATTTACCCTCGTATGATTTACTTGAAAATGTATGATGTGCATTCTTATCTATGCTGTAAAATATGACACTTGAAATTTGTGAAATATTTTTTATCTTCGCGTCTACATTTTTTTCTTGTTATTTCTACATTTATTTAGAATTCCCTTATATTTTGTATCAAAACCTATTGCTTTCATAGATATCTTTTTGCTATAGTGTATATATTGCCCTTTCTTGCATAGTCTATTTGCATCCAACTCCTAAACTCCTCCAACTGTACTATTTTCAAACTTTTTATTTTACATACTTGCTTTGATTTAGGTATCAGAAATAAATTTATTTTACTTCCCCTAATTCCTAACCAAGCTCTAGTGACTAATTAATTTTTTTTATACATAAAACTTTGATATTAGCTAGTTACAGTGTGGTGAGACTGGTTGTATTATAATACTACTTTGAAATAGAAACATGGAATCAATTTTGTTTCAATAATCTACTTATCCATTGCTAACTGCACCTTAAGGGATCAATCCTTAGTAGGATTTTTGTGTTTAAAGAATTCATACCAAATACAATCCATTCTTGTGAGAAGGTAGATTTTAAAAATTCAATAATAGATGCAACAAGACTCCAATTATCCAAAATCCATAATCTAAAGTCTATACTGTCCAGAGATAGAAAATTGTACTTTGGAATAAAAGGCTTTCATTTCCTATCATATTAATTAACTCTACTTGTGAGTTAAAAGTTTATTTTTAGGCATGCAGTGAGGTATGTTTTAGGCACGTAGAAGTTTTTTATTCAAGAGAACCAATGGCTTCAATAAATAGATAACAATCACAAAATTATAGAATAAAATTATACACAACAAAGAATAAGCTGGCTACATAATAACTCCAAATCAAAACTCCTTGGTCTAACTGTTTTTTATTCCTTCTTTGGTGTTTCCTTACATAGTTGGTGCCTTCAGGTGGGGCTTGAATCCTTTTTCTTTATAGGATGGTATTTTGTGCATCAGTATCTTGCGCATTGAGTTTGTGGCTTGGGTTGGTACGACGTTTGGATAATCTTCTATTTCTCTACTTTTGCTAACCTAACTGTGGTTGTTTTTACCTTGGCGATAATTTGGAAGGCTAACTTGATCGAGGATTCTTTCAAGGTGGATCTTCTTAGGGGACTTGTTGTGCTCATTGATGTTGAAGAACCTATTGAGGTTGCTCTTAATATGGCATTGGTCTGTATGATGTAGTTTACTCCTAGTTATAATGAGTTGGACCATTTGGTGGATAGCAAGGTTCTTATTGCTCGGTGGACCCTCTTGATGCTCCTACCAGATTTTCTACTCTGTGTTGTTGCAAATTCACTATGGTGGTATTTTGTGCTTCTATTGCTTCTAGTTATTTGAGTACTTGCCATATTCAGTTACTTGTGGGCATGTTGTGTTCCCTTGGTTCTGATGACATTGGACCTATCAAGGTGCTCCAGGATGTCGTTGCTATAGTGATTTCTATTGTAAAAGGTTGAGGGATGCCTTTGAAAACCCTATGAGTGTTTTTGTGCTAGTCCATTTCTTGGGTATAATTTTTTGTGTTTTTTTGGAATGGCTAGATACTTTTTCTACCATAAAGCTTTTGGGTTTCTTTAGATCTATGTGGCTTGTGTTCACATGGTTTTTTGGCACCTTTAGTACTTTGTGATTTCTGTCCTTGCTAGAAATAATTTTTGGTCAAGGTGGTCCTATAGGTAAATGGTTGCGGGGTGACTTTCAAAATACACCATTTGATGTTTGTTCTCTTGACTGCTAATAAATATCATTAATTAGTGTTTTAAATATTTTTAAATAGAAATTTACATCTTAATTTTATAAAATATCTTTTTTACATGAAAATATTTTAATAATTTTTTGACAAACATAAACTAAGAATAAATAATAAAGGATCATAAATTGCATGCATTAATATTATCTAGAACTAACCTCAATAAATATATTAATGAAGTAATTGACATCCATTATATCTTTGTTTTTCAATTTTCACATGATTAAATTTTATAATCAATAATCTATTATAAATACTAAATAAATATATTATCGTACTTAATAATATACAAATAATTTAAATAAAATGTTATGAAGTTTCATTTTGTTTGGTAAAGAATAATGCTTTTAGATTTGTTATTGTTGATTCTATTTGAATATGTAATCATATATTAATAGAATCTTTACTAACTCAATGTTGAGATACAAAATTTAAATACGTATAAATAACAATGTTGACTTTATTTGTATTATAATAAATGTTGTTATTTATAAACCATCAAGTCTAAACTTAGAACGATGAAATGTTGTTTTAAAATGTTTTATATGCTTCCATGCATTAAACATTAGTGTCAATTTTTGTAAAATGGGAGGAGCAAAGACATGTATATTGTCTTGCACAAAAACTTATTAATTATCTTGTGTTATGTGAAAGTTCTAATAGTAAACAAAATTTAGTCAATAAAAATATCAATAAATACTATTAATTGATTTCTTAAATATTGTTTATGAAAAATTTACATCCTCAATTTATCAAAGATGAATATTCATTTTCAAAAACTATTATTATTTTTATATAAATTTTTTAATCAATACAAGTAAAGTAAAAATTAATCCCTAAATATTCTAAATACAAAACCAATTGACTTAAACGACTAGGACTAATAATATCTAGCCCTGATTACAGTGGATGTAATAAGTTGCTGACATCCATTCTGTCTATGTTTTCAAATTTGCAAAGTCCGATTATTGAGAATCAACGACACCGCAATAAAAAGCAGAGGGTTTGCGTGAGTTAGACGATATCCTAATGCTCGAAAATCATTTACATCGTCCCTCCATGTTGGCAACACACATGCCGATTATATCTTTTAGAAGTCTGCTTTGTTGGTTTTTAGGTTGAGATGCAAATTCTTCCATCGCCATCCATTGAAAAACAAAAACAAAAAATTGCTTGAACCCAAATTAAATTCCAATTTAGCGACATAGAATTACCACCATATGCTTAAACATGTACCTTGGCTGCTGAAATTTTTGTATCTTGCACAACAATGTTAGAAGAAACAGATCTCAACATGCACACGAAGAGCAGATCAGATTTTTTGAAAGGGGCATTATGACCATCCCTGCAATTTATGCACCCACAACTATTAGAGAGCTAAAAATTACTATTTCAACCTTATCCTTCTTCGTACCAACCATGAAACAAGTTACAACTTTCTGTAATGAAAGTTTTTCTTACCTAAACCCAACCACTTGGACAAATTCTGTATCAATCTATAAAAGCGCATGAATATTCTTCAAATTATCAAAAAAAGTTGAAAATTATATTGAACAGAAGGTAAAAATCCTGATTCAGAGGAAAATGGTTAGCTAGGTGACATTTACCTGTTTCTTCCTGAACTTCTCGTATGACCCCTTCCTTAATGCCTTCCCCTTATCAGAAATAAATAGTCGATAATTGCATTAGTGGGCGTTCATGAAAAAGGGCATTGCCATAAATTTAGTTTGATGAGGATATTTAAACCTGATACCTAGTTAATCCTTCCTATTTGCATCTTCCACAACCCGAAATCTTTGTAAGGGCCACACTTTTCTTGAACTACTAGAACCTATATTGCCATTGTCACGATAATTTATGTATCAGATTTTTCACTTCAAACCACTAACCCACAACCACTATTAAAATAAAATTTATGGGTAATCATTATAGTAACTTTACATTTTCCCAGTTATGTAAGAAAAGAAAATCCTCTTAACACGAACAACCACTCAAAATAGTGAATGTCTTTTCACACTTGACAGTTACATTGCTATGGATAGGAGGAGAATATTAAGCAGAGTAACTACAATATATAAGAATTGGATTATGTTTTTACCTCTCCCTCCTTGTTGAATACAAAAGCTGTGATTCCCACTTGATGAGAAGCATTATCAGGGATGGTAGGAGGAGTTTGAGGGATCCAATTCACTAACATCACATATGAAGGCTCTGCATGGTGGTACCAAAATCCCACCTGCAATTCACCAAACACTATTGAAGCATAAAAAAATGGCTTGGAGTGTAAAACATTAATAGTTGTAGCAAAGTTTTGGAAAACTAACCTCAATCGCAACATGGACTAGTTTCACCTGTTCCTTGGGCACTTTAATCCAGATCGCTTTCTTGCCCTATACGCGCATCTATCCAACAAGTATGAATTGAAGGTACTATTTATTACTAAGGGATTTGTATTTTAGAGTTAACATAGTGGGAATCATTGACCTGGTGTGCCCATTGAGAAAGTGATGCCTTGAGTGAAGCTGCAAAACGAGAAGCATCCTTTTGCATATTCTCTATATCAACAATGACACCATTATATCTGTCTTCGTGGGCTTTGAGAACATCACATATTTTGCTCAAAATTGTTTCAGCATCATTGATAACATCATTAGTGTAAGCGACTAAGCAGTGACTTGTCAACCTTTTGAATACAACTATGAGCAAGATTGGATTTGCAAATGCAAAATGAATTGATATGACTACAATAATAATTTGTGGTATAGAGAGGACATATATATATATATATATATATATATATATATATATATATATATATATATATATATATATATATATATATATATATATATATATATATATATATATATATATGTATATATATAAAGTGGCAACTGAAGTTTCTTGGATTTGAGAGGAATTCTTTGGGGATGGTAACAACCAACTACCACTACCTTTTGTCAGAAAAATGAAATAGGAAAACTTGAAACTTGTGGGCAAAGAAATGGATAAAAAGGAAAAACTTATGAACAATTGTGATACAGGGAAGCGCATGAACATCGTGAAGGTAAAGAAAGCTCAAATAAGGAAATACACTGATTAACGTACTAGTAAGCATTTAACATTCTTGTGCAGGTTCGTTCTCCTTGTGTCCTCCTTGCCACAGTTTATTGACTTTCATATACGACGATTATTTGTTGAAATTGACCTTTTTTAAAAGTAAATAAATATTTTGAGAGAGGTTTGAGGTTTTCTTATCCTCATTTTCTTACATCTTGTTACATCGTCTATTGTTCAAGCCATTCATCCGACTCAAAATTTCAATACTAGTCATTCTCATCTTCCTATATAATTCACTTGACTATGTCTACCTTCTATGCTTAGACTTCAAGCTTAACAATGACAATGATGAAAAAAAAGGTATGTAAAATATTAAGCAATCAATCTTAATTAACGGTTTCAAATTAGTTAGAACTTGACTAGCTGAAATTGAGAGAATGATAACTCAATGATGAGCGAATAGTACCAAACCGGTACTGAGAGGGGGGGGATGAATCAGTACAGAAAAAAATACAGTCCTAAACCGGTTTAACCGTAGACACTTCAAATGACTGGCAGACAACGACACCGGTTTGAAACAGAGTGCAACTGGTAAAGCTAAGAATGTTTGAGACAAGCATTAATTGGTTACTCACTTAGCTTTTCACTCAACTCGAGACTACACTACCATTTCACCCTTATGCATAAACAGGTAATCTATCATCAGATCATAATAACAGCTAGTTCAACATGTTTTATTGATAGGCATAAAACACAGAACCATCATATGCTTGACAGACAATAGCAAAGCATCACAAGATAAAAGCATCACACACGACACACATATTTTTCACGTGGAAACCCAACTGGGAAAAACCACGGTGGGGATGAATACCCACAAACTATTTTTGAACTCTTTGGAAGTCCGCTCTGTTAGGATCCTTGTCTGGTTAGAGACATTACAATAGGTTCTGCTAGGAACCGATCCTGTTAGAGATCACCCAGTCAAGGGATGGCTACAATACTCGATTAAGGGTTAAACCCTGTTAAAGGTTACCTTGTTAGAGGATTTAAAGAACTCAATAGCTAAAGGATTTCGAACTCGGTAGCTTTGAATTACCCTGTTAAAGGATTTTCAACAAGCCGGTTAAGGCTACCCTGTTAAGGGATTTTCCAACTGTTGAGGTGGTTAGACATCAACAGGTATTACAATGATCTGGTAACAACACTCAATATCAATGCAGATCCACTTAAGCTCCTCTTCACCTTCTGCACTTACACTCTGTAGGTATCACTTCTCTCCTTTTGGTTTGGCAAGAATTACGTATCCCTTCTCTTGGATACACACACACACAACTTTTGCCAACAAATTTAGAGCAAGACACAACATTGACCTCATAGGAAAATAGATAGGTCAGTAGCATAAACCCTAAACCCTAAACCTGTTAGGTTAAGGAATTCAAACGGTTCAATCCTGACCGTTGAGCACAGTGCTTTAAATGCGACAGTCTTGATCCAATCTCAAGACATTCTCCATCGTCCATTTCCACCGATTTTATGGCGGCTGATAACCCATCACACGTTATCACTGTTTAACAGACTTCGCACATTCCTGAGGTAGATAGAAACAATCTCCCTCATGCAAGATCCTTCACGCACACAGGATTATGTGGCAACACGATCTGTTCTTCTTTACAATGCTAACTCATCACACAATATCACCAGTTGAGCCACATAGGCTTGAAGCACATCAACCAGAAACCCTGAAGTTGAGACTACCAACCAGTAGTCATACAACACTTCCATGTGCCGGTTGCCATAATTGTATGCCGATTCACCTTGAACAAACACACCATTTCACTTTGGCACAAATGTCGGTTCACAGTGTTATACCAGTTCTCACATCTGCCAATTCACACCTCTTGAACATATTGACATCAATGACAACATACAATGTCATGATGTCCACATACCGGTTCACATAATGCCAACAATCTCCCCCTTTGGCATTGATGACAATATACAAAGATATCTCTCCACTTCACATCTTCTCCCCCAATTTCTGCAGATATCTTCTCCGCTTCACATCTTCTACCCCTTTGACAACAATGTCAAAGTGGAGGCACAAGCTTCCCTGTTCCATTATGCCGCTCCCCCTGAGGAGTAGCGTCCTTCAACACATCAATCCTAAAGAAAAATTTGTCTATGCAATACATGACTGGTGTGGAGCATATACCTTTAGTTCACCTCCTGAAGGGGTAGTACCCCTAATTCACCTCTTAAGTATATAAATGTATTCTTTGGGAGAGGCTCAGTGAATATGTCTGCTAACTGCTCCTTACTGGAAACATGCTCCAGTGCAATCTCTTTATTCTGAACCTTTTCCCTCAAGAACTGATACTTAAGCTCAAAGTGCTTGGTTCTAGAATGTAAAACCGGATTCTTGGAGATATTAATTGCACTAGTATTGTCACAAAATATACTTACCAGTTCAGACACTGGAACTTTGAAGCCATTCAATACATGCTTCATCCAAATTGTTTGAGTGCAATTCATGAAAGCTGCAACATACTCTGCTTCCGCTGTAGACTGAGAGATACAACTCTGCTTTTTACTCATCCATGAGACCAGTCTACCACCGAGGAAGAATGCACACCCAGTTGTGCTCTTCCGATCATCTACATTACCAGCCCAATCAACATCTATGAACACTTTCAGGTTAAAATCATTATTGTATAGATACCATAACCCATAGTCAATAGTTCCTTTCAGATACCTAAGAATCCGCTTGACTGCAACCAAGTGAGATTCTCTTGGACTTTTTTGGAACCTTGCAGTAATGCCAACTGCATGTGCAATATCCAGTTGGCTATGCACTACATAATGCATCTTACCAATCATTGATCGGTATTCCTTCTTATCAACCAATACAGAGTCATCCTCTTTGGATAGTTTACAACCGGTCACCATCGGTGTACCAACCGGTTTGCTATCTTCCATGCCAAAGGTCTTCAACACCTCTTTGACATACTTGGACTGAGTGATAAAGATTCCATCTTTCCTTTGCTGGATCTGTAGTCCAATGAAGAACTTAATCTCCCCTATGAGTGACATCTCAAACTCTTTCTTCATCTCATATGCAAATTCATGTCTCATCTTGTCATCTCCACCAAAGATAATGTCATCAACAAATACCTCACAGATCAGGATCTGATCTCCTTCAGACTTCAAGTAGATATTGCCATCTTCACTTGTTCTCTCAAATCCAATCTTCACAAGATGGGAATGCAGGTGTTCATACCATGCTCTAGGTGCTTGCTTTAGACCATATAAGGCTTTATGTAGCCTACACACCATGTCACTATCTTCAGATAGGGCAAATCCATCTGGTTGCTCTATATACACCTCCTCATCAAGTACACCATTTAGGAATGCAGATTTTACATCCATTTGATATACTTTGAAGCCTTTAAAAGATGCATATGCAAGAAGCATACGAACTCCTTCCAATCTAGCTACAGGAGCAAAGGTTTCTCCATAGTCTTCTCCTTACTCTTGGGCATATCCTTTGCACACTAGTTTGGCTTTGTTTCTAATCACTGTGCCATCCTCATTCAGCTTATTTCTGAAGACCCATTTGGTACCAATGACATTTTTGTGCTCTGGTCTGGGTACCAAGGACCATGTACCATTTTTCTCTATCTGGTCAAGTTCCTCTTCCATTGCCTTGATCTAGTCTTCATCCTTATGTGCCTCTTTAAATGTTTTAGGCTCGAATTTAGAGATCATACATGAGTTTTCTTTGTCTTTTCTTCTTGTAAGGATTCTTGCATCCTTATCTCCTATGATCTGCTTAGGATCATGACTCAGCTTGACATACCGAGGAATGGTCTTGATAGATTCCTCTTGCTTTTCTTCTTCTTCCTCATCTCCATCAGTATTAGTCTCTACATCTGCCGGTGTAGGAACACTGTTACTGGTACTCGGTTGACTGACAACTGGTTCCCAGAAGGTTGCAACCGGCTCGTTTACCGCTTGCTCACTGTCGATTTCCTCAGTTTTCTTAGAGGTTTCATCAACTCTTACATTGATGCTTTTCATAATTCTCCGAATCCTATTGTTGAAACACTTGAGAGCTTTTCTCTTGGTGGAATATCCTAGGAATATTCCCTCATCACATTTCGCATCAAATTTTCTCTGGTGTTCACTCCTCTTGATGTAACATTTGCTACCAAACACTCTAAAGTAGCTAACCACAGGTGTCTTATTGGTCCAATACTCACAAGGAGTTTTATCCTTACCTTTCTTGATGAGTACCCGGTTCATTGTGTAGACTGCAGTGCTCATCGCTTCTCTCCAAAAGGTGTGAGCTACCTTCCTTGAATCCACATGGTTCTAGCTGCTTCAACCACAGTCCGGTTATTCCTCTCTGCTAGGCCATTCTACTATGGAGTCCGGGGGGCAGACAATTGCCTCTTGATGCCATGTTTTTCACAGTACTTGTTGAATTCACCGGAAGTGAATTCCCCTCCTTGATCAGTTCTCAGGCACTTGATCCTTTTACCGCTTTCCTTCTCCACTAATACTCTGAAAGCTTTGAACTTTACAAAAGCTTCAGATTTGTCTTTCAAGAATGTGACCCACATCATTCTTGAGCAGTCATCAGTGAGAATCATGAAGTACCTATCACCCTGCACACTCCTGGTTTTCATAGGACCACACAAATCAGTATGCACAAGATCAAGCAAATTGTCAGCAGTGAAAGATTTACCTTTAAATGTTGAGGAAGATATTTTCCCCAATTGACACTCTCTGCACAAGGTATTATCCAGTTTGCTTAGCACCGGCAACCCTCTAACTGCCTTGATCTTACTAGCCTTCACAATGTTATCAAAGTTTACATGGTAGAGTCTCCTATGCCATATCCAGCTATCATCAAATTTGGCTATAAGACATGTACTTATATTTGCATTCAGATGAAATAGGTTACCTTTGGTCTGCATGCCGGTGGCCACCAATTCACCATTCTTTCCTTTGACTCTGCAAACTCCATTCTTGAATTCCATAGTGAGGCCACTGTCATTCAGCTGGGCAACACTAAGAAGGTTGTGTCTAAGACCATCAACCCAATACACATTGTCAGTACTACTCTTTCCATTCAGAGAGATGGACTCTCTGCCTTTGACCATGCATGGTGCATCATTTCCAAAGTGAACCACACCACCATCATACTCTTCCAAGGATAGAAACTTGCTCCGGTCACCATTCATATGGTGAGAACAACCACTATCAATGATCCACTCATTGGAATTATCAAACAAGGAGACAAGAGCCTTCTTGTTTGACACATCTTCTTTGACAGCAACAAACACAATATCTTCATTTTCTTCATCCTTTGATTCTTCATCCATAACACCTTCATCAACTGCCACAAAAAAGTTTCTTCGGTTTCCTCCTTTGAATTTCTTGAACCTTTTCGCTTTGTCCTTGTTGTCGCCATTAGGACAGTTTACAACAATATGTCCTATCCGGTTGCAAGAAAAGCATTTCAAAGGTAGCTTACCTCTGTATTTGCCAGTTCCTTTAGGAAGTTTCCTGGCAAGGAGAGCTTCAAATGCCATCAAAATCTCCTCATCATCCATTTCTCTGCTCTGTCTTGGTTCACCACTAGTGCTAGCTTCTTTTCCTTTTCTGGATGGTATAGCAGAAGCTTTAAAAGCTGATTCATTCTTTTGAACACTACCATCAAAACTATTTAGCTCATAGGCTGTCAACTTTGCTATGATGGAGTCCAGGGATACCTTGGTCTTGTCTATTGATCTCAACTCCTGAATAACAACCCTTATTACATAGATCGGCAATAGGGATCTCAGGACTTTGCTTACCACAGTGGAATCTTCTATTTTACCACCCGCATTCTTGATATCTCCAACAATGGTTTTGATTCTTATTCCATACTATTGAATGGTCTCACCTTCAACCATCCGCATATCTTCAAACTTCCTTCTCAGGCTTTCTTCCTTAGCCTATTTTACATGCTCATCACCACCATAGATATTTTCAAGAGTATCCCATACCTCTTTGGGATTTACCTTATCCTGAAGATCAATAAACTCAATGTCAGATAAACTACTATTTAGGGCTTCCATGACTTTCCCATTCTCCTACATCTCTCTCTTTTGGTCATCGGTGAGAGTACCGGTAGGGGCAACATAGGCATTCTCAACATAGCTCCAGTGTTGAGCACCCATGCTTCTGATGTATATCTTCATCCTGTCTTTCCATATACTAAAATTTCCCTTGTTAAACTTTGGACCTTCCCTCTTCATCATTTGACTGGGATCTTTACCTCAAGCCGTTAAGCTTATAACACAGAGGACTTGGAGGATGCTCTGATACCAATTGATAACTCAATGATGAGTGAATAGTACCAAACCAGTACTGAGAGGGGGGGGGGTGAATCAGTACAGACAAAAATACAGTCCTAAACCGGTTTGACCGCAGACACTTCAAATGACTAGCAGACAGCGACACCAGTTTGAAATAGAGTGCAACTGGTAAAGCTAAGAATGTCTGAGACAACCATTAACCGGTTACTCACTTATCTTTTCACTCAACTCGAGACTACACTACCATTTCACCCATATGCATGAACAGGTAATCTATCATCAGATCATAATAATAGCTAGTTCAACATGTTTTATTGATAGGCATAAAACACAGAACCATCATATGCTTGACAGACAATAGCAAAGCATCACAAGATAAAAGCATCACACATGACACACATATTTTTCACGTGGAAACCCAACTGGAAAAAACCACGGTGGGGCTGAATACCCACAAGCTGTTTTTGAACTCTTTGGAAGTCCGCTCTATTAGGAGCCTTGTCCGGTTAGAGACATTACAATAGGTTCTGCTAGGAACCGATCTTGTTAGAGATCACCCGATTAAGGGATGGCTACAATACCCGGTTAAAGGTTAAACCCTGTTAAAGGTTACCTTGTTAGAGGATTTCAAGAACTCAATAGCTAAAGGATTCCGAACCCAGTAGCTTTGAATTACCCCGTTAAAGGATTTTCAGCAAGCCGGTTAAGGCTACCCTGTTAAGGGATTTTCCAACTATTGAGGTGGTTAGAGATCAATAGGTATTACAATGATCTAGTAACAACACTCAATGCCAATACAGATCCACTTAAGCTCCTCTTCACCTTCTGCAGGTATCACTTTTCTCCTTTTGGTCTAGCAAGAATCACGTATCCCTTCTCTTGGATACACACACACAACTTTTGCCAACAACTTCAGAATGAGACACAACATCGACCTTATAGGAAAACAGATAGGTTGGTAGCATAAACCCTAAACCCTAAACCTGTTAGGTTAAGGAATTCAAATGGTTCAATCCTGACCGTTGAGCACACTGCATTAAATGCGACAGTCTTGATCCAATCTCAAGACATTCTCCATCATCCATTTCCACCAATTTTATGGTGGCTAATAACCCATCACATGTTATCACCATTTTACAGACTTTGCACATTCCTGAAGTAGATAGAAACAATCTCCCTCATGAAAGATCCTTCACGCACACAGGCTTATGTGGCAACACGATATGTTCTTCTTTACAATGCTAACTCATCACACAATGTCACCGGTTGAGCCACACAGGCTTGAAGCACATCAACCGGAAACCTTGAAGTTGAGACTACCAACCGGTAGTCATACAACACTTCTATGTTCCGATTCCCATAATCGTATGCCGGTTCACCTTGAACCAACACACCACTTCACTTTGGCACAAATGTCAGTTCATAGTGTTATACCGGTTCTCACATATGCCAGTTCACACCTCTTCAACGTATTGACATCAATGAGAACATACAATGTGATTATGTCCACATACTGGTTCACATAATGCCAACAGCGAGGCCCCCATCACTTACATAATAGCCAACAAGCGGAAGAGAGGGATCTCACAAGCAGTGAGGCAAAAAAAAGACCCAAAAAAGATCAGAAGCATTTTTGGATAACAAGAAGCTTTTGACTGGAGCAATGAATCGACAAGAGACAACTAAATCATCTCATACAAAACATGTGCATTTTCAAGAGGACCCTGAAACCTAAACACAAAGATTCGTTGAGTAAGAAAGAAGCCTAGCAAGTAGTAGGAAGAGACCCTGAATATAAGAACCAAAAACACCTTTGACAAAAAGGAACACTTCCAAAGAATAGGTAAACAAAATAAAGGGTTTTGAAAGGGACCCCTGAACCTTATACAACTATAAGTTGAGACAAGTGGAGAGAAGAAATAATGCCACCACTTCAAGGGGAGAAGGAACCAAGTCAGAGATGAAGAAATTGCAATCTCATGAACTGAAGCCACCTCAATAGATTCAGGAGGAACAAAACTCCCAAAATAGTCCACATCATGAAGACTAGGACAAGGCTATCCACACAACCCACCTCAATAGGATCAGGATAACCATAACTAGTAGAAACCACCACCATAGGATCTGCAAAACTAACCTCTATAGTAGAAACCACAAGACCTATAGGAGAAACATAGGGAAGAGTCCCCCTCCTGTATTCTTGATCTATGAAGAGCACCCACTTCCAACCAACTCTAAAAGGGAGACCTAGTGAGCTCCCCTTGAAGAGGATTCACATGGGGAAGAGGGGAGAAATGGGCATACACAAAGACCCAAGAAGAAAAAAATACCATCGAAAAGGAGCCAAAGACCACCAAAAAATTAGGTACAAAGGAAGCAAAGCCCACTCCAATAACTCCCACGTAAGGTAGCCAGACCCTAATGCACAACAAATGCCAACCAACTATTTCTAGAATAGAACCAGTTCCAAATAGGAGGTCCTCATCCTCAGAATATCATGCTTCCTTAGAAACTCATGAACTCCCTCCTCTGAACTAGAGAAGCACAAAAAAATCCAAAGTTGTCAAGAATTGCTACATGGGGAAGTCATGGAGGAGAATCCACAAGGTTAAACCCATAGAGAGTCCAAACGCAAACCAATACATTGATCCATAAAATAAAAGCAACATAATAGGTATAGTTGGCTCTAGAGACAGTTGTAGATGGATCCCCCACAACAACAAAATGGGTCACTGTGGTAACAAGAGACTAAGATCTAGAGAAGAGGAAGAGAAAAACTCTTGGTGGAAAAGAGAGAAAGACATGAAAACCTAAAAGTTGGAAATAGCTCTAGAAAATTGTAGGTGTTGGAACCACAAGTCACCACTGTACAAATAGGGGAGATTATCCAATAGTGGGAACCCAGCTCACACCTCACATGCATATAGGAGAGCAATATAAAGGAGGCAGGGGAAACCCAAACAACCCAACCTTCAGGACAAAGAAATTGGTCACCCAAATAAAATTGCAAGACCCATAATGCAAACAAAATAATGGCTTCCCACAAACTCATCACCTCTAAGATAGAAAGAGAGTAGAGCATAGAACCCATCCAGAGGAAAGTAAAAATAGAGAGAAAATGAGGCAAACTAGCTACTAAGACCTCCAAAAACTTCAATGTAGAACAAGAATAAGGATCATAGCCACCTGTTTTGGCATTCTCCACAATAGATGCATTCAGACCAATACCTTAATCTTGATCATCTCCATCTCCTTTATCTTGGAAGTTTCCATCACTTTCATTTCTCATATAATATTTTTTTGATATGAAATATGCAAGAAGAGGTTGCAAGATTTGTATTAATTCAAAAAATTAATACAAAGAGTGGAGCTATACCTCTAGTGTCTATATATGAGCATTCCTACCTACTACATATTGGTTTTTAATGCCACTATTAGAAAAAAACCTACTCTAATACAATAAAATGACTTTGCAGCCCCATCATCAAATAGGACTCACAAACAGGATCCATAGTAACTGCCTTAACCTAAATTAATGAATACATTAGTGGTACATATACTAGCCACAATTGTTTGTTATCAGAGTAGGGATTATTGCTAAAGATAGCAAAAAATCCATCAACAAGTGTGGCAAAAAGGTTGCACCCTCAAGGATTGGTTGTAGCACCAAATTTGGTGTGAGACCAAAGCTGCATCCTATTGCAAACAATCATAACTATTTTTATTTTCTTCTCTTTTTGCAGTGTATGCCAATCGTTGGCATCACCACCCTCATTGATAAACATTAGAGATCAGGATGTAATATGATAATGAGTGTTCTCAACTCTTGAAGAGTGGAGGCCCTCCTCCAATACATAAGATTCTATAGGAATATTTGCCACCCAATCTGTTGTGGTAGAATCACAAATTTTAACTCGATTTGAGAAAAATAAATTAGCTTGCTAAGATAGATTTAGAATTGCCTTTGTATTTGGAGAAGGATCTTCCACTTATCCTCCCTTTTTCTTCTTTGGATCCTTTTTTGGAGAGATGTCCTTCATAATGGGGATGTTTTCCATAGTGTAATGGTTCTAGGGGAGGTATCTATCTACCAACGAGCCTCTCTCTTTGGCTATATTTTTACATTTGGATATTTAGTGACAATCTATCTAGTTTTGTAGCATCTTTTGCATATGAAGGATAGACTTTCATAGTCTAAAGGTTTTATCCAACTATGACCATTTGCATTGAGAATAATTTCTATTGGTATATTTTTAGAGGCGTCCAATTCCACTAAAATTTGAGAAAAGGACACGTGGATGAAATTTGAAGAATCTTTGTTTGTCATCCGGAAGTTTCCAAGGGAGTTCCCAATAGTTGTAAAGGAGTATTTGAAACAGTAATGAAGGGTAAAATTTGGAAGACCAACCCAAATTGTCATGACTAATAAAGGTTTCGTGGATAAATTGAAGTGTGGATGCCGAGATTTTAGTAACAATAAACAATGAAGCAATAACCAAACATGCAAGTGAAAATAAAATTACAGAATTCTTGATAAAATCTAGAGGATTCAAGAAATTTATCACAAATCTCCAATTGACTTAGTCATATGCTTCCGTAATGTCGAGCTTAACTAAAATACTAAGAGCTCTAGTTTGATGAATTGAGTGAATACACTTGCAAGCTTTGATCACTCCATCAACAATTAAATTTTTAGCGCAAATCCCATTTGTTACTCAGAAATGATGGAAGGTAGAATGGTTTTAATATATTTTTCTATTACTTTTTACACAATCTATACAAAGTATTACAAACAAAAATAGTACTAAATTCATCCAGTGATGTGTGAATTAGAGAAATGAATGCATTGTTAACCTCCTATATGATTGTTGATTTATTCATGGATTCTTTAATAGTTTAGACCAAATCCTTGCCAATGATATTACAACATTTATGGAATAAATCTACTGCAATGCCATAGGGACCACATGAACATTGTCTAAATGAAGTTGTCTTATTGCCTATTTGATTAAACTGACCATTGAATAATCTTCCAACAACCTTAATTAATTATAGAGAAATCAATTTGAGAATTTTATGTAAAACTAAATTATGTGGGATCTATTGGGAACCTTCCCTATTATTGACAAGATTCTAAAAGAAACATACTGTACACTCTTTGATGACCCCGAGATCCTCCTATCTTATTTGGTACTTAAATCATAGAGATTATGTTCTAATCTCATCATACCTTTGTAGCATTGTTGAAGTATTTATAATTCTTATCTCCATCTTTGAGCCAAGATTCTCTAGACTTTTTCTTCCAAAAGACTTCTTCCTTAACAAAGACATCCATGTATTCCTTGATGAGGTCTTACATCTAAAAATGTGCTTAATCCATATCAAGAAGAAGGATTGTATTTCTTCATTGAGTAGGATCAATATCAATTCAACATTGACCTTGGTCTTGGAAATGTTTTCTTTTTCTTTTTTATTTTTTAGATAAGTTATGGATAAGTGGTCCACTCCCAAATATAATGAATTTGAAAAGAAAATATTAAAACATGCATGCCCTATAATAGAGGTGCCTCAAAGATCACATTAAATTCTTAAATCCCAGCTCATCTATTACCCATTTGCCACTCATCTCAAGGAATAGATACCTCGCCATTTTCTAAGTGAAGAATCACCACAAACAAACTAAAGGGACCTTGAATAAAGTGCTAATGAATCTTATCATATATCTAGGGGAAAAAGACCTAGCACCCTAACAAAATATTATTAGCAAATTAAGGCTCCAATACTATAGCGTGTGTGGTATGAACCTCCAAGTGCATCTATTAGAAAAGCGAGACAATCTAGTGCAATAAATCGTGCACACCAACAACCATCCCAAAACATAGTATACAAGAGAGTGAAGCATCATTGAGCCAAAAAATATAAAAAATGGAGCAACCCAGCCCAACAAATATAAGGAATTCTTATCATTCTCAATGATGTCTGATGCTCTGCAAAAAGGATTAGAAAATCTGTTTGATGGCAACACACACAAGAGCACAAGAAACAAACGTTAGTGTTAGCAACAAAAGATTATCCTAAACAGGCATATCAAGAGAGATATTAAGCATGAAATAGAAAACATATAAACATAGAATAAAATAGCTAATCAAGATGCTCATAGTTGCTCCTCCCTTGTTCCTCTCCTCTCCAAGTCCCAAATGAGTGTAGCTCTCAGCTTTTAGCACTAGCCCTGGATGCCATATGGAGATTCAAGATGGTTGAATATGATAAGCAAATACTATGCAAGAGTAGATAGTGATGCTATGAAAAAGCTCTATGCTAATGCCAGTATAACAACAATACTCTAAAATGCTTCCTCTTTTTTTGCTTGAGGAGAAGGGTTCTATTTATAGAAGAAATGGGGAAATGAAGGGTTAAGATTGAGCAATCTTAACAAGGGTTAGGATTGAAAGTTGGGGATCCATGTGCACAATTGGCACCAATAAAATGGTGACAAGTGTCAACATAGGATTGGGTTGAGAGAAGAGGTTGGAGGCATTAAAGGCCTGAGAAGACCTCATGGTTATCTAGAGGCTAAGGGTCAAGTCCAAATTAAGATTACCCACTGGATTAAGAGTTAATCCAAGGATAAACCTTTGTGAAAATGTTTAAGAGATAATCATGGTCAAAGCATTAATGGCCTGATGAGACCTTTGGGTTGGGTAGAGGTTGAGTCAAAACAAATGTTTTAACCATGTGGGAGGGTTTGAGGTAACCATTAATGGTTATTGGAGACTTTGGGGATTAAGTGGTTGAAGGTTGAAAGCCTTCAATGGTTATCAAAGACTTTGAGGGTTAATTTGTTGAACACACAAAGCATTAATTGCTTTTCAAAGACTTTGGAGTCTTTGAGAAGTGACTCCAATTTGCTTAGGAATGTGACAATATTTAGGGGATGGATTAGGCTAATTAGGAAGGGTTTAGAAGAATCTAGAAGGGGTTTAGGCATACAAGTGGATTTTGTAGGAAAATGCAAGTGGGAGAAATTTTGGTATTTTCAATTAAAATAAAATCATTTATTTCAATTAAATGGTGTAAGTTGCATTTGGATAAATATTTAAATAAATATTAATTTATTTAAATGAGAAAAAGAAGATAAAGCATTAAAATGCTTGAAGACTTTGAGGAAAACCATTAAAGTCTTAAGAAGACTTTAAGGGAAGCCATCAAGTTTGAAGACTTTAAAGCCATCAAGTTTGAATACTTTAAGGGAAACCATTAAAGGTTTCAAGTGGGTGTGGATAAATAGGATTTTAAATAAATAATTTATTTAAAATAGTTGTGCAATTTGCTTTTGTAGGAAAATACAAGTGGGTGGAGGATAAAGGTGATTTAAATAAATGATTTATTTAAAATAGTTGTGCAACTTGCATTTGTAGAAAAATGCAAGTGGGTAGAGGATAAAGGTGATTTAAATAAATGTTAATTTATTTAAATGTGAGAGGTGGGATTTTGGGGGATTTAAATAAATATTAATTTATTTAAATGTGAGAGAATATTTAATTAAATAAATATGATTTATTTATTTAATTAATGGTCTGAATTTGGTTAAGTGAATTAAATCAAATAAATTGAATAATTTATTTAATTAATAGGAGAATAGGGTAAAGATGAATTAATTAAATATTAGTTTAATTAATTATTAATTGATGGTTAAATAATCAAATAAATACTAAGTATTCATTTAATTAAGTGGACAGATTTATGTGACTACATTTGCCCCTCTTTGAGACGGTGCAGTTTATCGCGTCGTTTCAAAGAAAGAAAAATAGGTGTGAAGAAATGCCCCATAAAATGTAAATTTAATGGGTGGTATGCCCCCTCGAGAGATGGGCCGAATTTTTTTTTTTGAAAAATCGGGCGATCTCTCGAAAAAGAATGAAAAGTGGAGGGGAGGTAGAATAGAAGAAATTAGAACTAATGATGAAAGAATGGGAGAAAATGGAGTGAATATGAAGAAACAACAAGCCAGCGAGTACCCTGAGGTCATCCAAGAGATACATAGCAGATGTAGTGTGGGGTTTGGATTGATGCTATACAATTGATCAAAATTGGTTGGACAATCTGGTGCAATCGGTTGAATTGCCTCGGTCAAGTCAAAGGCTGACAGTTGATGTCAGTTGGTCGCTTGGACATGATAAAGTATGAGTAAGTGAATCAAAGTGACCTGATGTGACTTAGACAATTGATGTAATTGTCCGATGAAGTCAAGGTATATGAAGCAAAATACTCGTTGAGACGTAGACAATTGATGTAATTGTCCGTTGGATTGTGTTTGATTGGTTGATCAATTGATATGTATGTGCATGTGATGGATGGTTGTGGGGAATCATGGCAGCCCCGTTGAGACTAGGTCATTATGATAAATGCCTGATGTAGTCTAGGATTACCATGATCGATTACCTGTTGAGACCCGAAGATACTTGATCAGAGTATCTGTTGATAGTCTAGGTGTGCGTGAGTTGATGTATCTGTGTAGAGAGAGTAACGGGCTTAATTTTGTGGATGAGTGAGGATGGGAAGCGATGAAGGGATTAGGATGATGTTGATGATCAAGATAGGGAGGGTGAGGGGGGATTCGATGTTAGATAGAAGATATGGAGGACTAGGACCGAGTCCTATGGAAGAAGAGGAGTAAAATAGAGTATGTATTATTATGACTATGTATGCATGATATGCAGCTACTATGAATGCATGGATGGGTGGAATGCAACGAAATGCAATATATACAAATGAGATGGAATGACGATCCATGGTGCTTTATTTTTCATCATTGAGCTTTAAAATGTTGTAAGAAAATACAAGCAACTTGACATAAAGATTCAAGATGACCAGAGTATTTCTTACATGGATTTGATATAGCAAGTTAATACAAGCAACTTGATATAATGGATCAAGTTGACCAGAGTATTGCTTGCGGAACATACAAGGATTATCTCCTTTCATGCATGACTTGGATCGTCCTCCTTGATCTTAGGTTGATCATATCCTGAGACAAGTGCCATAATAAGAGATAAAACCTTTATCCAGTTTGGTTGAGGTAGGAGGAACCAAAGAAAGAGCATTGTACCTACAAACAAACAGTATATACATAAAGAATAAAGAATATGGATCCTTGGTAATGGTTCATGCTCATATGGTCGAGGTATACGCTGTAGTCAGCAAGCCGTAGTGATCTATGACTGCATTTTGCATAAGATCACGTAGCTTAGTGAACTTCCCACGTAGACACCATTAGTACATGCCCCAGAACTTCATCGGAAGTAATGCGCAAATGATACAAAACAATGCTGAAAGATCCTAATATAAATTACTAGACCATAAATCAACCAAGTATTTGATAGTGTAAACAGAATTTTCTTGTCAAAGAAAATGTCATCTTGTCTTTGTTTTTGTAAGGAAGGATGCATCCTTGTTGAAGACAGTTTTGAGTGTTGATGTTGTTTGGTTTGATTGATAAATGGTCATTTTGTTAAGTATGTCGCAATGTTTGTTTAGTATCTGCATGGACGAGTATGTACAATGTGTTGCCATGTTTTTGTGTGATTTTTCAATGGTTTTGTCGATGTTTTTGGATTTTGAATTGTTTTGAATGTTTTTGGTATTTTTGCGAGATATTTTTGAATGTTTTTGGATTTTTGATGATTGTTTGAATGAAGAACTTAATGAATCATAAGACAATGTAGAATCCACTTCCATCAATAGGTTAAAGGCATTGCCCCCAGTTTTAGACATGACTATGAAAAAGCAGGATGCAAGATGTATGGAGTACTATCATAATTGCAGAGGAATAACAAGCCATGGTTGATGGATGGATGGATGTATGTATGAAGTAGATGTGATCGCAATGAGCCTGAAAGACAATGGAGCCATAGCCTTTATGAGTGGCGCCTGTTTTCCAAGTTTTCACCATCGTACTTACCCAAGGTGCCACCGGAGTGGTTGTTCACCGTTTGGATGCATGATTTTTTTTTACTTTTTTTGAATGTTTTTGTATTTCTTCATGGACATTTTTCTGAATGTTTTTGGTATTTTCTGGTATGTAGGGGAGCCTGATGCTCTGTACAGCTTAGGTATAAAACTATTTGAGGTGCATGCTGTTGATTGGATCTGCAAGCGGTTCTCCTTCTGATGTAGCCAACTGATATGCCCCGGACCCGAACACAGCAGTGACAACATATGGGCCCAGCCAGTTTGATTCAAACTTGCCCTGATGTTCTCGGTTTGGTTGGTTGTGAGGATTCTTTCGTAGAACAAGATCACCTACCTCAAATGTACGAGGTCTAACTCGGTGATTGTAGCTTCTACTCATGCGCTGCTGATAGGCTTTGAGATGGTTGTATGCAACTTGTCGCTTCTCATCTAGTAACTCCAAGTCCTGAAGACGGGATACTCTATATGCTTCATCATCTATCAGATTATGCAAGGAAACCCATAATGATGGTATCTCAACCTCAATAGGCAAGATAGCTTCTGCACCATAGACCAATGAATAAGGAGTTGCACCTGTAGGGGTTCGAATGCTAGTTCGATATGCCCATAGTGCCGGATTTAGTTGAACATGCCAGTCACGGCCGGCATCATTGACTGTCTTCTTTAGGATCCTCAATATGTTTTTATTGGATGCGTCGGCCTGACCATTGCCTTGTGGGTAATAGGGAGTGGAAAAGCGGTGTTGGATATGAAATTTCTCACAAAGTTCGCGGACATCCTGATTTTTGAAAGGAAGACCGTTATCTGTGATGATGGACATGGGTACACCATACCGGCAGATGATGTAGTTGAGGATGAATGAGGCGATCTTCTTGCCGGTGACTTGGGTAAGTGCAATAGCTTCGATCCACTTTGTGAAATATTCGGTGGCGGTAATAATGAATTTATGGCCATTGGATGAAGATGGATGGATTTTACCCACAAGGTCAAGGCCCCATTGACAAAAAGGCCATGGTGTCGTGATTGGTTGCAGTTCCTGGGCTGGTGCATGTATCAGGTCACCATGAATTTGACATTTCTTGCATTTCCTGACAAAGTAGTAGGAATCCTTTTCCATAGATGGCCAATAGTATCCAGCTCGCATGATCTTCTTGGCTAGTGATGGACCACTTGAGTGAGTCCTGCAAATTCCTTCATGTACCTCTTCCAAAACCTTTGTTATCTCATCTTGTTCCAGACATCGAAGGAGAGTACCATCAAGACCGCGTCGGTATAGGGTTTCAGCAATAATGGTATATCGAGCAGTTTGGCGAATGAAGGTTTTTTGTTGGTTATTCGATTGGTTGGGAGGAAGGGTGTGATCGTGGAGATAGGTGTAGAACTCACCGTACCATGGGGATTCAGAACCAACAAGGCGACATATCATTTCGGATTTGGGGATATCATAAGCCGGAATCCAAAGCTGTTCGACCAAGAACTCGTAGCATGTTGAATTTTGTGGAAGATCTAGGAGAGATGCAATGGTAGCCATAGCATCAGCAGCTCGATTATGATCTCTTGGTATCTGCTCAAAAGTGATAGTAGTAAATGATGTCTTTAGAGTGTCCACCATTTGCTTATATGGCATGAGTTTATCATCTTTGGTCTGATATTCATCTGTTGCTTGTCGAATGACTAGTTGGGAATCGCCATATACTTGTAGTTCTTGTAATTTCCATTGTACGGCTAACCTGAGTCCTGTGATCAAGGCCTCATACTCTGCTATGTTGTTTGTGCATGGAAATGTGAGCCTGTAAGACTTCGGGATGCTATCACCCTGAGGTGTGATAAATAGAATGCCTGCCCCCAAGCCGTGCCTAGTGTATGAACCATCAAAATATAGTTTCCATGGTTGTGCTGTTGTGATCATGAATATCTCTTCATCTAGAAAATTGGAAATGAGAGGATGATCACCTATGAGAGGTGCATCAGCCAACTGATCTGCAATAACTTGACCTTTGATAGCTTTACGGTCTACATACTCGATGTCAAATTCACTTAGAATCATCACCCATTTGGCCAAGTGGCCTGTCAATGCTGCTTTGCTGAGTAAGTACTTGAGTGGATCAATCTTTGTGATGAGTTGTACCTTGTGCGTCAACAGATAGTGCCGCAATTTAGTGGCTGCTAAGATTACTGCTAGGCAAGCTTGCTCAATAGGTGTGTAATTGAGTTCATAGCCAACCAGTGTGCGAGAGATGTAGTATACAGTACACTCTTTGCCTTCTGCATCATGTTGTGCCAATAATACACCTAATGCTGTACTTGTTGCTAAGATATAAAGTAACATCGGTCTACTTGGATCTAGTGGCATCAGCAATGGTGGATTCATGAGATAGTCTTTAAGTACCTGAAATGCTTGTTGGCATTTGGCATCCCACTGAAAGCGGATGTTCTTGTGTAGCAGGTGTGTGAATGGGTGACACTTATCAGCCAATTGTGCAATGAATCTGCGGATGGATTGAAGCCGTCCTTGTAGTGTTCTTAGTTGACTGATATTCTTTGGAGGTGGCATGTCCATGACAGCTTTTACCTTTGCTGGGTCAACCTCAATGCGTTTGCTTGAGACAATGTATCCTAGAAGCTTCCCGGAGGTCACTCCAAAGACACATTTCTTTGGGTTGAGTCGAACATGGTATTGTTCCAGTCTATCAAAGATTTTATCTAAGATGTGGAGATGCCCATCTCTAGTGAGTGATTTTGCTAGTAAGTCATCCACATAATCTTCCATCATAGTATGCATCATGTCATGGAAGATGGTAGTCATTGCTCTTTGATAGGTCGCTCCTACATTCTTTAGACCAAAAGGCATTACATTCTAGCAGTAGGTGCCCCATGGACATGTGAAGGCTGTCTTATGTTGATCTTCGGGTGTGATTTTTATCTGATTGTAGCCAGAAAAGCCATCCATGAGTGAAAGCATCGCATGTCCTGCTGTTAAATCCACTGTGATGTCGATATTTGGTAGGGGTAAGTCATCCTTAGGACATGCCTTATTCAGATCTCTGAAGTCAGTAAAAATGCGGATGCCCCCTTTTGGTTTGCCGATAGGCACAATGTTGGAGATCCATTCTGCATAATCAATTGGCCTAATGAAACCAACATCTAGGAGTTTCTTGAGTTCTGTTTTTACTAGCACGACAATCTGGGGATGCATCTTACGAAGCTTCTGCTTGACAGGTTTGGCTCCTTCTGCTACTGTGAGGTGATGCATGACTAAATCCGGATCAAGCCCAGGCATGTCTGCATATGACCATGCAAAGTTGATCTGGCACTGCTGGAAGAACTCTATAAATTTAGGCTGTTCCTCTGGAGTGAGAAGAGATGCCAGATGTATAATATGAGGATTTTCAGGAGTCCCCACATTGTATTCTTTGGTCTCCTCAATGAGGATCGTTGATCGTTCCTGTTGTGCATTAGCAGGGAGAATGTCAAACCCTTCATCCTCAGGTGCCTCAGAGAGGTTTTCACTGTTGGATACGCTTTTTATTTTTACTTTTGTCAGATCAAACAGTGCCACAATGTGGTTTTCACTGGAAGATCCATGTTTTATTGTTATATTTTTGTAGCTGAAAGGTTTGGCATCCGCCCCGAAGTATGCTGCACTATTAAGTTCAATGGCGAATCCAGCTTTGTGATCCCCACTTGGTAGGCTATCCCTTATTTCCAAAAGGTCAATGATAGCCTCATCATTTTGGAAGAGGTCAAGACATGTGGGATTTGATTGGGTCCATTCGATGAGTTCAGGGTGGATAATGGGCATTACGTCATCGATTAGGTTAAGTTCGTTAGATGTATCAGTGAGGGTTAAGACAGTGTGGTGAAGGTCGTTGATGGTACTCTCCTTGTTAGAATCAGGCGTAGGATGAGACGTAGGGTCGGTGGAAGATGTTTCCAGCTCAGGAACCCAAGTGGTCTTTATCTGTGCTTCTCCGTAAACAGGGATGTCTTTGCGTGGTGGAGGTGGTGATGTGTCTTCCTCATCTGAAGTGTTAAGCTGTACAGAATCAAATTCCCACTCATGTGAGTCGGTTTCTGAGTCACTTTCCAGCATCCGATTACTATACCATATTGGGATGTCTTTGGGTTTAAACACTGCAGGTATGATTGGTTTATGTACCTTTGTAGTGATCGGTGCTGCAGGAATTTTGATAGGGATTAAAGGATTTGTTACTGGAAGTATCAGCAGTGTTGACTTAGTGGCTTCTGTTGGAACGACTGGTGCCATAGATGCTGCTGTGGGTTTCAATACACTTGTTGTTACAAATGGTGTTGCTGATGGGATTACTGGTTCGTTTGGTGGGATGAATGACATTGGTGACGGTGGTGTTGGGTTTGTGAGCCTCGATGGGGCAGTGGGGATAATTCTTGATGGTGCTTTGATTATGAAAGGTATCCTCTTTGCAGTAGGTGGGCAAAATGGTTTGCTGGATTTTCCTTTGAATCTGAGTTTAGGAAGGATCTCTTTTTCAAAACCCAGGCTGTATTACCTTTGGGCTTGAATTCTAGCAGCAGAGGTTCATGTCGTCCTTGTTTGTAGTATCCCAAAGCACTCTGACCATCATATCCCATTCTTTGTATAATGAGGAGGCCTTTGCCATACTGTTCCGTAGGAAGTGTAACTCACGGTATATCAGTGGTGATGGGATCTTTATAGATCCATGCCGCTAGGTCCTCATCTTGTGTTTCTTCCTCTTGACTCTTTCCAAGGATGAAAGGCGTCAAAGCACATGCTGGCGTGATCAGTGGTTGTTGGAGCAACTGTGGTGGTTTACCATATGTTCTAGGGGAAGTGGGCATCTGTCCCACACAAAAGAGTTGACTCAAGTTGTATTCCCCGGGACCTTCCTCTGCGACTTTCATCTTAAGCTTTTCTTGCTTGGGTATAGGGGTGTTTGAACTGGCAAGAGAGACGGGACTTACATATGATGTGGAGGAAATGGCTTCCCTATTATTAGGAACAGTAATCTCTGGTTGATGGCTGATATTATGGCAAAAAGAAAAGGGATTTGCATCGCCCAGGATTGTGATCTCTGTACCGTTATGTGGGAACTTGATACATTGATGGTAGGTAGATGGAACAGCTTGCATGACATGTATCCAAGGTCGCCCTAATAATAGATTATATGGCAGAGGAAGGTCCAGAACCTGACAAATGATGTGCTTTACCACAGGGCCCACTCAGATTGGTAGTACCACAACTCCTTTGGATGAACGCTCTGCACCATCGTAGGCCTTGATGGTGATCTTCTTGCGAGGATCCACTGATTCTATTGCATATCCCAATGCTATGACCAACTGTAGTGTACAAATGTTCAGGCCTGCTCCATTATCTATCAAGACTCGCTTGATCCTATGTTGGTTGATAAAGCCTTCAATGTGTAGCGAAGCATTATGAGGTTGCTGGAACGAAGAGTTGTCACTTTCGGAAAAAGTGAGACAAGGTGATGTCTTTAGATTTCCAACAATGGCTTGAAATTGGTTTGTATTTAGGTTTGTAGGGACTGACGCCTCTTGGAGTGCTTGATCCAAGATAGTTTTATGAGATGGTGATAGGCGCAAAAGCTCTAAAATGGATATAAGCGCAGGGGTTTTGTCTAATTTTTCCACAAGATTGTATTGCTTTGGGATGGAGGTGGTGCCTTGTGGAGCTGCCTTTATGGTAACTTTGCCGTGACGCGTAACAACATTGCAATTGGAGTTGGGATTTTTGAAGGTTATAGTTGCAACTTGTTCATTGGCATCATACAGGTGATTTACAGTGTAGTTATACGCAGCCTGCGTATAATCAGTGGTATCAGTGCCTCGCCGGGAAGTGGAAGGACCCCTTTGATCTTGTGATGGAAGTGGATTCTTGAACATTAGATGATCATTATTTGTTGTTTTTGGGTCATGTCCTTCAATCTCAATTTCTCCTCGATCAATAAGATCCTAAATGAGATCTTTCAATCGGTGACAATTACTTGTCTTGTGTCCTCTTCCTTGATGGAACTCACAATGTTCAGTATCTCTCCACCATGCTGGTTTGACCTGAGGCTCATAGTTCGATAGCTTAGGTAGAGTGACCAAATTCTGAGAAATGAGTTGTCGCAACACTGTTTCAATGGGTTCCCCTAAGGGAGTGTATGTGCGTTTTTGTTTTTGTGGACGAGGTCTTGGTTCATCATGAGATGTGACGCGACCTTGATTAGGAGGAACATTTTTGTTGTTTTGAGGTAGAGGATTTTGTCCTGCAAACTGAACCATAGGTTGTACATTTTGGATAGTCCGAGCATCCGCAACTCCATCATTGACGATATTCTTGTTCTTGTTCCAGAAGTTTGGTTTATCACTATTGAAGCGCGGGCGAGGACCATCTTTTGGTTCATTAAAGATTTTGATGAGTCCTTTCTTGATGAGTGCCCTTTCAAATTTTAAACCTTTGGTGATCATATCGTTAAAGGAGTCAGTGTCTTTGACATCCAGGTGAAATTCCATTTCTTCGTTTAAGTTGGAAATGAATATTTCCACTAGTTCTCGTTCAGGTAACTGAAGAGAACGTCTGCTAGACATTTGGTGCCATCGTTGCAGGAATACTGAGAATAATTCACCTGGTTTTTGTTTGGTGTTGCATAGATCAGCCATGGTGATGTCGCGTTCAATATTATAAGAGTAATGAGATAGGAACTTCTGGATGAGTTCCTCAAATGTTCTAATGCCACCTGGTAGTCAGGAAAACCATGATGTGGTTGTTCCTCCCAAGCTTTGGGGAAAAAGGTGCATTAGGTATGTGTCTTCATATGCCACTTCGAGGCAAGCAGAATGAAATTCTCGGACATGATCACGGGGATCTCCCTTTCCTCTATATTTTTCAAATTTGGGTGTTTCAAACCCACGTGGAAAGGGTGGCATATAAAGATTCCTATCAAAAGGATAGGGACAGATGTCGTTAAGTGAAAATTGATTGGTCTTAACACCACTATGAAGTTGTTGGGCGAGATTCTCGACTTGTTGCCACAACATCTCCATTTCATTTGGAGGAGGAGGTGGTGGGTTACCTCGAGGAATGTTATATCTGATGGGATCTCTACCTCTTTCCTCTTCATGGTGACTTTGTCTGTCCGATGCTTGTCTTAATTGGGCAAGATCAAAGTCAGAGGGGAGTTTTGCTCCTTCTTGAGTGAGTCTTAAGAAGTGAGCATCTGCATTGCTCCTAAGTATTTCGTCAAAAAGTCTGTTAAAGAGAGGGTTATGCTGAGCACTTTCTATTGTTGCAAGAGTGGGAGTACTTGGGTTTTCATCATCTGCATTTCCTCCAAGTGCTTCTTGAAATTCATTGAGATTTTCCTCTTCTTCTTCTTCCCTTTCTATTTCTCGTTGCCTGGACTGTGATCGGGTTTGGGCCATTTTGTTTATAAGCTTTTTGTTAAAGTTGTGTGAAAATGATGGTGAGTTTTTGTTGAAATGAGAGATTGATGGTTGGTGAATTGTGTTGCACGTGGATCTCTAACACCTTTAAGGTGGATGTAACCGAAATTCCTTCTTTGAATTGCTTGTTTGTTTGATAAGTTTTGATGTGATAAGGTGTAGAGAAATCTGAGATGTGTTACAGATTTAACTACCTAGTAATGAGAGGATTCACTCATAAACTAGTTTTAACCTGCGTAGATGTGTCTCTTAAGATGAGCTTATCCTAGATGTAGAAACAATCTAAAAAGTGATGTGATGTGTTTGATTTCAAGCAATATCTAAAAGAGAACTTGGGACAAGAACCTCTTAATGTTTTGAGAGTTGGGACGGATTGATGATGAAGTGATGATGTATGAGTGAGATGATGGATGAAAATGTTTTCAACTTCAATAAAAACTTTGTGTTACGAATGGGACAAACTCTATCTCTTCCCTTTCGGGTGTTGCTGGTATTTCTCGAGCTGTGTTGTATGTGATACAGACATTTGGGAAGAAGTTGGGATTAATCTTTCCTCGGTTTTTGTGATAACTCAGAGCTCTATATTGCATAAAAGTTCTGCGGTTCAATGATTCGGAATCAAATTCATTTTTTTTTTTTTCTTGAAGGTAGAGACACATGTGACGCAGAAAGATTCTATGTGAGACAAAGATTTGTCTATTTATATAGAAGAATTTCCTCCTTTTGATCAAAGCCTTTGAGCTTAATGGTCTTCTTTTCAAGTTGATATTCTGATGATGCTTCTTCTTTCTCAAGATGTGAAGAATGGTCATAAAATTTTGACTCTTTTTTGTTTTGCACTTTGTTTTTGGTATTTTTGTTTGTTTTTGAGAAATGTTGGATGAATACTTTGTTTTTGGGATTGATCTTCTGACTTTTCTTTGACAAGAAAACAAAGCAAGCACACAAACACAAGAATGTTGCCCCCAAAGGCACGAATGAGTATGGGTCTAGATCAACCCAATTCTTGGACTTGTATATGACTCTGCCTTTAAATGTATTTTAAGATGTATTTCCAAAGCCTGAAGTCGGCTCAATTTGCACTAGGTCTGTAAAACGAACACACTTCAAACACTTTTTATCCCTAAGGTCAAATGGCCAGTTGTGATAAATTTAGCCCACATCTTGATATTTCTTCGACTTTGGTACTACATACCTTATGAATCCCGCCGTGGCAGGTAAGGATGTGATATACTAAGTCTTGCACGAGCATAACAAATAGATGATCCCTATGATGGGGGAGTCACCACTTTTATCAAGCCACAAGTGACTTTTCAAAAAGCTATGTTTCTACTCAAGGAAATATGTATGGTGAGTATCTTGGGAGCAAAACCATCTATGCTCTTGCACTAAATTATATCACAAATATCCTCAATCAATAGAATGGGTGGGCTACTACTTAAAGGTGTTTAGTCATGTTCGATGTTTTTGGACATAAGTTCATTCTGCAGTGACTCACTTAAGAGCCTTGTAACTGGTGGTGGGGCCCATTTGTCCTTTCGGCTAGTTACACTGTAGGAACAGCTATACCCAAGGCTACAACTTTTGCTCACACCTGATTTCTATAGCGGCTCGAAGGATTTACCGCTCAAGGTCGTTCCCAAGAGTGATGTGTCTCTTGGCAGACCTCTCTTAAAAAGATAAAATTTTGAGTGTTACTAACACTTTTCTCTTGCACCTAGGACCACGAAAGCCAAGGGAGAGGATAGTGTGTGTTAGAAGTAGGACCACTCGACCAACTCTTTGCACAAGTGTGCCAAGCATGAAAAACACTTGTTCTTTTTAATCTATCATTGCAATGTGATCTAACTATTTGGAGATGTTGCTCCAACAATCATGATGTTCTTTTTAATTTTCAAAGGCAATTGTTTGAGTAAACTAGAATTTGAAAATCCTAGTCAACTTAATGAAAAACACGTTTGCATGAAGTAAAATTGCTTTGAAAATGAGACAAGTTGATTGTGAATTTTATTTGCACCAAAAATGGAAGTGTGGATTGTGAGTTTTATCTTGATGCAAGAAATAAAATTTGCCTTGTTGATTTTAAGCACCACAACGAAGTTTGTTTCCTAACTTGCAAAAAAATAAAGTTGTTTTTGTATAAGTTTGTGGTTCTTTTTACCTTTGAACAATGAAATTCTTTTTAAGAGCCCCAAACAAATGTGTGATTCTTTTTTAAAAGCCCAAATTTGAAATGTGAAGTTAATTTTAAACCAAAATAAAAAGTGAATTCATTTTTAAAACCAACTTCAAAAACAAGTTAGTAAAAAATATAAATCTACTTTTTAATCTAATTTAAATCTGCACAAAAGAGAAAAATAGTTAGTAAAATCCGCCTATTTGGTGGGCTTCTACAAGCCTAATTTTTTTTTTTTGGTTCTTTTTTTTTTTTTGGTTACAAGGTGATTTGTACAACATTTTGTTACAATAGCGCTAGTTTGCGTTTGAATAGAGGCACTATTTAACACAAACGCACTAAAAGAAAGGGAAAGACAGAGAAGGGAAAAGCATTGAAACAGGGTGAATAGCGCCAAAATAATGTCAAACGCACCAAAACAGTGTCAAAAGTGCAACCTGTGTGACATTTTCAACATTCAAACATGTTATTGGTTAAAAAAAAAGTTGATCTTTTTGGTGTTTGGATTCACGTCGGGTTCACCAAATGATGCTCTGCAAAAAGGATTAGAAAAACTGTTTGATGGCAACACACACAAGAGCACAAGAAACAAACGTTAGTGTTAGCAACAAAGGATTATCCTAAACAGGCATATCAAGAGAGATATTAAGCATGAAATAGAAAGCATATAAACATAGAATAAAATAGCTAATCAAGATGCTCATAGTTGCTCCTCCCTTGTTCCTCTCCTCTCCAAGTCCCAAATGAGTGTAGCTCTCAACTTTTAGCACTAGCCCTGGATGCCATATGGAGATTCAAGATGGTTGAATATGATAAGCAAATACTATGCAAGAGTAGATAGTGATGCTATGAAAAAGCTCTATGCTAATGCCAGTATAACAACAATACTCTAAAATGCTTCCTCTTTTTTTGCTTGAGGAGAAGGGTTCTATTTATAGAAGAAATGGGGAAATGAAGGGTTAAGATTGAGCAATCTTAGCAAGGGTTAGGATTGAAAGTTGGGGATCCATGTGCACAATTGGCACCAATAAAATGGTGACAAGTGTCAACATAGGATTGGGTTGAGAGAAGAGGTTGGAGGCATTAAAGGCCTGAGAAGACCTCATGGTTATCTAGAGGCTAAGGGTAAAGTCCAAATTACGATTACCCACTGGATTAAGAGTTAATCCAAGGATAAACCTTTGTGCAAATGTTTAAGAGATAATCATGGTCAAAGCATTAATGGCCTGATGAGACCTTTGGGTTGGGTAGAGGTTGAGTCAAAACAAATGTTTTAACCATGTGGGAGGGTTTGAGGTAACCATTAATGGTTATTGGAGACTTTGGGGATTAAGTGGTTGAAGGTTGAAAGCCTTCAATGGTTATCAAAGACTTTGAGGGTTAATTTGTTGAACACACAAAGCATTAATTGCTTTTCAAAGACTTTGGAGTCTTTGAGAAGTGACTCCAATTTGCTTAGGAATGTGACAATATTTAAGGGATGGATTAGGCTAATTAGGAAGGGTTTAGAAGAATCTAGAAGGGGTTTAGGCATACAAGTGGATTTTGTAGGAAAATGCAAGTGGGAGAAATTTTGGTATTTTCAATTAAATGGTGTAAGTTGCATTTGGATAAATATTTAAATAAATTTTAATTTATTTAAATGAGAAAAAGAAGATAAAGCATTAAAATGCTTGAAGACTTTGAGGGAAACCATTAAAGGCTTGAAGACTTTAAGGAAAACCATTAAAGTCTTAAGAAGACTTTAAGGGAAGCCATCAAGTTTGAAGACTTTAAAGCCATCAAGTTTGAATACTTTAAGGGAAACCATTAAAGGTTTCAAGTGGGTGAGGATAAATAGGATTTTAAATAAATAATTTATTTAAAATAGTTGTGCAACTTGCTTTTGTAGGAAAATACAAGTGGGTGGAGGATAAAGGTGATTTAAATAAATGATTTATTTAAAATAGTTGTGCAACTTGCATTTGTAGGAAAATGCAAGTGGGTAGAGGATAACGGTGATTTAAATAAATGTTAATTTATTTAAATGTGAGAGGTGGGATTTTGGGGGATTTAAATAAATATTAATTTATTTAAATGTGAGAGAATATTTAATTAAATAAATATGATTTATTTATTTAATTAATGGTCTGAATTTGGTTAAGTGAATTAAATCAAATAAATTGAATAATTTATTTAATTAATAGGAGAATAAGGTTAAGATGAATTAATTAAATATTAATTTAATTAATTATTAATTGATGGTTAAATAATCAAATAAATACTAAGTATTCATTTAATTAAGTGGACAGATTTATGTGACTACAATGTCTATGAGATTCACATGATCTATCATCATAATCAACTTACCTTCCCTAGTATTTTTGTTTGTTCCTTGATTTTCCAACTAGTCTGCTGCATTATTGGCCTTACAATATATATTGTAAATTGAAAATTTCATATTTTTGAGACTATCCCACACTTTGTTAATTAACTTATCCAATCTCCAATTAAGACAACATTTTTTCCTTATCCCATTAACACATAATACCGAATCATCTTCTATGTCAACTTCCATCTAGCCTCTCTTTTGGCACTCTTCTAGAACCCTAGTCTGGCCAATGTCTTCTACTTCATTATTGATTAATATATCATTTGATCTAGCCATCACCCACAATACTTCACCTTTCAATTGGATGACGATTAGGTAGGTTCTTTCTAAATTTTTTTTGACATTGCCACGAGACCAATACTTTTTAAAAACTCCTCATTTATCATGACTATGATGATGCGAAATATTGGATTTTCCTTTTGAGGCTTCATCAACTTGGACCATCACTATTTATAGCCTTTTATTTGTCAAGAGAAGAGCTCCATGTCTAAAGAGGAGAATTTATTATTTTGAATCAAGAATGTGTTAGTATTAAAAATAGTCATTTGATGCTTCGCCAAGGATTTCTTATTAGGAGTGTTGAGAACCCTAACAATATATGACATGATATCCATTTTTGTCTCGGAAGGGAATGTCCCTCATCAAATTTTAACATTCACGTGTTATTTCACTTGACCTTTTGCTTCACCATCTTGAATTTTTTTTTCTTGGTTAAAATTTCTTTTTTTCTTTCTCCATTCACCATAGTTGGGAGATGTTAGGATATATACTATTTAAGCGATTCCCAATTTGACAATTTGGGAAGAGAAAGTGTTCGTTCATCCAATCCTTTGGTGTCTTTGTCTAAGGTGAGGTTACCCTCCCACTTATCTTCTTCTACTACCTCCATTCATTGTTATAAACGAAGATGTGTGTTATCCTCTAAAAGATCATCTAATAAAATTTAAGTATTTTTATTGTGTAACACCTTATTCTTGGAAGAGAGCTCAATAAGGTCATGAGAAGCCTCATGGGAGGAATCTTAGGTGGAATTATTGATTGAATTTAGAGGATTTGGAAGTGCATGGAAAAGGATGAATGTCTAGTACTAGAGTCTCATTGGCTTTTTAGGTGGAGGAAATCAAATGAGGATCACCATATCTAGGGGAATAAGTAAATAAGGATTTCAACCAACCAATTTGATTTGTTGCTTCAAAATATTTTTCCAAAGGTAAATAAGGTTGAATGATATTTGCTTTAGTCTCTATGTTGAAAATATCCTCAACAATTAAGAGGGTTGTAGAGCTATTTGAAATGTATTTAATACAATTCATTGAAGAATGACCTCTATTCAAATAATCAAAATAGAGAATTGGAAGATAATAAATCTCCACCTTCTGTTTCCATTTAACAAATTTAGAAATTAGTTCAGGCTCTTTAGAGCGAGGTTAATTAAAATCCAATTCAACACAAATACAAAGATATAGATGCCAAATTCCTCATCAATAAACTTCTCATTTAGGCTAATAAAGAAGCCTAAAGCATCTTAAATTTCTCAAAAGAATCCCTCATACCAATACTTAGATCTGGAAGATTATAAAGTTGGGTCCACATCAACATTTTTCCTAAAACTTGAGTAGATTAAACAACAAACATAATTTAAACAACAAACATAAAATTCAAATGTATGTGTTAAGAAAACTGAGAGTAGATTAAACAACAAACATAATTTAATAAAGACAATGAATTTCATGGTTCAACAAAGATGGTTATGTCAGTAGAAAAGTGAATTATTATTTTTCCTTGAATGATCATAGCAATTACATTAAGTTTCATCAACTTCAAATGTTATCTTGATTTTTTTTGTAAAACTTCTCATTTACAACGAAGAGTCAAAAGATATGGGAATGTTAAGGGTTGGGGAAATTGAAAGGGTGTTCTTGTTGGATTTCACAACTAAACAATATATTCTCAAGTGATAATACCAAAAGAACAACTCACAATGAGAATTTAGAAATATTTTCCAAAAATATAAGTAATCGTATATGCACTCCTATATATGTAGTTACATAGCTTACAAATAGATGCATGATATTGACATGTGGACTATGATGTCAATAGTACATTTTATTTTTAGGGTTTTAACATACTTTAGTATAATTCAAAATAGTTTTTCTACATTAATTATTTTAAATAAATATGCATGACTTGTCTAATACACTGGTATAGAATAAAAGGTTTGTAAATAGTTATGTTAATGTTGTCCAACAAATTAGAAAATGTTTTTTTTTTAATATCAAGTAATGGAAGATAAATATAAATAAATAAATACCATTATTCGTTACATGGGCGATTACTATACATGAATCTCAAGAATCAACACTCAACAATCCAAGGCTGAAATTTTACAACTTTGTCTAGAGTTAATCAATAAAGGGTCTGCGAAGAGAACCACCATTTAATTCCTTTGATCAATATTCAAGAATGAAAAAATTCCACACACAATTATAAGGGAAAGGGAAGGGTCTTAGCTACTTGTACTCTCATTAATTTTCAAGTACACAATGTTCAATACAACCTTCTCTAGATAAACCTTCCATCTATTCTTTTCATAAAGAAATTCTAACCTAATATATTCATAACTACATGGGGTATAAGTGTGTACTGGACATTCGTATATTATTGCATTGAGTGATTTCCATTTTACTAATATTATATTTTCTCACCTATAATTCCTTTGCTTAACACTAAATTTTTGTTTTCTACAATATATACATTTTACATACGACCAACCACTCATAATTTATGATATAAATCCATTAAATATTAGTTTCAATGTGTAGGAATGAAATAAATAAACAAGCAAAAATCTCTTTCCAAGCTTATTTCATACAACCAAAGGAAATCATGATGTACAAATTCCTCAAAATTAAAATTGTTACAAATGTTTCATTAGATTAAATATAAACAAATATATAATACAATTTTTTCTCAAACTTTTGATAAAAACATTGTATGTATTTCAAATTGAGTTACAAAACATATAGACAATACAAAAATAAAAATAAAAAATATCTCTCTTAACATGTTAAACATAATATTCTCTGAGGTAATCATTGCACCTCCTTATGCAACGTGCTAGCGATTTCCAGACCTAACTAGGATGGATGTATTAAAGTGAGTGCCTGGCATCCATTCTAGCTTTGTTCTTCGCTTTGCCGATAAATTATTGAGAATAGAGAGCATTGAAGTAGAATGCAGAGGGTTTGCGCGAGCTAGACGATATCCCAATGCCTGAAAATCCTTTACATCGTCCGTTGACGTTGGCAACACACACGCTGATCATATCTTTTAAAAGTTTGCTTTGCTGATTTTTAGGTTGAGATGCAAATTCTTCTATCGCCATCCACTGTAAAAAAAAACAAAAAAAAAAACAAGTTATTTGAACCCCAGTTTAAACGATTATTGAAACTATCCAGCTTAACAATATCGAATCACCGCCGCATGTTTAAACGCGTACCTTGGCTGCAGAAATTTCGGTATCTTACACCACAATATTAGAAGAAACGGATCTCAACATACACACGACGAGCAGATCCGATTTTCCAAAAGGGGCATTGTGATATACTCAATATCTTTTCACAGTTACATTAACGGGTAGTCATTATATTAGTTATATTAATTAGCAGTGCAATAATAGTATGTGGTAGAGTTTATATATATATAAAATCGTGGCAACAACTAGAGAAAGTTTCTGGGATTTCAGACGAATGCTTCGGCGCGGGTAACAACTAACTACCGCTACCCTTCCTTACAGCGTAAGCGTAGCAATAATGAAATTGGATACCTGAAAAACTTATCATTTAATGACGTTGTTCGTAAATTCGCAGAAAGGCTATTGAAACTTCTTGTTAGTGAACAAGTAAGCGCTCTAGGTACTACGTTTCAAGAATACAGAAGAGCGCGTGACTAAATATTCCAAGGCTGAAACAGTGATAACGAAGCAGTAAGCGTTTAACCCTGCCACGCAGGTTCGTGGGTCCTTCCCAGATCGTTCCGATTGCGACTCTCCGTATTTTATTGACATTCTATATATACTACGACTATTTGTTCACGTTGACCCTTTCTGAAAACAAATAAATAGTCTAAAAGAGGTGTGGCTTCCTTGTCGCCATTTTTTCCCATCACGTCACATCACATCATCCATCGTTGTTTGCTTATCCCAATTAAGTACTTGTTATTATGTCTCTCGAACCGGATTTATTTAACTTGCGGTTAGTCTTGGGATATATTGGAAATAAAGTTGGACTTATTAATTAATTAGTTATTCATGGACGTGATACAATGTTTAAATTATTATGTAATAAAAAATATGCATTTTGTCAATGGGTCCTTGGTCTATTGGTGAAGTTGAATGGCTCCATATGAGCCCACCAGGGATCAAGTCTTGCTGAGTGCAAGGCTCTGACATCATAAGGGATGTGACCGGGATCGTGCCCCGGGCAAATTTGGCGGAATGGATACCCCTCAGTCCTTGGCTATTGAACCTACATAAAAAATAAAAATAAAAATGCACTCTTATAATATCTAGGACCATGCTTCTTATATTTTCCATGCCCAATCAAGAAAGTATACATGTTTATAATATCCAAAAACATGTTGTATTTCTACCCATTCTCTATCAAACAAGTATACATGTTTACAACATTAAAGATTTGTCATAGCATCGTCCATAATATATAGTTAATAAAAATTTACATTTCTATAATACTTCAAATGTTATATTGCATTTTCCATGTTGAATCCCAAGAATATACATGCTTTCAACACCCACAAACACGTCCATGCTACCAATTTTATTCTTCAACATGATTTAACCGTACTTGCTCATACAAGTGAAACAAAATTATTACCATTTTTCCATACATGTACATATTTATAGCAAGAAAAATTATTTCTTACGGGTAATCCATGTTCCTTAAATTTATAGAATACCAAAATGCTCATGCAACAATCATTACACTACACTTTAATACCTTCAAACAAAGAGTGGAGGTGGAAAATTTAATAATTAGTAAGAAATTTGAAGGTTGTGATTTTTCACTATTTCAAGTATTTCTCTCTTGCTTGTTTCCAGGTAGGCTTGTCTATTGAAAGGAAAGAAAATAAAACTATGAAGCTTCCTACTTAATCCAATTCAAGAAGACATGATAAATAAAAGAAAATATGAAAAATTTAGAAAGAATAAGCAACATGCAACATACAACACAATCGTAGAATAAGGTCCCTAGTGCTTCTATTTCAATGATGTCCCCACTTCATTGGATATCATGATGAATGGAGAACAAGCAATGCTTGTGTTGAGTCCGAAAAAGGTTATTAAATTCCATTTAAGGGAGACTTTTACCAACACAAAATATAAATAGAGCATTTTAGCTAGAAAAGAGAAGGGATTCACCAAACAAAACCTAGAAGAGGAGATACATCAAAGTAAACGATACATCATATAGACAAAATTGAAATTCGCTCTTGGATAATAAACAAGAGACTACAAATAAATAAATGCTATAATCTTAAAATGTATATCAAATATGCAAGCTCTAAATTGCTTACAAGTATGCGATATGATGAAAGAGAACTTGGCAAAGATGAACAAGGAATAAGTCAACATATCAAAGAAAAGGAAAATTACTATGCGTGGTCCTTTGTTTTTCAAGCATGAATAATGGAGAAAACTCCAAGAGGTTTTCACGAAGCACAAATCAAGGGAAATCTAAAGGAAACATCAAGATAATTGTAAGATACCTCAAAAGAAAGAATAGCAATGTAAAAATTAAGGTAAAAGAAAAATCCAAATTCAAGAGGGGAAATAAGAATGTAGTCACCAAGGCAAAGGTAAGAGAAAGGCCATGACACACTCAAGTAAGGTACTCACCAAATTAATTTGTGTATTTGTAAATTTATAACAAGTATTGCATGGAAACATTCGGATGCCAAACTTTTTTGGACTCTATCCTAAGCTTCACCTAAAGTATGGTAAAGTTGAGCTCCCTCTAGATAGTCACTTGGAGAGGAGACACTTACTAAAGCAGTAATTTCAAACAAAGAACTCACTATTATGCTAGACCACCCATAGATGGTAAGAGAGCAGTATTTGATGCTTCAAGATAAAATATTTTGTTGAATTACATAAGAAATAAGTGCGATAAATTATTATTTGTATGATTGTTTGATTAGTACTCCAACTTTTTTCTTATATATTAGCTAGTGTTCAATTAGCTAACTCCACTTGTGGAATATAGAGTATGTTCCATTCACCATGGGAAAAGTATGTTTAAAGTTAGGATTTCATGTTTTATGTCTATTGAATCCAAGTACAAATTGTATTGATTTAATATTATAATACATTGTACTTATGGGGGCAAATGGAAATGGGCACCCAAATTGTAAGGAATCTCGAGATTCGTTGGGCATGACAAAAATAAATCACGTCACTTGAAAATTGTAGTGTGGTACGTAAGAGCATCTTTGCTTTGTGAGATGTTTAAGAATTTTTATGAGATTATAAGATGTATAAGAAAAATTATGACTGTAATTCCAATGGCGAATAAACCAAAACAAAAGGACATGATCGATGTCGTTTAAAGGAAACACAAAGTCCTACCAAAAATCTTGAGCATGCTACAACACATCCATTGATTATAAATATTGCAAATACTCTAAACTCTACAACATTCACATCCTCTTGATCGCTTCATCATCTTCATCAACTAATACCTAATGCCTAAAATCATTACAAAAGCCTCAATATATCGAAGTCTTTTGAGATTAGAGATTATATAGATGATTCTACAATCAAAAGTCATTTAATGGCTACATTTCATTAATGAGAGAAATTAAATCTTTCAACAAAAAATATAAATGAGGACAACTAGGATTGAAATTTCGAGTGAAAAAATGAAAGATAGATGTTGTGATGTAATGGGAAAATCTAGAGATAAAGGAAGCAACAATGAATGGTGTGGTGTGGTATAAATTGGGGAGAAGGAAACCTCAAATCTCTTTTAGAGTAATTTTTTTTTTTTTTTTTTTGGTTAAAAAGGTCAACGTGAACAAATAGTCGTCGTATATTGAAAGTTAATAAAATACGGAGGTCGCGAGCGGAACGAACTGGGAGAGTCCCAAGAAGCTGCGCGGCAGGGTTAAACGCTTACTGCTTCATTAATTTTTGACATATATGATGGTGTAATTGTTGACATAGAGAATATGCAGAACGATGCTTCTCGTTTTGCAGCTTCACTCAAGGCATCACTTTCTCAATGGGCACGCCAGGTCAATGCTTACTGCTTTGTTAAGTCTAAATACATATCCCTCAAGACAATGATAAATAGTACCCTCAATTCGTCATACTTGATGGGTATATAGGGAAAGAAGGCGGTGTGGATTAAAGTTCCCAAGGAACAGGCGAAACTAGTACCCGTTGCGATTGAGGCCCGTTTTTCAAAACATCGCTGCTACCATTGACGTTTTTTTCCGTCCAACCCATTTGGCTAGGCTTCAATACTGTTTGGTGGATTACAGGTGGGATTTGGGTACCACCACGCAGAGCCTTCATATGTGATGTTAGTGCATTGGATCCCTCAAACTCCCCCCACCATCTCTGATAATGCTTCACATCAAGCGGGAGTTGTAGCTTTTGTATTCAACGAGGAGGGAGAGGTAAAGATGTAATCCAGTTCTTATATATTGTAGTTACTCTGCTTAATATTCTCCTCCTGTCCATAGCAATGTAACTGCGAAGTGTGAAAAGACATTCACTATTTTGGGCGGTTGTTCGTTTTAAGAGGATTTTCTTTTCTTACATCACTGGGAAAATATACAATTAGTATAATGACTACCCACTAATTTTATTTTAATAGCGGTTGTGGGTCAGTGGCTTGAAGTGACAAATCTGATACATAAATTATCGTGACAATGGCAATATAGGTTCTAGTAGTTCAGGAAATGTGTGGCCCTTACAAAGATTTCGGGTTGTGGAAGATGCCAACAGGAAGAATTAACCAGGTATCAGGTTTAAATTTCCACATCAAACTAAATTCAAGACCCTGCAGTTTTTACATGAAATTACAAGACGATCACTAGTGTACTTATCGGTAATTTGTTTCTGATAGGGGGAAGGCATTAAGGAAGGGGCCGTAAGAGAAGTTCAGGAAGAAACTGGGGTAAATGTCACTTACCTCACCTTTTTCCTCTGAATCAGGATTTTTACCTTATGTTCAATATAATTTCCGACATTTTTTTTTTTTGATAATTTAAGTATTTTCATGTACTCTTACAGATTAATACAGAATTTGTACAAGTGGTTGGGTTCAGGTAAGCAAAACTTTAATCATTAGAAAAAATTGTAATTTGTTTCATAGTTTGTACGAAGAAGGATAAGTTTGATCTAGCTCTCTAATAGTTGTGATTGAACTGCAGGGATGGTCACAATACCCCTTTCGGAAAATCTGATCTACTCTTCGTGTGTATGTTGAGATCCCTTTCTTCTAATATTGTTGTGCAAGATACCAAAATTTCAGCAGCCAAGGTACGTGTTTAAACATTATTTCAATATCGTTCAGTTAAGATTCAAGTGGGGCTAAAATTTGTCTTATTTTCAGTGGATGGCGATGGAAGAATTTGCCAATGTCAACGGACAATGTGAAGGATTTTCAGGCATTGGGACATCGTCTAACTCGCGCAAACCCTCTGCTTTCTTTTGCACTGCCCTTAATTATCGGCATTTTCGAACTAAAGAACAAAGATAGAATGGATTTCAGCCACTTCATTCAATACATTCGTCCTAGTCATGTCTAGATATTTCTAGCACTCTCCATGTAACAATGATTTCATCGATAGAATATTATATTTAAGTTAACATGTTGGACGAGTATATTTTTTTTAATCAAGTTTTGAAATAAATACAAATTTTTCAATTATATTTGAAAAATATTTGTATTGTATATTTGACACTATGATCATTTGAAACAAAGATTTGTAACAATTTCATGTTTGAAGAATTTATATTTATGATTTCTTTTGTTTTTATGAAATGAGCTTAAGAACTATTTATTTGTTGATTTATTTTGTTTCTACACTTTAAAATTAGACTTTAGTGGACTTATACATAAATAAATGGTTGATTTTATGTAATATAAATATATTATAAATGAACTCATACATCATCTTTCTAAAATTATTTCTCATACTCTAAAATTGTATTCTTAAGATGTAAATAAAAGAGTCACCAAATATATCTTTAGACAATAGTGTGTACACACACAAACTTTACTTTAAAAAAATGACATTGTACAGTTGAAATAACATGGCACTACGCACTTATGATAACTTCCACTTCATCTATATTTATTTAGAATTCCTCATATGATTTACTTGAAAATGTATGATGTGCATTCTTATCTATGGTGTAAAATATGACACCTGAAATTTGTGAAATTTTTTTTATCTTCGCATCTACATTTTTTTCTTGTTATTTCTATATTTATTTAGAATTCCCTTATATTTGGTATCAAACCCTATTGCTTTCATAGATATATTTTTGCTATAGTGTATATATTGCCCTCTCTTGCATAGTCTATTTGCATCCAACTCCTAAACTCCTCCAATTGTATTATTTTTGAACTTTCTATTTTACATAATTGCTTTGATTTAGGTATCAAAAATAATTCTCTTTTACTTTTCTTAATTGCTAACCAAGCTATAGTAACTTATTAATTTTGTTATACATAAAAATATGATATTAGCTAGTTACAGTGTGGCGAAACTGGTTGCATTATAATACTACTTTGACATATAAATATGGAATCAATTTTATTTCAATAATCTACTTATCCATTGCTAATTGCACCTTAAGGGATCAATCCTTAGTAGGATTTTTGTGTTTAAAGAATTCATTACAAATACAATCCATTCTTGTGAGAAGGTAGATTTTAAAAATCCAATAATAGATGCAACAAGACTCCAATTATCCAAAATCCATAATATAAAGTCTACACTATCCAGAGATAGAAAATTATTCTTTGGAATAAAAGGCTTTCATTTCTTATCATATTAATTAACTCTACTTGTGAGTTAAAAGTTTATTTTTAGGCATGCACTGAGGTATGTTTTAGGCACCTAGAAGTTTTTTCTCAATGTGAGAAAAAATTCAAGAGAACCAATGCCTTCAATAAATAGATAACAATCACAAAATTATAGAAAAAAATTATACACAACAAAAAATAAGTTGGCTACATAATAATTCCAAATCAAAACTCGTTGAAACTAGGACAAGTGACTTACCTAAAAATTTAGCACAAATTACGTCATGTTGTGAATGATATGAATTATTAAAATAGATAAACTTTGTAGAAGGTTTTTACAACACCCAACCATAGCAAGTAAAAGAAAGATACAATCATATATATATAAAATTTTGTTTTTAAAAATAAAATAAAATTTATTTAAAAATAAATAAAATAATGGGATCCACAACCTTGGGATTGCGGCACCCCCATGGGGATGTCGTAGCCACAAGGACTGTAGCACCCTTTCAACTATCTCAAATAGATGAGAAAAGAACAAATTATTTCTCAGTTGTCTTAAAGGTTACATTTTATTGTAGAAAAAAATAAAATGCAACCTTTAAGACAATTGAGAAATAATTTTTTCCTTTTTCATCTAGTTGAGATAGTTGAAAATGCATTTTTTGAAAAACAAGAGTTATCAAGGGAAGAGGGAGGAATAAAATATAACATTATTAATTTTGTTACACACACACACACACACACACACACACACATGTATGTATATGCATATATGTATGTGTGTGTACACACACACACACATGTATGTATATGCATATATGTATGTGTGTGTACACACACACATATGTACATACATACATACATACATACATACATGCATGCATGCATGCATGCATATATGTTGGCCTGTTGTCATTGATGTCATTGATGTGGTTTGGTCCAGTAGTTTGCTTCAGTATATGTTATAGACCCATTTCTTTAGCTTCTTTATTATGCAATGTACATTTATGTTTACTTCATGCATATTTGAGGTCTAGTATCTACCTTACCGGAAGGTATTTTGGGTCTGGTCCCATCCGAATGTGATGAAGGCATAATCTACTAGGCTTTTTTGGATTCGGTCCTATTCAGACATATTAGAGGCGTGTTCTACAAACTATTTTTGTATCAAGATTGAAGCCAACATCTTATGAAGACATTTTTGTATTGCGTGTGGATGTTTCATTCTCACCCCTTTCTGGTTGAGCCGACTAATCAAAATATTTAGTGCAGATATATATAACCATCAATTTTGTAAGTTAAAGATATGGTTTTTGAAAAATAACTATTGTGTACACATTATATATGCGAAAAGGTTTTGTGGATGTGAATATTGTTATGTGGTGTATTTATAATGAATGTAAAAAGTAGTTTATGTACAATGAATGTAAAAAGTAATTCATGCATATGTCAGATGCAACTCAAACAGTTCATGTAATGCCCACCATGAAAACCGTAGAGAAACTATCACATAGTTTCAAAAAGTAGAGATAATTTTTTTAAAAGATGACAACTACTCATTAAACTACATTATTACATTTCTCATTACAAATTAAAAATGCAATTTTAACATGAACAAATTAAACTAAAGTACACAAGCAGAATGATCATATAAACATATTAAACAATTTTAACATTCTTTCCTATGTTATCATAACGTTATTACTGAATTACAACATCAAATATGGTAATATACAACATCCATGGATGATTAATGCCCATATACAATGTATATCCATGTCTCTCTATTATATAAGTCATCACTAAGTTTTTATTACATCATGTACATGCATCCTGCTAGAAATATACATCATCTATTGCCAATAGGGAATCCCAATATACAGTTCTGCAAAAAATAAGGATCATCTATCTCGATAACAAGCATCCAACACAGGGAATGTTAGTCCCAATTGGTGCTTAGAGGGGAGGGGTGAATCAACACTTAATCAAATTTTCACAATTTAACATTTATCATAAATCTTCATTCATCTAAGATCCAACAATGTACTTAATCACTGAAGTAAAATATGCAAGCATGAAAAATTGACAGTGACACCAAGGAGTTCTCTCATGGAAACCCAATAGGGAGAAAAACACGGTGTGAGTAGGAACTCACAAAATTTGCCCTCTTTTGGAGTATGCCCGGTAAAGAGCAATCCCTATTAAGAGAATACAAAGACATTGTTAGGTGCCACCCGGTTAAGGGATTTTGATCAAGGTCAGTTAGTGCCTTTACTCTGTTAAAGTCAACCTAGTTAGAGGACTTAGAACATCAGCTAAGATGTTACCCAGTTAAGAGATTTTACAATAGGGACCTATTAAAGTCCACCCAGTTAAGGGATTTATGTTGCAGTTGTTAGAAAGCAACAGATGGATGATCTATTGCATTAGCTACTGATAGCTTGATCAGATCTCAACATGCATTCCACTCAACACACACTGGTTGTGTCTTCTCTGCACAACACCGATTTCCTTCTTACACCTTCAGCTATTCACTCAGCCGGTCACCTCTCTTTCGGCACTACTCTCTATCGGTCCTCTGACCTTCGGCTCTGCACTCAGTCGGTCCTCTGTCCTTCGGCTCTGCACTCAGCCAGTTCTCTGTCTGTCGACTCTGCACTTATTCGATCTACCTCACACACACACAACTGTGCTAACACCTCTTAGCACTTCCTCTCACTCTGCTCTTTACCTTGGATCACCTTCGACAAGATTTCCTTGTTCCAAATTTCACGATCAAAACTTTCTGAAGGAGCTCGAGAACTCTTTACACTTTTTCTGTCGACACCTACAAGCATATCCTTAATCAAATCAATCAAAGTTTTCAGAAGATTTCAAATTCAAACTCTCCTGCTCTTTCTTTGTGTGCCTTTCAACAATTTTGCCAAGTGTTCAACCAGTTCTGCCACTGCATCTCCCAAGGACATAAACTTTTGAGTCATGTTTAGTCAAATAAATGTGAACCAGAGAATCTGCATGTAATCATGCTTGACTGCATGATAACTAAAAGTTAACTTTACCAACAAATGATTTGGCGTAGACACAAGCTTACCAACTCATTCTTTGCAACCGCAACTAAATGACCGATCACTACTCTGAGATTTATGGTGACTACCTGTCTTCCTTCTATCATATCGGTGTACTGGTATGTAGCTGCACTTCTTACTTTATAGGTTCATTCTTTGGTTTCCGGTTTGTTGTGCCAATATCATGTCTCTCCCCTATTTGCTAGCGAGTTACCGATTAGTTGGAGAAAACAAGTTGCCTTGCTTGAGTCACCTTTTGTGACTTCACCACCACTAGAGTGACTGATCTTCCTCAGTGATAGATTGGTTGACTTGATTTATCTTTCCTTGAGCTGAAGTAACCTTTTGTCATTCAATACCAATGTTGTTTCCATTCATTATTGCTTAATGAACAACAACACCACTCTACCTATAGTACTTCACCGGTTAGTGTCTTCACTGGTAAGTGTTGGACATCAATGACAAACCTTAGCACATATACTTGTTTTCAAGATAGACTGATTTTATCAATGCCAACAATCCAACAATCTCCACCTTTGGCATTGATGGAAAACACTTCAAACTTTGGCTAATTAGATGCATGCTTCTTCATCTCTGTAGTAGTCCAGTCATTTTGCCCTAAGTGAAGAATATCTCCCCCTGTCACTGATATCTGCCAATGTTCAAACACTCTAAACATATCTCCCCCTTTGACAACAATGCCAAAGAGTCCATTCTGAACACTTACAAGACTATTCTCCCTAACCGGAGTAGTCCACACTCATCAATCTAGTTATTTTATATGAAAAAACTTAAAATTATACCAGATTGATGTAGAACCCTATTTTCTTACTATACTAAATGGAGGGGCATAACCCCCAACTTACCTTTGAGATAGTCAAAGGTGTCCTTCTATAGTGGCTTGGTGAATATATCAGCTACCTGCTCTTTTGTTGGTATGTACTCCAACACCACTTCCTTTTCTTGAACTTGTTCCCTTAGATAGTTATATTTGATGGCTATGTGCTTCGTTTTGGAGTGCATAACTAAGTTCTTAGATATGTCAATGGCACTGGTGTTGTCACAATGAATCACTACTGGTCCAACCACTTTTTCTTGAATTCCTTCCAGCAGTTGCTTGATCAAAACTATCTGTGTGCAGTTAATTGCAGCAACTACATACTCGGCCTCAACTGTAGATTGAGATATGCATTTTTGTTTCTTACTTGTCCAATATACAATCCTTTCTCTGAGAAATAATGCTCCTCCACTGGTGCTCTTCCTGTCATCTATATTTCCTACCCAATCTGAATCAGTGAAGACACTTAGATTAAAGTCTCCTTTGTGTGGATACCAGAGACCATACGAATCAGTCCCTTTTAGGTAATTGAATATTCTTTTGACTGCCATCATGTGAGTTTCTTTTGGATCTGTAGAAAATCTGGCAACCAAGCCAACAACTTGTGCTATGTCTGGTCTGCTATGTACAACATACTATAATTTACCGATCATGGACTGGTAAAGTGTCTCATTCACTTCTGCAGCGTCATCACATTTAGATAGCTTGCAACCTGTAACCATTGGAGTTCCAACAAGTTTGCAATCCTCCATTCCAAAAGTCTTAATAATTTCTCTTATGTACTTAGTCTGACTGATAAAGATGCCATTCTTTAACTGAAAGACTTGTAGGCCAATAAAGAACTTAATCTCATCAATCATGGACATCTCAAACTTTTGCTGCATTTGTCCTGCAAAGCTCCTGCTCATCTCATCATCTCCCTAAAAGATGATGTCTTCCACAAAGAGCTTAGCAATTAGGTGTTTTCCTTCAGTTTCGCTCTTCAGATGCAGGTTGCTGTTATCACTGGTTGTTTTGAACCCAATTCTTAGCAGATATGAGTGTAACCTCTAATACCAAGCTCTCGGTGCTTGTTTCAACCCATATAGAGCCTTCTGCAACCTGCATACCACATTCCTCCCATCTTCATATGCAAACCCTTCCGGTTGCTCTATGTATACTTCTTCCTCTAACACCCCATTTAAGAATGCCAATTTGACATCCATTTGGTATACTTTAAATATTTAATAAGTAGCACAGGCGAGTAGAATTCTGACCCCTTCTAGTCTGGCTACTAGTGCAAAGCTGTCTCCATAGTCCAAACCTTCTTCTTGAGCATATCCCTTACAGACCAATCTTGCCTTGTTTTTAATTACCTTACCGGTTTCATTCATCTTATTTCTGAACACCCACTTGGTGCCTATTACATTTTTATTTTCCGGTCTGGGTACTAGAGTCCATGTATCATTTTTCTCTATTTTCTCTAGTCCCTCTTCCATGGATTTGACCTAGTCATCATCTTTCAAGGCCTCCTTTGTTGTTTTGGGCTAAAAAATGGAGGGCATACACTCATTCTCTCTTCCTCTTCTTCTGATTAGAACTACTGCACCCTTGTCACTGATGATATCTTTTGCAGAGTGATTATTTCTGACATATTTAGCCAATACCGGTTCACTCCTTGGAACTTCTTCTACCAGTTGTGCAAGTTCTATCTCATAGGCCTCTTCATTGACCACTTCAATAGGATCTTCTTTAGTAGGTTCCACCGGTATATTGTACTTGAAACCTTTATAGTCCTCTGGTTCACTCTTACTGTCCTGTTTATTTTTCTCAGAGTACTCATCTACTCTGACATTCACACTTTCCACAATCTTACTGGTCCTTTTGTTTAGACACCGGTATGCCTTGCTCTTTGTTGGATAACCTAAGAAGGTTCCCTCATCACTCTTGGGAGCAAATTTTCCAGTGTACTCATCTCTTTTTATGTAGCACCTACTTCCAAATACTTTGAAATAGAAAACATTAGGTGAGTAACCACTCCATGATTCATAAGGAGTTTTTTTTGTCCCCTTCTTTACCTATATCTGGTTCAGAGTGTATACAACAGTGCTTATTGCTTCTCTCCAGAAGGTATGTGGGATATCCTTTTGTATCATTAGAGTTCTGGCATAATCAATGAGAGTTCTATTTCTTCTTTCAGCAAATCCATTATGCTGAGGAGTTTTGGGTGCAGACATTTGTCTCATGATTCCTTGTTCCTCATAGTAGTTCATGAACTCTTGAGAGGTGAACTCTCCTCCTCTGAGTGATCTTAGGCACTTCAGATTCTTACCAGTTCCTCTTTCTACTCGAGCTTCCCTAGTCAACTTCCCTAGTTGACACTCTTTGCACATAGAATTTTTCAAGTTTTACTATGTCAGGCATACCTCTTACAGATTTTGCCTTACTAATTTTATCTATGCTATCAAAATTAACATGACACAATCTTTTGTGCCATAACCAGTTGTCTTCTACCATAGCCACTAGACAATTACCTATGGCGGTGTCTAGATGAAACAAATTACCTCTTGATTGTTTACCAGTGGCAATTAAACTTCCTGAATTGTCATTTATTTTACATATCCCTTTATTGAACTCTAACTGGTATCCTTTATTGTTAAGATGTGCAACACTTAACAAGCTATACTTCAATCCTTCTACCCAAAAGACATCATCACAGTTTGTCTTATCATTCAAGGCTATAGACCCCTTACCTCTTACTGCACATGGGGTATCATTTCTGAACCTCACTGTTCCTCCATTGTAATCCTCCATGCTGAGGAATTTGCTTCTGTAACCGGTCATATGATGAATGCAACCACGTTTGATCACCCATTCTCCACATCGGTTTGTGCTAGAAATCAATGACATATCTCCTTTCTCTATGTTATCCTCTTTGACTACCACAAAAGCAATGCCATCTTCATCAAATCTCTCTGATTCTTCATCATTGACTCCTTCTTCTGCAAGATAAAATTCCTTTTTGCTCTTGTCCTTGTAAGTTCTAAAATTATCCTTCCTATCTCTATCATTGTGTCCTAAGGGGTCATATGGTGTCCTAAGGGGTCATAAGACACCATATGACCCCTTAGGACACCATACGACCCATAAAGACACCATACGATCTATAACAACACTATACGATCCATAACCATAGGACCCTTAGGAACGCCTTCTTTTTGCTCTCCAACTCGCCCGATCATTGCGGGCCACAACCTAGCAGCGAAATCACCCAATTGCTCAAATTACTCAAAGTTATCAATATTCAACATTGCGTTTCTCAACGCGCATTAATCATAACAACAATCTGTTTGATCCTACGAGGTCGTGTTATGGCACTCTAAAAAAGCCTCTCTCAGTTTCGGTAGAGTCGGATCCACTTGCTCGTGGCGACTCTTTCTTGGTTGCGACAAAAAGCGTCAGATGAGTTCAATGAAAAGTTGCACAATGCCCCATCTTTCAATCCACTCATCGCAACATCGAACCGTCAGCTCGTACGCGTCGGGGTGGCCGGGTTTAAGCTAGGAATGGCTTCTTTTTGCTCTCCAACTCGGCCGATCGTTGCAGGACACACCATTGCAGCGAAATCGCCCAAGTGCTCAAATTGCTCAAAGTTGTCAATATTTGGCATCACGTTTGTCGGCGCCCGTTAATCATAAGAATGATTCGTAACAACACCTAACGGGTCATATGGTTTCCTATGGCCCCATAGGACACCATATAATCCCTTAGGTGTCGATACGACCCATAATGACACCATATTGTGTCCTAAGAGGTCATATGGTGTCCTAAGGGGTCATAGGACACCATATGACCCCTTAGGACAACATACGACCCATAACGACACCGTATTGTGTCCTAAGGGGTCATATGGTGTCCTAACGGGTCATAAGACACTATATGACTCCTTAGGACACCATACGACCCATAACGAAATCATATTGTGTCCTAGGGGGTCATATGGTGTCCTAAGGGATCATAGGACACCATATGACACGTTACAACATCATACGACCCATAACGACACCTAAAGGGTCATATGGTGTCGTATTATATGACCCGTTACGACACCATACGACCCATAACGACACCTAAAGGGTGATATGACATCCTATGGCCCCATAGGACACCATATGACCCCTTAGGTGTCCATCCGACCCATAACGACACCATATTGTGTCCTAAGTGGTCATATGGTGTCCTAAGGGGTCATAAGACACCATATGACCCCTTAGGACACCATACGAGCCATAACGACACCATATTGTGTGCTAAGGGGTCATATGGTGTCCTAAGGGCTCATAAGACACCATATAATGCCTTAGGACACCTTACGACCCATAACGACACCATAGGACACCATACGACCCATAATGACACCATATGACCCATAATGACACCATACGATCCATAACAACACCTAAGGGGTCATATGGTGTCCTATGGCCCCATATGACACCATATGACACCTTAGGTGTCCATACGACCCATAACGACACCATATTGTGTCCTAAGAGGTCATATTGTGTCCTAAGGGGTCATAGGACACCATATGACCCCTTAGGACACCATACGACCCATAACGACACCATTTTGTGTCCTAAGGGGTCATATGGTGTCCTAAGGGGTCATAAGACACTATATGACCCCTTAGGACACCATACGACCCATAACGACATTGTATTGTGTCCTAGGGGGACATATGGTGTCCTAAGGGGTCATAGGACACCATATGACCCATAATGACACCTAAGGGGTCATATGGTGTCCTATAGCCCCATAGGACACCATGTGACCCCTTAGGTGTCCATCCGACCCATAACGACACCATATTGTGTCCTAAGGGGTCATATGGTGTCCTAAGGGGTCATATGGTGTCCTGAAGGGTCATAGGACAACATATGACCCCTTAGGACACCATATGACCCATAACGACACCATATTGTGTGGTAAGGGGTCATATGGTGTGCTAAGGGGTCATTTGGTGTGCTAAGGGGTCATATGGTGTCCTAAGGGGTCATAAGACACTATATGACCTGTTAGGACACCATAGGACCCATAACAACACCCTATTGTGTGCTAAGGTGTCATATGGTGTCCTAAGGGGTCATAAGACACTATATGACCCCTTACGACACTATACGACCAATAATGATATCGTATTGTGTCCTAAGGGGTCATATGGTGTCGTAAGGGGTTATAGGACACCATATGACCCATAGTGACACCATATGACCCATAATGACACCTAAGGGGTCATATGGTGTCCTAGGTGTCCATATGGTGTCCTATGGCCTCATAGGACACCATATGACCCCTTAGGTATCCATATGATGCATAACGACACCATATTGTGTCCTAAGGGGTCATATGAAGTCCTAAGGGGTCATAGGACAACATATGACCCCTTAGGACACCATTCAACCCATAACAACACCGTATTGTGTCCTAGGGGGTCATATGGTGTCCTAAGGGGTCATATGACACCATATGACCCCTTACGACACCATACCACCCATAACGACACCTAAGGAGTCATATGGTGTCCTATGGCCATATAGGAAACCATATGACCCCTTAGGTGTCCATACGACCCATAACGACACCATATTGTGTCCTAAGGGGTCATATGGTGTTCTAAGGGGTCATATGGACACCATATGACCCCTTAGGACAACATATGACCCATAACGACACCATATTGTGTCCTAAGGGGTTAGATGGTATCCTAAGGGGTCATAAGACACCATATGACCACTTTAGACACCATACGACCCATAACGACACCATATTGTGTCCTACGGGGTCATATGGTGTCCTATGGTCTCCTTAGGGGTCATATGGTGGCCTAAGGAGTCATATGGTGTCCTAAGGAGTCAGATGGTGTCCTAAGGGGTCATAAGACAACATATGACCACTTTGGACACCATACGACCCATAACGACACCGTATTGTGTCCTAGGGGGTCATATGGTGTCCTAAGGGGTCATAAGACACCATATGACCCCTTACGACACCATACGACCCATAATGACACCATATTGTGTCCTAAGGGGTCATATGGTGTCCTAAAGTGTCATAAGACACCATATGACCCCTTAGGACACAGTTTCGGTAGACTCAGATTCAGTTGCTCATGTAGACTCTTTCTCGGATGCAACAAAAAGCGTTAGATGAGTTCAATGAAAAGTTGCACAATGCCCCATCTTTCAATCCGCTCGTCGCGACACCGAACCATCAAATCGTACGCGTCGGGGTGGCCAGGTTTACGCTAGGAATGCCTTCTTTTTGCTCTCCAACTCATCCGATCGTTGCGTGCCACACCCTAGTAGTGAAATCGCACGTTCATGATCTCGAGTGACAAGCCCCTCCTGTAAGCATCACAATATAAATTAAAGTAAATACAAGTGTCGTTAAAATTTTCAATAACATATTATTAAGATAACAAATCTAATGCTAAATTTACTAAATTTACAAACATGTCTCATACTGCTGTTAAAGCAATTTAACTTGCTACTACTGCAACAACACTGTGCTCCATTGATGCGCGGACAACAAGAGGAGTCTCTGATGTCAACATCTGAAAATTAAACAAAGTATATTGATTAATCGCCAAAACTATCTATATTATTTAATAACAACATTAAAGATAAATTGTTTACCTTGGTGAAAGATTGTCGATGAAATACACTACGAGGTGTTGATGTTGAAGCTCTAGCATCAAACTATTTGACATCCAAAATTAGTAATTAGAAAATCATTCACATAAGGTTCAACTATCTACATATAATAATTATATTTCTTCACTCATTGTATACCCTTGGAGTCGACGAAGTAGTGAAAAAGGGTGCTGCGGATGTTTCCCGGGGGTGGTTGCCGGTTCGCCGGGGGTTGGATAGGAGGGATTAGGGTTAATTTCTGGCTTCGGGACATCGGGCTCGCTGGGGGTTGGATATGAGGGATTAGGGTTTATTTCTCGTTTCGGGGTATCGGGCGAAGAGGCGAGGAAGGCCAGACGGTTATGGCAAATTCGTAAGCGGTTTGCCGGCAGGAGAAGATATGAGGCTTTGAGGCAGGGGAAGATAGTTCTAGGGTTTGATGCCGCCGCAAAGAAGCCGCGCTTAAGCCCAATGCTTCGTCTGTGACAGCTGAAATTTTTTTTCTGCAAGGACGATGATTGCCTGAGTGTGGTGGACGGCAGAGACGCCATTGTCAGCCTGGACTGAAGCATCGTTAGCCTGCACGCCATTTGTTGCATGGGATGAAATTGATTTAGGGTTGTATTATTAGAAGAGGGGATTTATTGTTTGGGCGAGGGATAAGTGTAGAAGATGATTTTGAAATTGGACACGTATGAAAAATTCGGGCCAAGGTGTCGATTTGATGGAAGTGCAGAAGGAACCAGCAGGGGCGTTTGACAAGTATGCATATGGTCCAAGCAGGGACCGCCATGATTGCTCCTCGAAAGAAAAGGTTCCTTACTGCTGTGTGTTTTTCAAGTTATTTGTTTTGCTTAGGCATCGAAAGGTTGTATTTTACTAAATCATATATATGTTTAAAATTCTAAAATAGAACACGAAAGACTTTTTAGGAATAATTTTTTTCTTTTCTTTGAAGATGTTGTTTGCTCCTATTATGCTTTAAGGTTTTTTTTGTTAGATGTATCATTTTTTCAAGGTTGGTTTTTATTAGGGAATGAGTTGAGTTAGATAAAAGGGACTTTCAGAAGTATAGGGACATGATCAAATAGAGATCCAATCTTCAAGGATTCAAGAGAAAGATTGAAATCAAAAAATTCTATAGAATTTGTAGGAACAAGTCAAGAAATTAGTCATCCAACAAGAAATAAGGATATTTGAGCCAAAAATGCTAGAACGCATATGTTGTACTTATTCCAAGGACATGGTAGAAAAGACATTAGTTGCCACAAGAGTAGTTAAACCTAATTCTATGTATTGTGCGTATTGTCAAGAGTGGGATCTACATCTCACCAAGGACTGTCCCATAAATAAACCTCCCCTTGAGAACATAGGTAATCCATTTTGTTCAAATATAAATTGTACATATAAAGAAATAGACTAAGCAAGCTACTCAATTCTCCTTGGTAGGACATTTGGCATGCTTGTGCAATGCAAAACAATAAAGGGTATCAAGAGGATAATAAAGATTCTAGTTGCAGAGGAGGTCAATGTAATATGAAGAGGAATGATGCAACTTGCTTCAATTGTGGAAAGATTGGCCACTATGCATAAGAGTGATGGGAAGAGAAAAGGCTAAAATGCACATTTTGTGGAGGAGAAGAACATTCAATAAACTCACATGTGAAAAAGCAAAGAATTTTTATACAAACCAAGACAATAACCAACCTTCTTGGAGTGATGAGCTACAGAGAGGAGCCGAGGTGATCCGTAGAGTACCACTACAAGGAGTAGAATGTTATTTTATTGTAACTTAGTGAGGAAAATAAATAAGGATTCAAATCCTTATAGGGTTGGGCCCTTCTTCTTGATGTAACGTGGAGACTCAATTGGGTCCTATTCCCATGTAGCGTGTGACCCTTAAATAGGGCAGAACAATTAAGGTAATGTGTGAAGGTTAAATATAAAATATGGGCGCCAAAATATGGGGCCGACCCCAAAAGAAAACTTGCACGTTAGAACTCATATATAACAAAGTCATTTGCCATTCAATACACACACTGATGGACTTGAGAAGCACAAAGAGGGGGGCGGGGGGAGGGAATCAGTGACACCAAATAAAACACTACTTCAAACACTAACTAGTAGATGAACTTAACCAAGCATTTAAACAAAATACATGCTATCCAAAATGATATAACAACATCCACAAAAAGTAAAGCATCCACCATAACACAAGTGTTTATATGTGGAAAAACCACAGTGAGATGGAACTCACAAGTTAACTATCTGTAGTGATAGATAACTGACCGGTTAAGGTCTTACAAAGTGCTTTGATAGGAGTGAATCTTGTTAGAGATCCCAAGCTTGATTAGAAGCTTATACCTTGTTAAGAGTACTACCCTGTTAGGAGTAAACTCGCTGGAGGATTTAAGAATCCAAACTGATAGATCACCTTGTTAGAGGATTTGTACAATGAAGCTTGTTAGAGCTTACCCGGTTAGGGGATTTGATTTTGTTGCAGTGATTAGAAAACAACAAGAATGTTTGATCTGTTCTGCGTAGCACAATACTTGCTTGATCAGATCATTCTAAGTACATTCAACAATGCTCTTCATCTTTAACACTTTTCGCTTTTCAACAAAAGCTTTCACTCTTTTCGCATAATCTCCTCTCTATCACTTTCAGTATTATATTTGAAATGATTCACTAAGATGTCTTTAAATAGACATTCAAATCTTATGCCGGCCTAAGGAAATCAAAACACAATTTCCTAGGTGCAGTGTATCTAGACAAGTAATCATAACTCATTACAAAATGACTGCCAAGAAAATAGTGCTAGTAACTCATCACAAAATCAAATACCGGTTAGAACAGTCAATACTGGTTGGAACAAAACATGTGAATCGTTGTCCTGGAATCTTCCGCTTGATCTCCATCTCCATCTTCATCTTCATTTTGATGCTGACTTAGTGTAGCCACATGTTATCTCTTAAGCACATGTCGGTTGACACAAAGTACCGGTTAGAGATAGACCTTAAACATGCCGATTGTCAGTGTAAACCAATTGAAGTTACACTGGTAGTCAATGTAATCATATGTGTGTGTGAGAGTGTTTCATCAATGACAACAAGTGATGAATACATTACAATCATCGTCAAGCCAACACACACAAACAACGAAAAAGGATATCTGCTTTAAAGGTGCGAAAGTTGTTACTGAACTTGGCGAATCTGTTCAAGGAGATTATAGCGAATTTGTTCAAGATCATAGCGAATATTGTTGCTGTTGATAGAAAGTCCTTCAAGGTGTAGATTTGATACTTTGTTGTTGTTGATAGCAAGTTCTTCAAGGTGCAGATTTGATACAAACCCGAAGCAAATATATTCACTTGAAAGGGCAAACTTATTCCCTGTGGAAGTAAGAACCTAGTGCAAACCTGTTCATGATAAAGAAGTAGATCAGATTTATGCAAGTGTGCAGAATACAGATCTCAGATTTGAGTTGCAGCTAAGTACACATTGTTACCTTTTGGAATTGAATGCATAATCAGACTTGTGGGCCTTTATTGCTGGGTTTTTCCTCTCAGGAGGTTTTCCCAGGGTATTTGCGTGCCGTGTTTCATTATTATTCATCTATGCCTAATTTTGAAAGTCACTAAACTAAACAACAAATCAATTAAGATTCAGTTTCTGAGTTTTCCATTAAATCTGAAAGTCTAATTTCAACATGGTATCAGAGCCCTAGGTTCGTATAGAGGCTGTAATCAGATTTGTGCTTCCTTCTAACCTGCTGATCAAAAGTTTAGTCCCCATGGCTTCTTATATTAGGTCTGAAGATAGGTTGGAAGGTCACACAAATTTCTCTTCTTGGAAGGTCAAGATAATGATGGCATTGAATGATCTTGCTGCATATGTTAGCAAGAATGCTAAGGAACCTGAGGGTGCAAGTGAGAAAGAAGATTGGAAGAAGAAGGACTTCCAAGCTCAAAGGATAATAATAAACTCCGTCAAAAACCATTTGCTGCCATCCATCTCCATGACGAAGTCCTCTAGGGAGATGTTCTCTACATTGGAAAAGATGTACGAAGTCAAAAATACCAGCTACATCCTTGCCTTAAGGAATCAACTCTCCTACATCAAATTAGAGAAAGAAGAACTTGTTGCTGCTTACTTCATGAGAATCTCTGAGCTGAGAGATCAACTTGCCACCATTGGGAAGAGTGTTGAAGACAATGACTTATCTATGACTACCCTAAATGGTTTTCCTCCCTCTTTGGAACCATTTGTTCAAGGAATCTGTGCCAGAGTTGAGCTTCCTAAGTTTGATCAAGTAATGGGAGATTGCATTCAAGAAGAGTCTCGGTTGGCTGCGAAAGGAAAAATTAAGAACCCTTATGATGAGCAACATGTCCTCTTGGCTAAGAAGGAAGACATCCATTGGAAGAAGAATGTTTTCAAGATAAATAGAGATTTCAGCTCTCCTACCCCTCCTTCAAAGAAAAGACCAAGAGACTTATCCCACATCCGATGCTTCCGATGCAACAAGCGTGGCCACTTTGCAAGGGACTATCAAATTCAGGATGAGCAAGAAGATGCAAACATAAATGACGTATCAAATCCTCACAATCGTGAAGATTTCCTCCTTTGATCTATTGGTTTGTTGATCCATCTTTAAGTTAAATTTTGTTTTAGATTTAAGTTTGGTTCCAACTTTAAGTCATAAATTTGTTGTGGATTTATCTTCTAGATAGGGTTTTAGAGGGAGTCCCATGACATCTTTAAAATACTCTTTATCTCAGTAAAATCTTATTGTTGGTTTCTAATCATTGTGATCTATTGCTCTAATGATGGAATTGATAAATGTGTTACTTGATTATTACAAATGTTTTCCTTTATTCTATGTTGAAACTAACAAGTGTTCTGGTTATATTCTATAATACACTGGGTGTATCATCTACCCTCTGCGGAGTGCAAGGTGAGTCCTTCCTCTGCGGAGTGCAAGGTGACAGTTCTCTCTTGCCCTCTGCGGAGTGCAAGGTGAGTCCACCCTCTGCGAAGTGCAAGGTGGCAGTTCTTTCCACCCTCTGCGGAGTGCAAGGTGGCAGTTATTTCTCACCCTCTATGGAGTGCAAGGTGAGTTCACCCTCTACGGTGTGCAAGGTGACAGGTTGTTCTTCTCAGTAAAAAAACATATGTATCCTTTGCGGTTGTGCATGATTTATGTTGTATAGTTATATATATCTTTGAGTATTAATTATTGTAGGTGTGCGTATGGAAAGGTCTCTGTCATCCTCTACGGATGTGCATGATGAAAGATCATGGTGTTACATGCAGGTCCCCAGGAAAGTGTGAAGTTATGAAGTGTTGGCTTCATCCTTTGCAGGCATTGCAAGAGAAGATCATGTAAAGGTTCATTGTAATGTAATTGTGTGATCAAATCACAAATTGTATATTGATTGTACTATTAGGGCTGGGCCCTAATCTTAAACATTGTAATTATTCATGCCATGGGATTCTCCATGTGAATTTGGTTATGTATTTATTTTCCTCCCTAGTTAAGAGGGAGTGTTAGTCTATTGTAACTTAGTGAGGAAAATAAATAAGGATTCGAATCCTTATAGGGCTAGGCCCTTCTTCTTGCTGTAATGTGGAAACTCAACTGGGTCCTATTCCCATGTAGCATGTGACCCTTAAATAGGGCAGAACAATTAAGGTAACGTGTGAAGGTTAAATATAAAATATGGTTGCCAAAATATGGGGCCGACCCCAAAGGTAAACTTGCACGTTAGAACTCATATATAACAAAGTCATTTGCTATTCAATACACACACAAACAACGAAAAAGGATATATGCTTTAAAGGTGTGAAAGTTGTTACTGAACTTGGCGAATCTGTTCAAGGAGATTATAGCGAATTTGTTCAAGATCATAGCGAATATTGTTGCTGCTGATAGCAAGTCCTTCAAGGTGCAGATATGATACTTTGTTTCTGTTGATAGCAAGTTCTTCAAGGTGCAGATTTGATATAGACCCGAAGCAAATATATTCACTTGAAAGGGCAGACTTATTCCCTGTGGAAGTAAGAACCTAGTGCAAACCTGTTCATGATAAAGAAGCAGATCAGATTTATGCAAGTGTGCAGAATATAGATCTCAGATTTGAGTTGCAACTAAGTACACATTGTTACCTTTTGGAATTGAATGCATAATCAAACCTATGGGCCTTTATTGCTGGGTTTTTCCTCTTAGGAGGTTTTCCTAGGGTATTTGCGTGTCGTGTTTCATTATTGTTCATCTTTATGTTTATGCCTAATTCTGAAAGTCACTAAACTAAACAACAAATCAATTAAGATTCAGTTTATGAGTTTTCCATTAAATCTGAAAGTCTAATTTTAACATAAAAGGCTGCCACTGGACGGACATGTGGACTCTGTAGACTTCATAGGAGTACAACTTCAGAGGAGACTTGATAATAAAAAAGAAGAAGAAGAAAAACATAGGAAAGAAGAAAGCTTATATGTGTTCACTAGACTAGCACTGATACTGGGAAAAACAAGAAGAAATCCCTGGTGAAAGATGTTAATTTAAGCAATTAGATTATAATCAAACTGTGAATAAATAATAACAACAATAAAGCACAAGACAAAAGACACCAATACCCTGAGAAAACCTCCCTCTTGGAGGTGAAAAACCCAACCTTAAATATAATATGGCAAACTTATCTTAGATTACAATATGGCAAACTTATCTCAGATTGCTGTTCAAACAACAAGTTAGCGGAGCAATGAAGGATGCAGCTCTAATCAACAACAAATGACTAAAGGAGATCAACAATAGTTGTCTGAGATAGGCTGGAGCAAAATCGCACAAGGAGAGCCTTCAACTTCGCCTATCAATACCTTTAAGTAATTTCACACAAGTAAGGAGAGTTCACTGATATAGAAGAGCAAATTATATCCGTGGTATATGATTGTAGAATGACTTCATTTGTTGATAGTTTTATATCAACCTTTTGGCGCCAATTACCACTAAGTCGGTTTGCATGTTTATCTAAATTATATTGCATTGTCATAATACATTCCTCACGTTACATTTGGGTCCAACCCAATAATTATATTTAATTACCTTCCATGCTACCTCACGTTACACATTTGGGTCTAGCCCAATAATCACATTTGATTACTTTGCACATTAGATGCTTGGGTCCATCTTAATAATGCATTTACATGAGAGATAATACATATGAATTTTAATTGTCATTGACAACATTAAAATTCAATAATCAGGTATCCGAGCTAGCTATTATTTTCAACACTCCCTCTTAGCTAGGGAGGAATTCTGCCACTTGTCATGATCCATTCATGACTTTCATCTTGCATTGCCTGCAAGAATGAATATATAAGCTCCATAGAGTAAAAGAGGGTATTTACATCATTTAAAGACCATTTATCCATTATATACCCATAAAATAGCCTTAAAATACCTCTAATATGCCTAAACAACTTGTAAAGTGACAATTAATTACATAAACTAAGGCAATTTCGGTATTTGGAATTATTTTTATTTAAAAGGGGGGTGTCTTTTCACCCAAAGGGGTATGAAAACCATTCAATCACATATATATGTGCGATGTAAAATGTAAAGAGAGGGGGAGGAGAGATACTTGAGATGGAGGCAATTTTGTACTTTTAAACTTTTTATCAAAAATAACCAGTTGCATTTTCTTTCTCATATGTGTTGAGAGTTAACATATTTTCAGTAGGCAGTTGTTCTACGATATTATCTCGAAGAAGATAAGGTTGCTTGTGTCTTCTTAGTGAAGTTTATGTTCTTATCGTTATAAGTTTGAATAAAAGACTTACTTGTGAATTGTAATTGTTCCTGGTAATTCTTCCTTGAATGGTCTCTTAAAGTAAGGGTTAAATTCATTCAAGCAAATTATAGAATAAAACAGTTAACGAATCTTTTTGAGGGAAAGTAACTGACAGATTTACCAAAGGGGTAGATTTGAAAATTGTCTCATAGAAGCATACATGAAGTCCTAGTGAAATATAAGACTCTGTAGCCTAAATAAGAGGAAATACACTGCTCATTTGTAAACAAACCCTTTAACCATAACAATTACCCTTTACTTTTAAGCATTAGGATTAGTAGAGTAGGTATAGTAGGTAATTTAGCCAAAGTGTAACATATATACTTTTGTAAGATACATAGATCAATACACACATCTCAAATAAGCCTGTTTAAGAAACTTATGCCATTCTAAGACTGGGAGATATCAGATTAAGACACTAAATCTTCTATAAAAAGCACTAGTTGAAGGAACAACTAGTGAGTAGGAATACCCTCCTAGGTCCCGCAGAGCCTAAAGTGAGAGAGTTAGTAACCAAATAGGTTCGCTCTATAAGTTGGCCAAGTCAATTGGAGGGTTTGATCATAGGAGTTGACATTTCCTTAGAACCTATCCAATCTACTGATTTGAGACCCAACAGGGTGGAAGAGGTCTTACACCTCAACCTTCTCCTAGGGAAGGATACAATGTCACCTTGCATTGCCCGCAGAGGGTGACTCCACCTTGCATTACTCGCAGAGGGTGGAGGATGCAAACTAAATGGCATCACTGATACTGAGACTCCCTCTCAATCAATGTTGTGTTCTCCACAATTCCAAGCTTCTCTCTGAAGTACTCAAACTTCACTCGAGCTAGAGGCTTGGTGAAAACATATGAAACCTATTCATCAGTGCTGATATATTTCAGCTGGATGGCACCTCTTTGTGCCATATCAAGAACATAGTGATAGTGAGTTTCCACATGTTTTGACCTGTCATGCAACACACGATCATTAGACATTTTAATACAACTCTGATTATCACAATAAATAACAGTGAATTCCCAAGGTTGTCCAAACAACCCAACAATTAGCTTGCGAAGCCAAACTGCTTCTCTAGTTGCCACACTTGAAGCAATGTATTCAGCTTCTGCAGTACTTAATGCAACTGAGGACTGTTTCCTACTGGCCCAAGAGATCATAGCGGAACCCAAGCTGAAATAGATTCCTGAAGTGCTTTTCCTGTCAGTAACACTTCCAGCCCAATCAAAATCAGAGTAGCCTTCCAAATTGATTACCGTGTTGATTGGATACGTCAGTCCATAGCCAACTGTTCCACGCAAGTATCTCAGGATGTGCTTGGCTGCCACCAAGTGAACATTCTTTGGCTGATTCATGAATTGGCTAAGTGCACTCATTGCATAGCAAATATTTGGTCTAGTGTTGACTAGATACATCAAGGATCCAATCAACTGCCTGTACTCTGAAGGATCTGCAAAATCAGAGTTAGTTGCAAAAATACTCAACTTCTTCAAGTTAGTTTCCATAACAGTAGACATAGGTTTACAATCCATCATACCAAATCTTTTCAAAATATCAATAGCATATTTACCTTGACTTAGAATAATTTCATTAGGTCTTTGCCACACTTCTAACCCTAGAAAGTAATGCATTATACCTAGATCCTTCATTTCAAATTCAGTAGTTAATTTTTTCTTACACCTAATGATGAGATTATCTTCACCAGTTAGAAATAAATCATCCACATATAGAACGAGAATTAGCATTTCACCATTAAATACTTTAAAGACTCTAACTTAATACTCTTTTCCTTTGGCACATGAACATATACAGGACTTCTAAAGATCTTTAGGTGGCTGATATCTGGTTTGACTCCAGTGAAAGCTTCCTCGGGAGTTGTGTTCTTTAGGACACGATGAGGGCATCTATTCTGAATGTACACTGCAGTCTTGGATACTTCAGCCCATAAGGAGGTTTGCAGGTCTTGATCGTGAATCATAGCTTTGGCAACTTCAACAATGGCTCTATTCTTTTGTTCAACTACACCATTTTGCTGAGGATTGTAGGGAACGTAGAACTCCCTCTTAATTCCTATTTCTACACAAAAGTCATTGAAGCCACTTGAGGTGTATTAACCTCCATTGTCAGATCTTAACACTTTAATCCTTTCACCATACATATTTTCAGCTAGAGCTTTAAATTCTTTGAACCTACTTAACACTTCATTAGATTCTTTAAATTTTAGAAAGTAAATCCAAGTCTTTCTAGAGAAATCATCGATAAATGTAACATAGTATAGAAATCTGCTAGGTGAAGGAACAAACACGGGTCCACATAGATTAGAATGAACAAGTGCTAATTTTTCCTTAGCTCTACTTTCACTTTTATGAAATGGACTTTTAGTGTTCTTACCTAATGCACAATCTTTGCAAGCATCATCATGAGATTGATTAAGTTTAGGTATACCTTTAACCATCTTTTCAAGTGAAGGAAGTGCCTGATAGTGAAGATGACCGAGCCTTCTATGCCATAGTTCGCAAGATTCAAGGGCTTCATGAATGAGTGCTCAAATGGGGTTAGCTGAAAGCTTATACAAACTATCATATCTATTTCCAATAACATGAGAATATTTAATACTATATTTCTTAGGCCATGCAAGTACTTTACCCTCAAAAAATGCTATTTGATAACCTTTATCTTCTAGGGCAGAAATAGAAATTAAATTCCTCTTAATTCCAGGGACAAATACAATATCACTAAGATGTAAGGACATGCCAGATTCTAAATTTAAAGAAGTGCTACCAAAACCTCTTACCGAATACTGAGCATCATCACCAATTACCACATGAAGATTGGACTCTTTCTCCATCAAGTCTGAGAGATGCTCCCGATATCCCGTGATGTGTTTAGATGCACCACTGTCTATCAACCAAGTGTTACTATCGATTGGCACATTGCTAGACAAGGCATAAATGAAGAGATAGTCTTCATTATCCTCTGATTTTGCAACTTCATTTAGGTTGGCCCCCTTTTGCATGGGCGGATTCTGACATTCTTTGGCATAATGTCCAAACTTGTCGCATATGAAGCAACAGACACGTGAAAGATCCCTTTGGCTTCTTCCTTGAATCGAAAGTAGGAGGTCTGAAATCTCTAGATCTCTTTTGAAGTTGTTCTTCTTCCAATGGTCTCCCTTTCTTCGAACATGTTGAGATGCAAGCACATGTTGATCTCCTCCAGGAGAGCCTTTATGCATTTCTCTGGTAGCAAGGCGTGACTCCTCTTGAATGCAATCTGATCGGAGGTGATCGAAGGAAGGGAATTCAACTCTTCCACTTATGCTTTGAATGAAAGGATCCCAAGAGTCAGGAAGACCATTCAAACAATCATGACAATATCCTTGTCCACAACTTCGCTTCCAATGGCGCTGAGTTGGTCCTTCAATTCTGAAATCTTCATGAAGAAGGACATGACTGAATCTCCTTTGCACATTTTGACTTGAAGAAGTTGCTGCCTCAATGTAAGTGTCCAGTTCATGTTGTTGATCTCATTTATCCCTTCTAGATATTTAAACATCTCTCGATTTGTCTTCAATTTGGAGATGACTGGAACAAGATGATCCTTCATAGAATCAATAAGGAACTTCTTTGCTTTGAGAGCATTCTTCTTGAATTGCTTTAGCTCTTCCGGATCCGAAGGTTCAGTCAGATCCATGTCTTCCACAAACTGTAATAGCTCTAATTCTTCAAGAGCAAGGAGGACACAAACCTTCCATGATGTAAAATTGAGGGCACCTTCAAGTCTATCCTCTACTTTCAGACCTGTAACCATCTTGCAAAACTAAACCATCAAACTGAAAGTGAAGGACAACTAATAATTTGATTATTTTGAATGAACCTAAAGCTCTGATACCATGTTAATTTTAAGCAATCAGATGTTAATTTAAGCAATTAGATTATAATTAAACTATGAATAAACAATAACAACAATAAAGCACATGACAAAAAACACCAATACCCTGGGAAAAACTCCCTCTTGGAGGTGAAAAACCCAACCTTAAATATAATATGTATTGTCTCAAATGTAGGCAATTACAATATGGCGAACTTATCTCAGATTGCTTTCCAAACAACAAGTTAGCGGAGCAATGATGGATGCAACTCTAATCAACAACATATGACTAAAGGAGATCAACAACAGATGTCTGAGATAGGCTGGAGCAGAATCACATAGGGAGAGCCTTCAAGTTCGCACAAGGAGAGCCTTCAACTTCGCCTATCAATATCCTTAAGTAATTTCACACAAGGAGAGTTGGCTGATATAGAAGAGCAAATTATATCCGTGGTATATGATTGTAGAATGACTCGATTTGTTGATAGTTTTATGTCAACCATTTGGCCCCAATTACCACTAAGTCGGCTTGCATGTTTATCTAAATTATATTACATTGTCATAATACATTCCTCACGTTACATTTGGGTCTAGCTCAATAATTATATTTAATTTCCTTCCATGCTACCTCACGTTACACATTTGGGTCTAGCCCAATAATCACATTTGATTGCTTTGCTTGTTACATGCTTGGGTCCATCTTAATAATGCATTTACACAGTGATCAACGAATTATATTCCTATCAGCAACAACCTTCTCCTAAGGTCAGCGGACATCATTCCACAGTCAACGAAGATATACTTAAGGACAGTGAAGATACTGTCAAGAACAACAAAGTCATCCCTAATGACAACGACTTCATTCTAGGGTCAACAAACTTGAAAGACACAGAATATTCTCCTTGATTTGCAAGTTGTGTTCCAGATAAGTTCTTATTGTGTTATTCTACTATGCTTACCCTGCTGTTCTGAATACTTCAAGTGTTGAAGTATAGTTGTAAAGTCTCATACTGATTTGTCTAATAAAGATCTGGATTTAGTTGCTAGGTTTTTCATCTCCAAGAGGGAGGTGTTTTTTAGGGTATTTTGGTGTTCTTTGTGTTCAAGGATTTGATTCTCTAATTTTGCTATCTATATTTATCAGTCTGATCCTAAAATTTAACAAAGAAGGATTCAATGACTATTATAGCCTAGAAGAAGCTAAGGAAGCCAATAAATTGACATTGTTCCAATTGGATAAGAAGCATCATGATAAGGTAATAGAATAGGCAAAGCAATCCATTTAGCAATAGATATAGGAAGACGTGGCATGTTTTACTAAACAAGATGTTAGGATATTAAAGGATCAGGCTGCCATGGCTAGAGAGAAAGATTTGGTAGTTAAGTTAAAGTAGCCATATGTGAATAAACTTTCAGAGGACTAGAATTAGAAGGGTGGTCCCTTACTTATACATGTCCAATTAAATGATCATAAGGTTAAGTATGTAATGATTTATCTTGGAGTGGACCTCAATATCATACCCTCTGCAACATGGGAAAAATTAGGCAGATTGAAACTAGTTAAAACACCCATGAATGTTTGTTTAGCTAATGGCTTTGGAATGAAAACTTTAGGCACATGGAAGAATGTAGAGGTTAATATCAAAGGAATCAAACAATGTGTTGACTTTGAGGTGGTGGAACCTTTTAACACATTCCAGGCTCTACTAGGCCTGAGATTGTTTGTAAAATCAAATGGTATTGTAGACTGCCAAAAAGAGGATATCTCATAATTTGTTGATGACACCATAATAATTAGAATCCCTTTAGCTAACCTGGAGGATACAAGCTATATTGAGGAAATCGCGCAAGACTAGGCTAGAGAGTATGTTAAGAATCTCTATACTAACTCTAGCCTTTTGGATGAACAAGAGGAGGAAAATTTGAATATTGAAGGAGAATTGGAGCTCAAGAGCGAAATTGATAGCATTGATAGTGATGAAATATTAGAAGCATGTATGCAATGCAAACCTGAAGTCACTTCCTAGAGAGTCTATAGATTTCAGAGAGAATTCTTAATTTAAACTAGACCAAACTCAAGGCATAGAAGAAACTAGAAGAAGGTCAAAATTATATTAAAACAAAGAAGCATATACAAATAAACTAAATCCCAACACACAAGACTGTGGTGATTTTAGGTGACTATAATGTGCCTTAGGCATCTTAGACTTGAGCGAAGGTTGGCTTACTATTAGGGTCTCGTAGGTCAACAGTGTGGTTTGGGGACCCAATCAAGGGTTGTGAAACTCAACAGGGAGCTTTTTGGGCCTTTTAGATTGGAGTTCTGGGGTTGAATCCATGGTTAAAATTGAAATATTAAAGTTGTCTTATGTGAATAGTAACATAGAAACATAAGATGAATAGTAAAAAGTGTCCCCCATCCTAGTAACTTGAGTTGTTTTTTAAAAGGGGGCCAAGTTCACAATGAGAAATTAGACCCTCAAAGATATTTTATGATTTTAAGGCCAAATAGTAGCCCCAAAATAAATAAAAAGACATTTTGTTTATTACTTGGATTTATTCTTACCTCTCCAATTTCAAATCAAAAGTTTGCATGAGGGTTTCAATAGCTTTGGGCTTCTAGGAACGCCAACTTCTGGAAGATTTGGGAGATTTGGACGAAAACCCATATCTTAGGGTATCGATTTCCATCAGAATACAACTTCAATGTACATATGACAACCTTCTTTGAGGATTTATGAGCAGATCTATCAGTTTGAGGGTAGATTTTCTACAATTGGTTGCAGGGTAGACCTTCTAGAGGTCATTACTATCTAAATCCAACTCTATTTTAGTTAGCCACTACATTTTGGGATGAAGGATTTCAAACCCTAGAGTCTATTTAGGGTTTTACCATTATTTGGAGCTGATTTCTATATTTTTATTGGCTGGACTTTTACATTAGACCTATGAGCACATGTTAATGGTATATTCATTGCTCTTTTAAGGAAAAAAGAAAGTTCTTGTTTATCTTCCTTATGTGTTATGCATTTTATTATTTTAAATCAACAATCTCTTTTACACAATATTCAAGAATCTTGCTTAAACTTCAAAACCAAACCAAACAAAAACAAAAACCAGTCAAACCCCATCCAAACATACACCGACCAAAGACTTAGCATCAAATAAGCATTGCACAAAACCTCTTAATTTGGATTAGATTGGGTGAAAATTGGATTGGGGATCTTTCAGTAGTATCAGAGCCATGATCTTGCCAACCTGTTGGGTAAAGATCAGTTCTTTTCACCTCAGTTTGGTTTGAGTTCATCTCCATCTACAAGGTCAATTAAGAGACCTCATGCCATGGCAACAAATGATGCAATTATGAACAACTATCATAAGTATTGCCCCCTTCCTAAGAAGATATGTTACTTCCTTTCCTTCACACAATTTATGGGTATATCCGAAGATGATGATGATGAGTTGGTATCTATAAGTTCAAATCACCACTGTAAGAGGAAATATTATTCAAATGAAGTATGCAGAAATCTACATGAAGAATTTGATAAGCATGCAAATCTGGTTCTTGAAGATAAAAGGATAGCATTGGGGAATGACTCACATGAGGCTTCATCATTTTTGCATGAAGATCCATAAGAAGACTTTATAGGAGAGATAAGCATGGCTCCCCTTGATGTATGGCGTGAGATTAGTATGGATAATAATGGTATGGATTCTTTAGGTGATCACAATGCATCTTCTAGTGTGATAGTTCATTCCTATGATGACAAAATTCCTACACATGAAGAAAAACCGAAACATGGCACTCTAGATTTAGGAGTCAAACATGAAGTATATATTGTGGATTCAAGCCACAAAGGTTCTAACCTTGTACATCATAACATGGAAGATGTTAAAAGGACACAAGATATGTGTGATGGGTGGTTACAAAGAGCTAAGAAGGCAAAGATGCTTGCTGCCCAAGCAAGACAACATCTACAAGAGGCAAGGAACTATGCAATCGGCTAGATAATGCAAGGAAACAAAGGGAATCATACATTAGATCATTATTTCTTCCAAGAGAAGAATGTATACAAGTGGAGCATGCAAAGGAAGACCTTCTTGAGGTAAACAAATAAGAAGAACATGTTGTGTGTGAACAAGGGAAGGGGTATAATTTAGAAAGTTCAGAATGTTTATCTAGTTTGCATCATGAGGATCATGAGTTTCCTCTTTTAGAGAGTTCTTTCAAGGTTCAAAACTATGATGATAATGGACACGCACTTGGTGGACCAACCACTACTATTATACCCATTTGTGTAGAAGGAGACATTATTGATTTTGTTTTCATTAAACATGCATTATCTACAATGAAAGAACAATTGCTAAGATCATATGAGGCATTTTGTATCAGACAATTGACTATAGAGACTAAGAGATTCCCTAATAATAAGATCTTACAACTTGATAATGTTTGGTTTGTAATGAAAGATAGATCAACTTTAGCAGCTAGAAATTTATGTTACTTGCATCAGGTCACACCTCATAGGCCAACACTCATGGAGGAACCATCTTCCTTCAAAAAGATAAAAGAAAGAGCAATAAAGACACCTTGGAAAGGTATGAGCATAATTTTGGTTCTTTGAGTCCGGACAACAATATTGTGACATCACATGGGCACAAATCCAAGAGGGATAGTGGTGACAAGAAATGTAGCATGGTAGACATTAGTGAGTGGATTCACAAGAATGAGGTAAAGGTTGAAACTTCAAATTGCCAACAATCTAATTTTATATCAGCAGTTGAAGAAGGGCATGAATCAATTTGTGATAAATCGATGGCGCATGATAATGACTTGGCTTCAAGACATGAAATGCTACAAGTTTGGGATGCCAAGTGTATGCAAGTGTACTCTAATATTGAAGACTTACAAAGCACCGAAAGAAAGGGTGCAATCAATCTTGAATCCCCGATTAAGGACCGCAACACTATATCTCTATATACCCATGAGTTAGCTGCCTATTTTCATGAAAAAGTAAGTGCTATGGGCTCTCCAATTAATGGGGTAAAAGATGCAAAGGTTAGACATAATATTTGTGATAATGCATCCTATGAGAGGAGTGAATTTGTAAACTTAGGGACAATAACATTAAATCAGTTGCAAAGAATGGAAGAGGGTTGGCAAGTGAAGGCAAGGAATGCCCAATTGATGGCTCATCAAGCCAAGCTTCACCTTCAACAAGAGTTTGATTCACACGGCTCCATAAATGATGAGAAGCAAGAGTTGTCTAACATCCAAAATTCTAAGTTTTTAGTTGATATTGGCAATTTTAATAAGGTGTATCATGATTTAATGGGTTACATGTTTAGTGGATCAACCACTCATTCGTTGACTTTGGGTATTAAGGGAGATAACTACAATACAACTATGGATTTATCACCTATTTCATATGCTTATGCAGCTGTTTATTGGTTGGGATGTGACATAATTTTCATGGATTCATGGTTGACACATGGCTGTCCTACGTTGTTATACATTGTATTTCTAGATTTATCTAGGTCTACCTCAGTTTATGGGTTGGATTGGAGAGTGTGGAGACACATTTACTCAATAGGTAAGGTGTATGAGATGGGTTTCTTTCTTATGCATGGTTATGCATACATCATTGAGTTCATTTTAGTTGCCGATCTAATTTATAACAACAACTTTGAGGTGATAAATTTGATAGCTCATGAGGGGAGTTTTCAGTATATCATGCACCTTTGGACAACAAGCTATGAAAGCATCTATGAAGGCAAACTTGGAAGGTACAAAATAAAGGTGGGTCTCATGATGATGATTAACCATCTCCCATTTTTACATGGTTTCATTCATCTTGTTATGCAAGAGCATGTGATAAGAATTAAAGAACCCCATTGCATGCAAGGTTGGGCATTGTGTCTTTGTTTCATAATTATATCATTCCTTGATCACACTTGGAAGACATAATTGGTTAGGGAAGAAGACAACATGGAGCTTGAGTTTACCTATAGAAGTAAACAAATTGTGTTGAAGGCTGTTGGTGTTGGAAATAAGCCACACCCAGACCGACGATGGACTAGTCCAAGAGGGGCCAGTAGCTCAGTGGTAGAGCACTCCAACATCGTATGGAAGGTCCTAGGTTTGAGTCCTAGCTGGTCCATGTCTCAACATGGTATCAGTGCTAGGTCCAGGCTAGGAGCCCCAAGCACACGAGAGGTGTGGCTTAAGGAGGGGGTGTTGGTGTTGGAAATAAGCCACACCCGGATCGATGATGGACTGGTCCAAGAGGGGCCAATAGCTCAGTGGTAGAGCACTCCAACAACATATGGAAGGTCCTAGGTTCGAGTCCTAGCTGGTCCATGTCTCAAGAAAGGCTACCAATAATGATAACCCAAAAATTGTGGCAGCCAAGTGTACGCAAGCATATCTTGATGATGATAATACCAATTGGAGGTATGGGGATAAATCGGATTATAATTCCATTTATGACAGCAACAATATATCTCCTTATACTCATAACATGAAAACTTTGGTACATGGTGCTAGTGGCGATATAATATCTTCATGTGATGATACTTCATTCTTGGCAATGGGACTTAATAAAGGTATACATTCAAAAAACTCATTGGTACAAAGGAATTGCATCATGCTTTGGTAACTTTAGTAGTTATATCTTTAAAACCAACCCTTGATGTAGCCAATATGCTTGATGAATCTAAAGGTATGAATACAAGGGAACAATTAAGTCCTCATTCGTTGACTTATAAGAACAGTGATTTATCCTCCCCTTTTCATGATGTTGGCACTCCTAATCATTGGGAAATGAGTCATAATAATTCTATTATGGTGGGTATTCATGAAGAATGCTTTGGTCATGATAAGTCACATGGTATATCTCATTTTAGGAGTGGGTTTAGAAACTTTAGATCAACTGATATAACTCAGACCCAAATAATGAATGATGATTGGCTAGAAAGGGCAAGGCAAGCCATGTTATTGGCTCAACAAGCCAAGATCAATCTTCAACATGTTTGCGATTTTCACCTTTCATTTGATGATGAGAGACATGAGTTGCTTAATTCAAAGTTTCCATTTGAAGTATTTGCTCATTCTCTCAGTGATGATAGTGATTTTGTTGATTTTTTTCTTAGTGGGCCAGCCACTCAAGAGCTGTTTGTGTTGAGCAGTGTTGGCATACATACTTCACTTTTGAGTTTGTCACCTATTTCACTTGATATGGCAGTGATATCTTTGTTGATTGGTGACTTCATATTCTTCGATTCCTTATGGACTAGTGACTGTCCTAGTTGGAATCATATGGCATATCCAGACTTTTCATTGTCTACATCAGTTTCCCAGTGGTATGAGAGTGTTTGGAGATATACCTTCAGGATAGAGTTGGAGTGTGTGGTTATTTTTGTTGATTGGCATTGGTTTGTTGACAGGTTTGATATCTCATGTATTGTTGATCAAAGTTATGATAGCGAAGTTGAGTGGCCATTTATGTTGGTTCATTGGCATGTGGGGGTTCGCTTTCACATTGTTTTGGTATTCTACATGCTTGTATGGTTACTTCATGGTGATCATTTGATATTCCCCTACTTCATCTTCTACAACAAATTTTTCATTTTGGTATGGGATCTAGATATTGATTTGCTTGGTACATTATTCCATATGGATTCCAATATGTTGCTTCATGTGGTTTGTGGTGCTTGAGTATTTTAATTAGAGTGGAGAAACGAGTTGTTTGGTGTTTGCTTGAGGGCAAGCAATCTCAGGAAGGGAGGACTATAATGTCCCTTCCTTAGGCATCTTAAACTTGAGCTGAGGTTGGCCTACTATTAGGGGTCCTGTAGGTCAGAAGTGTGGTTTGGGGACCCAATTAGGGATTGTGGAACTCAGTAGGGAGCTTTTTGGGCCTTTTAGATTGGAGTTTTGGGGTTGAATCCATGGTTAAAATTGAAATATTAAAGTTGGCCCTATGTGAATAGTAATAGAGAAACATAAGATGAATAGTAAAAAGTGCCCCCCATCCTAGTAACTTCAGTTGTTTTTTAAAAGGGGGCCAAGTTCACAATGAGAAATTAGACCCTCAAGGATATTTTATGATTTTAAGGCCAAATAGTAACCCCAAAATAGATGAAAAGGCATTTTGTCTATTATTTGGATTCATTCTTACCTCTCCAATCTCAAATCAACAGCTTGCATGAGGGTTTCAACAGTTTTGGGCTTCTAGGAACGCCAACTTCTAGAAGATATGAGCGATTTGGATGAAAACCCATCTCTCAGGGTATCAATTTCCATCAAAATACGACTTCAGTGTACATATGGCAGCCTTCTTTGAGGATTTATGAGCAAATCAATCAGTTTGAGGGCATATTTTCTACAATTGGTTGCAGGGCGAACCTTCTAGAGGCCATTACTATCTATTTCCAACTCTATTTTAGTCAGCTGCTACATTTTGGGATGAAAGATTTCAAACCTTAGAGTCTGTTTAGGCTTTTACCATTATTTGGAGTTGATTTCTATATTTTTATTGGCTGGAATTTTACATCAAACCTATGAGCACATGTTAATGGTATGTTCATTGCTCTTTTAAGCAAAAATGAAAGTCCTCGTTTATCTTCCTTATGTGTTATGCATTTTGTTATGTTAAATCAACAATCTCTTTTACAAAATATTCAAGAATCTTGCTCAAACTTCAAAACCAAACCAAACAAAAACAAAAACCAATCAAACCCCATCCAAACATACATTGGCCAAAGACTTATCAACAAATAAACATTGTACAAAACCTCCTAATTTGGATCATATTGGGTGAAGATTGGATCAAAGGAGCATGTTGACATAACTTACACTTTTGTAACATAATGTAATATATTGTAACATTAGTGTATGTGAAATGCTAAGAAAAGTAGGTGACAACGACAAAAAATACTAGTTGTAGCAGGTAATGGGCAAAATATGATGAGAAAGTGTAGGTAATGACTATAGGAACTAAGGAAACCACATAAAATCATGTATAAAAAGACTATGCTATCACCTTAACCCTTGTGTTTCTCAACTCACATTGCTATCCAAAGCTTGCTACATTCCCATGATAAGAAATGTGCACTTACTTACTAATGTCTTGAGAGATTTGTATTTAGAGTTAACAAAGCAGTAAACACTGACCTGGCGTGCCCAATGAGAAAGTGATGCCCTGAGCGAAGCTGCAAAACGAGTAGCATCGTTTTGCATATTCCCAATGTCAACAACCACACCATCATATCTGTCTTCCTGGGCTTTGAGCACTTCACATATTTCGTACAAAACAGTGTCAACATCATTAGTGGTAGCCGAAACCTCGTTTGTTGGGAATGCCATTGTGCAGTGTAAACACCACCCGCCAAAAAAATATTCAATAACTAGCGATGCAAATTGAATTTGGCTTCTGAGTACCCCTGCGAGCAGGATTGAATTTGGCTTCTTCCTATTTCCAAATCGTGTGCAAAACAGATTGAATTAAATTAGCGCCAGTGCAATAATAGTATGTGGTAGAGTTTATATATATATATAAAATCGTGGCAACAACTAGAGAAAGTTTCTGGGATTTCAGACGAATGCTTCGGCGCGGGTAACAACTAACTACCGCTACCCTTCCTTACAGCGTAAGCGTAGCAATAATGAAATTGGATACCTGAAAAACTTATCAGAAATTCGCAGAAAGGCTATTGAAACTTCTTGTTAGTGAACAAGTAAGCGCGCTAGGTACTACGTTTCAATAATAACAATAAGAAAACAGAAAAGCGCGTGACTAAATATTCGAAGGCTGAAACAGTGATAACGAAGCAGTAAGCGTTTAACCTTGCCACGCAGGTTTCGATTGCGACTCTCCGTATTTTATTGACATTCCATATATGCTACGACTATTTGTTCGCGTTGACCCTTTCTGAAAACAAATAAATACTCTATAACAAGTATTGCATGGAAACAATCGGATGTTAAACTTTGTTGGACACTCTATCCTAAGCTTCACCTAAAGTACAGTCACTTGGAGAGGAGACACTTACTAAAGCAGTAATTTCAAACAAAGAATTCACATATTATGCTAGACCACCCATAGATGGTGAGAGAGCATCATTTGATGCTTTAAGATAAAATATTTTGTTGAATTATATAAGAAATAAGTGCAATATATTATTATTTGTATGATTGCAACTTTTTTGTTATATATTAGCGAGTGTTCAATTAGCTAACACCACTTGTGGAACAAAGAGTAGGTTTCATTCACCATGGGAAAGTATGCTTAAAGTTAGGATTTCATGTTTTATGTCTAGTGAATCCAAGTATAAATTGTATTGATTTAATATTATAATACGTTGTGTTTATGGGGCCAAATGGAAATGGGCACCCTGACTGGAAGGAATCTTGAGATTCTTTGGGCATGACAAAAATAAATCATGTCACTTGAAAATTGTAGTATGGTATGTAAGATCATCTTTTCTTTGTGAGATGTTTAAGAGTTTTTATGAGATTGTAAGATGTATAAGAAAAATTATGATTGTAATTCCAATGGCGAAGAAACCAAAACAAAAGGACATGATCGATGTCGTTTAAAGGAAACACAAAGTCCTACCAAAACTCTTGAGCATGCTACAACACATCCGTTGATTATAAATATTACAAATACTCTAAACTCTACAACATTCACATCCTCTTGATCACTTCATCATCTTCATCAACTAATACCTAATGCCTGAAATCATTACAAAAGCCTGAATATATAGAAGTCTTTTGAATTTAGAGATTATATAGATGATTCTACAATCAAGACCGACTTGATCATATATTTAATATTTTTTTATTTTAACTTTATTTTGTTCCTTCTAGAATATTTTTCTATTAACAAGATTTTGTGTATATATTTTGTCTTTCTCATTTAATGGCTACATTTCATTAGTGAGAGAAATTAAATCTTTCAACAAAAAATATAAATGAGGACAACTAGGATTGAAATTTCGAGTGAAAAAATGAAAGATAGATGATGTGATGTAATGGGAAAATCTGGGGATAAAGGAAGCAACAATGAATGGTGTGGTGGAAAAAAATGGGGACAAGGAAACCTCAAATCTCTTTTAGAATATTTATTTTTATTTTTGTTAAAAAAGGTCAACGTGAACAAATAGTCGTCGTATATTGAAAGTTAATAAAATACGAAGGTCGCGAGCGGAACGAACTGGGAGAGTCCCAAGAAGCTGCGCGGTAGGGTTAAACGCTTACTGCTTCATTAATCAGTGTATCGGAATCTGAATTTGCTTTGCCTTCAGCCTTTGAATTTTTTATTGTGAGATGGTCACGCGCTTCTCTGTATTATTATTACTAAGACGTAGCAGCATAGTTGTTCATTACCAAGAAGTTTCGATAGCATACTTGTCCCTAGCGCAGCATACTACTTCATCAACAAGAAGTTTCGATAGCCCCTCTGCGAATTTACGAAGAAAGCTAATAAATCATTTGCGTGTCCGTAGAATTTTTTAAGATAAAGTTTTTCCCTATTTGTCGTTGCTTTGCATACAAGTTTTCAGTTTTCCTTTTTGGTTTGTGTAACGCTTACGTTGTAAGGAAGGGCAGCGGTAGTTGGTTGTTAACAGCGCAGAAGAATTCGTCTGAAATCCCAGAAACCTCCTCTCATTGTTGCCAATAATATATATATATACACTTCCCCCCTCTACAACATATTACTATTGCACTACTAATTTAATTTAGTCTGTTAGGAAGTAGCCAAATTCAATCTTGCTCACAGAGCTACTCAGAAGGTTAGCATCTCTTCCTGCACCACTATGGTTCCTTTTCATTTCATTGTGCTAGGTATTGAACTATTTTTTGGCAGGTCGCTGCTTACACTGCACAATGGCATTCCCAACGAACGAGGTTTCGGCTACCACTAATGATGTTGAAACAGTTTTGAACGAAATATGTGAAGTGCTCAAAGCCCATGAAGATAGATATGATGGTGTAATTGTTGACACAGAGAATATGCAGAACGATGCTTGTCGTTTTGCAGCTTCACTGAAGGCATCACTTTCTCAATGGGCACGCCAGGTCAGGGCTTACTGCTTTGTTAACTCTAAATACATATCCCTCAAGACAATAATAAATAGTACCCTCAATTCATCATACTTGTTGGGTATATAGGGAAAGAAGGTGGTGTGGATTAAAGTTCCCAAGGAACAGGCGAAACTAGTACCCGTTGCGATTGAGGTCAGTTTTTCAAAACATCGCTGCTACCATCGACGTTTTTTTCCCTCCAACCCATTTGGCTAGGCTTCAATACTGATTGGTGGATTACAGGTGGGATTTGGGTACCACCACGCAGAGCCTTCATATGTGATGTTAGTGCATTGGATCCCTCAAACTCCCCCCACCATCCCTGATAATGCTTCACATCAAGCGGGAGTTGCAGCTTTTGTATTCAACGAGGAGGGAGAGGTAAAGATGTAATCCAGTTCTTATATATTGTAGTTACTCTGCTTAATATTCTCCTCCTGTCCGTAGCAATGTAACTGTGAAGTGTGAAAAGACATTCACTATTTTGAGTGGTTGTTCGTTTGAAGAGGTTTTTTTTTCCTTACATAAATTATCGTGACAATGGCAATATAGGTTCTAGTAGTTCAAGAAAAGTGTGGCCCTTACAAAGATTCCGGGTTGTGGAAGATGCCAACAGGAAGAATTAACCAGGTATCAGGTTTAAATTTCCACATCAAACTAAATTCAAGACCCTGCAGTTTTTACATGAAATTACAAGACGATACCTAATGTACTTATCGGCAATTTGTTTCTGATAGGGGGAAGGCATTAAGGAAGGGGCCGTAAGAGAAGTTCAGGAAGAAACAGGGGTAAATGCCACTTACCTCACCTTTTTCCTCTGAATCAGGATTTTTACCTTATGTTCAATATAATTTCCGACATTTTTTTTTGATAATTTATGTATTTTCATGTACTCTTACAGATTAATACAGAATTTGTACAAGTGGTTGGGTTCAGGTAAGCAAAACTTTAATCATTAGAAAAAATTGTAACTTGTTTCATAGTTTGTACGAAGAAGGATAAGTTTGATCTAGCTCTCTAATAGTTGTGATTGAACTGCAGGGATGGTCACAATGCCCCTTTCGGAAAATCCGATCTGCTCTTCGTGTGTATGTTGAGATCTCTTTCTTCTAATATTGTTGTGCAAGATACCGAAATTTCAGTAGCCAAGGTACGTGTTTAAACATTATTTCAATATCGTTCAGTTGGATAACTTCAATATCGTTTAAGTGGGGCTTAAATTTGTTTTATTTTCAGTGGATGGCAATAGAAGAATTTGCATCTCAACCTAAAAATCAGCAAAGCAAACTCCTAAAAGATATGATCGGCGTGTGTGTTGCCAACGTCAACGGACAATGTGAAGGATTTTCAGGCATTGGGATATCGTCCAACTCGCGCAAACCCTCTGCTTTCTTCTGCACTGCCCTTAATTCTGAGTAAATTATCGGCATTTGCAAACTGAAGAACAAAGATAGAATGGATTTCAGCAATTTCATTCAATACATTCGTCCTAGTCATGTCTAGATATTCCTAGCACGCTCCGTGTAACAATGATTTCCTCGATAGAATATTATATTTAAGTTAACATGTTGGACGAGTATATCTTTTTTAATCAAGTTTTGAAATAAATACAAATTTTTCAATTATATTTGAAAAATATTTGTATTGTATATTTGACACTATGATCATTTGAAACAAAGATTTGTAACAATTTCATGTTTGAAGAATTTATATTTATGATTTCTTTTGTTTTTATGAAATGAGCTTAAGAACTATTTGTTTGTTGATTTATTTTGTTTCTACACATTAAAATTAGACTTTAGTGGACTTATACATAAATAAATGGTTGATTTTATGTAATATAAATATATTATAAATGAACTCATACATCATCTTTCTAAAATTATTTCTCATACTCTTAAATTGTATTCTTAAGATGTAAATAAAAGAGTCACCAAATATATCATTAGACGATAGTGTGTACACACACAAACTTTACTTTAAAAAAATGACATTGTACAGTTGAAATAACATGGCACTACGCACTTATGATAACTTCCACTTCATCTTTAACGACTTTCTTTCATTGCATGTGAAGCATGAAGATGCTTTTTAAAAAATAGTAGCTTTACAAAATGTTCATGCGGAGTACAACTATTCATAACTATTTAGCTAACTAGTTATCTAATGGTCATAGCCAACTATACATCTATGCAAATTTCTACTACATCTTTGTTATACCAAATTCAGACCATAGTCTTTTCTATACATATAAATGTGGCCATGCACTCTATCAAAGGCGATATTTTCTTGAAATATGTTGTCTTTATGAATGATTTTTTTATTGTTAAAATTTACCCTCGTATGATTTACTTGAAAATGTATGATGTGCATTCTTATCTATGCTGTAAAATATGACACTTGAAATTTGTGAAATATTTTTTATCTTCGCGTCTACATTTTTTTCTTGTTATTTCTACATTTATTTAGAATTCCCTTATATTTTGTATCAAAACCTATTGCTTTCATAGATATCTTTTTGCTATAGTGTATATATTGCCCTTTCTTGCATAGTCTATTTGCATCCAACTCCTAAACTCCTCCAACTGTACTATTTTCAAACTTTTTATTTTACATACTTGCTTTGATTTAGGTATCAGAAATAAATTTATTTTACTTCCCCTAATTCCTAACCAAGCTCTAGTGACTAATTAATTTTTTTTATACATAAAACTTTGATATTAGCTAGTTACAGTGTGGTGAGACTGGTTGTATTATAATACTACTTTGAAATAGAAACATGGAATCAATTTTGTTTCAATAATCTACTTATCCATTGCTAACTGCACCTTAAGGGATCAATCCTTAGTAGGATTTTTGTGTTTAAAGAATTCATACCAAATACAATCCATTCTTGTGAGAAGGTAGATTTTAAAAATTCAATAATAGATGCAACAAGACTCCAATTATCCAAAATCCATAATCTAAAGTCTATACTGTCCAGAGATAGAAAATTGTACTTTGGAATAAAAGGCTTTCATTTCCTATCATATTAATTAACTCTACTTGTGAGTTAAAAGTTTATTTTTAGGCATGCAGTGAGGTATGTTTTAGGCACGTAGAAGTTTTTTATTCAAGAGAACCAATGGCTTCAATAAATAGATAACAATCACAAAATTATAGAATAAAATTATACACAACAAAGAATAAGCTGGCTACATAATAACTCCAAATCAAAACTCCTTGGTCTAACTGTTTTTTATTCCTTCTTTGGTGTTTCCTTACATAGTTGGTGCCTTCAGGTGGGGCTTGAATCCTTTTTCTTTATAGGATGGTATTTTGTGCATCAGTATCTTGCGCATTGAGTTTGTGGCTTGGGTTGGTACGACGTTTGGATAATCTTCTATTTCTCTACTTTTGCTAACCTAACTGTGGTTGTTTTTACCTTGGCGATAATTTGGAAGGCTAACTTGATCGAGGATTCTTTCAAGGTGGATCTTCTTAGGGGACTTGTTGTGCTCATTGATGTTGAAGAACCTATTGAGGTTGCTCTTAATATGGCATTGGTCTGTATGATGTAGTTTACTCCTAGTTATAATGAGTTGGACCATTTGGTGGATAGCAAGGTTCTTATTGCTCGGTGGACCCTCTTGATGCTCCTACCAGATTTTCTACTCTGTGTTGTTGCAAATTCACTATGGTGGTATTTTGTGCTTCTATTGCTTCTAGTTATTTGAGTACTTGCCATATTCAGTTACTTGTGGGCATGTTGTGTTCCCTTGGTTCTGATGACATTGGACCTATCAAGGTGCTCCAGGATGTCGTTGCTATAGTGATTTCTATTGTAAAAGGTTGAGGGATGCCTTTGAAAACCCTATGAGTGTTTTTGTGCTAGTCCATTTCTTGGGTATAATTTTTTGTGTTTTTTTGGAATGGCTAGATACTTTTTCTACCATAAAGCTTTTGGGTTTCTTTAGATCTATGTGGCTTGTGTTCACATGGTTTTTTGGCACCTTTAGTACTTTGTGATTTCTGTCCTTGCTAGAAATAATTTTTGGTCAAGGTGGTCCTATAGGTAAATGGTTGCGGGGTGACTTTCAAAATACACCATTTGATGTTTGTTCTCTTGACTGCTAATAAATATCATTAATTAGTGTTTTAAATATTTTTAAATAGAAATTTACATCTTAATTTTATAAAATATCTTTTTTACATGAAAATATTTTAATAATTTTTTGACAAACATAAACTAAGAATAAATAATAAAGGATCATAAATTGCATGCATTAATATTATCTAGAACTAACCTCAATAAATATATTAATGAAGTAATTGACATCCATTATATCTTTGTTTTTCAATTTTCACATGATTAAATTTTATAATCAATAATCTATTATAAATACTAAATAAATATATTATCGTACTTAATAATATACAAATAATTTAAATAAAATGTTATGAAGTTTCATTTTGTTTGGTAAAGAATAATGCTTTTAGATTTGTTATTGTTGATTCTATTTGAATATGTAATCATATATTAATAGAATCTTTACTAACTCAATGTTGAGATACAAAATTTAAATACGTATAAATAACAATGTTGACTTTATTTGTATTATAATAAATGTTGTTATTTATAAACCATCAAGTCTAAACTTAGAACGATGAAATGTTGTTTTAAAATGTTTTATATGCTTCCATGCATTAAACATTAGTGTCAATTTTTGTAAAATGGGAGGAGCAAAGACATGTATATTGTCTTGCACAAAAACTTATTAATTATCTTGTGTTATGTGAAAGTTCTAATAGTAAACAAAATTTAGTCAATAAAAATATCAATAAATACTATTAATTGATTTCTTAAATATTGTTTATGAAAAATTTACATCCTCAATTTATCAAAGATGAATATTCATTTTCAAAAACTATTATTATTTTTATATAAATTTTTTAATCAATACAAGTAAAGTAAAAATTAATCCCTAAATATTCTAAATACAAAACCAATTGACTTAAACGACTAGGACTAATAATATCTAGCCCTGATTACAGTGGATGTAATAAGTTGCTGACATCCATTCTGTCTATGTTTTCAAATTTGCAAAGTCCGATTATTGAGAATCAACGACACCGCAATAAAAAGCAGAGGGTTTGCGTGAGTTAGACGATATCCTAATGCTCGAAAATCATTTACATCGTCCCTCCATGTTGGCAACACACATGCCGATTATATCTTTTAGAAGTCTGCTTTGTTGGTTTTTAGGTTGAGATGCAAATTCTTCCATCGCCATCCATTGAAAAACAAAAACAAAAAATTGCTTGAACCCAAATTAAATTCCAATTTAGCGACATAGAATTACCACCATATGCTTAAACATGTACCTTGGCTGCTGAAATTTTTGTATCTTGCACAACAATGTTAGAAGAAACAGATCTCAACATGCACACGAAGAGCAGATCAGATTTTTTGAAAGGGGCATTATGACCATCCCTACAATTTATGCACCCACAACTATTAGAGAGCTAAAAATTACTATTTCAACCTTATCCTTCTTCGTACCAACCATGAAACAAGTTACAACTTTCTGTAATGAAAGTTTTTCTTACCTAAACCCAACCACTTGGACAAATTCTGTATCAATCTATAAAAGCGCATGAATATTCTTCAAATTATCAAAAAAAGTTGAAAATTATATTGAACAGAAGGTAAAAATCCTGATTCAGAGGAAAATGGTTAGCTAGGTGACATTTACCTGTTTCTTCCTGAACTTCTCGTATGACCCCTTCCTTAATGCCTTCCCCTTATCAGAAATAAATAGTCGATAATTGCATTAGTGGGCGTTCATGAAAAAGGGCATTGCCATAAATTTAGTTTGATGAGGATATTTAAACCTGATACCTAGTTAATCCTTCCTATTTGCATCTTCCACAACCCGAAATCTTTGTAAGGGCCACACTTTTCTTGAACTACTAGAACCTATATTGCCATTGTCACGATAATTTATGTATCAGATTTTTCACTTCAAACCACTAACCCACAACCACTATTAAAATAAAATTTATGGGTAATCATTATAGTAACTTTACATTTTCCCAGTTATGTAAGAAAAGAAAATCCTCTTAACACGAACAACCACTCAAAATAGTGAATGTCTTTTCACACTTGACAGTTACATTGCTATGGATAGGAGGAGAATATTAAGCAGAGTAACTACAATATATAAGAATTGGATTATGTTTTTACCTCTCCCTCCTTGTTGAATACAAAAGCTGTGATTCCCACTTGATGAGAAGCATTATCAGGGATGGTAGGAGGAGTTTGAGGGATCCAATTCACTAACATCACATATGAAGGCTCTGCATGGTGGTACCAAAATCCCACCTGCAATTCACCAAACACTATTGAAGCATAAAAAAATGGCTTGGAGTGTAAAACATTAATAGTTGTAGCAAAGTTTTGGAAAACTAACCTCAATCGCAACATGGACTAGTTTCACCTGTTCCTTGGGCACTTTAATCCAGATCGCTTTCTTGCCCTATACGCGCATCTATCCAACAAGTATGAATTGAAGGTACTATTTATTACTAAGGGATTTTTATTTTAGAGTTAACATAGTGGGAATCATTGACCTGGTGTGCCCATTGAGAAAGTGATGCCTTGAGTGAAGCTGCAAAACGAGAAGCATCCTTTTGCATATTCTCTATATCAACAATGACACCATTATATCTGTCTTCGTGGGCTTTGAGAACATCACATATTTTGCTCAAAATTGTTTCAGCATCATTGATAACATCATTAGTGTAAGCGACTAAGCAGTGACTTGTCAACCTTTTGAATACAACTATGAGCAAGATTGGATTTGCAAATGCAAAATGAATTGATATGACTACAATAATAATTTGTGGTATAGAGAGGACATATATATATATATATATATATATATATATGTATATATATATATATATATATATATATATATATATATACATATATATATATATATATATATATATATATATATATATATATATATATATATATATGTATATATATAAAGTGGCAACTGAAGTTTCTTGGATTTGAGAGGAATTCTTTGGGGATGGTAACAACCAACTACCACTACCTTTTGTCAGAAAAATGAAATAGGAAAACTTGAAACTTGTGGGCAAAGAAATGGATAAAAAGGAAAAACTTATGAACAATTGTGATACAGGGAAGCGCATGAACATCGTGAAGGTAAAGAAAGCTCAAATAAGGAAATACACTGATTAACGTACTAGTAAGCATTTAACATTCTTGTGCAGGTTCGTTCTCCTTGTGTCCTCCTTGCCACAGTTTATTGACTTTCATATACGACGATTATTTGTTGAAATTGACCTTTTTTAAAAGTAAATAAATATTTTGAGAGAGGTTTGAGGTTTTCTTATCCTCATTTTCTTACATCTTGTTACATCGTCTATTGTTCAAGCCATTCATCCGACTCAAAATTTCAATACTAGTCATTCTCATCTTCCTATATAATTCACTTGACTATGTCTACCTTCTATGCTTAGACTTCAAGCTTAACAATGACAATGATGAAAAAAAAGGTATGTAAAATATTAAGCAATCAATCTTAATTAACGGTTTCAAATTAGTTAGAACTTGACTAGCTGAAATTGAGAGAATGATAACTCAATGATGAGCGAATAGTACCAAACCGGTACTGAGAGGGGGGGGATGAATCAGTACAGAAAAAAATACAGTCCTAAACCGGTTTAACCGTAGACACTTCAAATGACTGGCAGACAACGACACCGGTTTGAAACAGAGTGCAACTGGTAAAGCTAAGAATGTTTGAGACAAGCATTAATTGGTTACTCACTTAGCTTTTCACTCAACTCGAGACTACACTACCATTTCACCCTTATGCATAAACAGGTAATCTATCATCAGATCATAATAACAGCTAGTTCAACATGTTTTATTGATAGGCATAAAACACAGAACCATCATATGCTTGACAGACAATAGCAAAGCATCACAAGATAAAAGCATCACACACGACACACATATTTTTCACGTGGAAACCCAACTGGGAAAAACCACGGTGGGGATGAATACCCACAAACTATTTTTGAACTCTTTGGAAGTCCGCTCTGTTAGGATCCTTGTCTGGTTAGAGACATTACAATAGGTTCTGCTAGGAACCGATCCTGTTAGAGATCACCCAGTCAAGGGATGGCTACAATACTCGATTAAGGGTTAAACCCTGTTAAAGGTTACCTTGTTAGAGGATTTAAAGAACTCAATAGCTAAAGGATTTCGAACTCGGTAGCTTTGAATTACCCTATTAAAGGATTTTCAACAAGCCGGTTAAGGCTACCCTGTTAAGGGATTTTCCAACTGTTGAGGTGGTTAGACATCAACAGGTATTACAATGATCTGGTAACAACACTCAATATCAATGCAGATCCACTTAAGCTCCTCTTCACCTTCTGCACTTACACTCTGTAGGTATCACTTCTCTCCTTTTGGTTTGGCAAGAATTACGTATCCCTTCTCTTGGATACACACACACACAACTTTTGCCAACAAATTTAGAGCAAGACACAACATTGACCTCATAGGAAAATAGATAGGTCAGTAGCATAAACCCTAAACCCTAAACCTGTTAGGTTAAGGAATTCAAACGGTTCAATCCTGACCGTTGAGCACAGTGCTTTAAATGCGACAGTCTTGATCCAATCTCAAGACATTCTCCATCGTCCATTTCCACCGATTTTATGGCGGCTGATAACCCATCACACGTTATCACTGTTTAACAGACTTCGCACATTCCTGAGGTAGATAGAAACAATCTCCCTCATGCAAGATCCTTCACGCACACAGGATTATGTGGCAACACGATCTGTTCTTCTTTACAATGCTAACTCATCACACAATATCACCAGTTGAGCCACATAGGCTTGAAGCACATCAACCAGAAACCCTGAAGTTGAGACTACCAACCAGTAGTCATACAACACTTCCATGTGCCGGTTGCCATAATTGTATGCCGATTCACCTTGAACAAACACACCATTTCACTTTGGCACAAATGTCGGTTCACAGTGTTATACCAGTTCTCACATCTGCCAATTCACACCTCTTGAACATATTGACATCAATGACAACATACAATGTCATGATGTCCACATACCGGTTCACATAATGCCAACAATCTCCCCCTTTGGCATTGATGACAATATACAAAGATATCTCTCCACTTCACATCTTCTCCCCCAATTTCTGCAGATATCTTCTCCGCTTCACATCTTCTACCCCTTTGACAACAATGTCAAAGTGGAGGCACAAGCTTCCCTGTTCCATTATGCCGCTCCCCCTGAGGAGTAGCGTCCTTCAACACATCAATCCTAAAGAAAAAATTGTCTATGCAATACATGACTGGTGTGGAGCATATACCTTTAGTTCACCTCCTGAAGGGGTAGTACCCCTAATTCACCTCTTAAGTATATAAATGTATTCTTTGGGAGAGGCTCAGTGAATATGTCTGCTAACTGCTCCTTACTGGAAACATGCTCCAGTGCAATCTCTTTATTCTGAACCTTTTCCCTCAAGAACTGATACTTAAGCTCAAAGTGCTTGGTTCTAGAATGTAAAACCGGATTCTTGGAGATATTAATTGCACTAGTATTGTCACAAAATATACTTACCAGTTCAGACACTGGAACTTTGAAGCCATTCAATACATGCTTCATCCAAATTGTTTGAGTGCAATTCATGAAAGCTGCAACATACTCTGCTTCCGCTGTAGACTGAGAGATACAACTCTGCTTTTTACTCATCCATGAGACCAGTCTACCACCGAGGAAGAATGCACACCCAGTTGTGCTCTTCCGATCATCTACATTACCAGCCCAATCAACATCTATGAACACTTTCAGGTTAAAATCATTATTGTATAGATACCATAACCCATAGTCAATAGTTCCTTTCAGATACCTAAGAATCCGCTTGACTGCAACCAAGTGAGATTCTCTTGGACTTTTTTGGAACCTTGGAGTAATGCCAACTGCATGTGCAATATCCAGTTGGCTATGCACTACATAATGCATCTTACCAATCATTGATCGGTATTCCTTCTTATCAACCAATACAGAGTCATCCTCTTTGGATAGTTTACAACCGGTCACCATCGGTGTACCAACCGGTTTGCTATCTTCCATGCCAAAGGTCTTCAACACCTCTTTGACATACTTGGACTGAGTGATAAAGATTCCATCTTTCCTTTGCTGGATCTGTAGTCCAATGAAGAACTTAATCTCCCCTATGAGTGACATCTCAAACTCTTTCTTCATCTCATATGCAAATTCATGTCTCATCTTGTCATCTCCACCAAAGATAATGTCATCAACAAATACCTCACAGATCAGGATCTGATCTCCTTCAGACTTCAAGTAGATATTGCCATCTTCACTTGTTCTCTCAAATCCAATCTTCACAAGATGGGAATGCAGGTGTTCATACCATGCTCTAGGTGCTTGCTTTAGACCATATAAGGCTTTATGTAGCCTACACACCATGTCACTATCTTCAGATAGGGCAAATCCATCTGGTTGCTCTATATACACCTCCTCATCAAGTACACCATTTAGGAATGCAGATTTTACATCCATTTGATATACTTTGAAGCCTTTAAAAGATGCATATGCAAGAAGCATACGAACTCCTTCCAATCTAGCTACAGGAGCAAAGGTTTCTCCATAGTCTTCTCCTTACTCTTGGGCATATCCTTTGCACACCAGTTTGGCTTTGTTTCTAATCACTGTGCCATCCTCATTCAGCTTATTTCTGAAGACCCATTTGGTACCAATGACATTTTTGTGCTCTGGTCTGGGTACCAAGGACCATGTACCATTTTTCTCTATCTGGTCAAGTTCCTCTTCCATTGCCTTGATCTAGTCTTCATCCTTATGTGCCTCTTTAAATGTTTTAGGCTCGAATTTAGAGATCATACATGAGTTTTCTTTGTCTTTTCTTCTTGTAAGGATTCTTGCATCCTTATCTCCTATGATCTGCTTAGGATCATGACTCAGCTTGACATACCGAGGAATGGTCTTGATAGATTCCTCTTGCTTTTCTTCTTCTTCCTCATCTCCATCAGTATTAGTCTCTACATCTGCCGGTGTAGGAACACTGTTACTGGTACTCGGTTGACTGACAACTGGTTCCCAGAAGGTTGCAACCGGCTCGTTTACCGCTTGCTCACTGTCGATTTCCTCAGTTTTCTTAGAGGTTTCATCAACTCTTACATTGATGCTTTTCATAATTCTCCGAATCCTATTGTTGAAACACTTGAGAGCTTTTCTCTTGGTGGAATATCCTAGGAATATTCCCTCATCACATTTCGCATCAAATTTTCTCTGGTGTTCACTCCTCTTGATGTAACATTTGCTACCAAACACTCTAAAGTAGCTAACCACAGGTGTCTTATTGGTCCAATACTCACAAGGAGTTTTATCCTTACCTTTCTTGATGAGTACCCAGTTCATTGTGTAGACTGCAGTGCTCATCGCTTCTCTCCAAAAGGTGTGAGCTACCTTCCTTGAATCCACATGGTTCTAGCTGCTTCAACCACAGTCCGGTTATTCCTCTCTGCTAGGCCATTCTACTATGGAGTCCGGGGGGCAGACAATTGCCTCTTGATGCCATGTTTTTCACAGTACTTGTTGAATTCACCGGAAGTGAATTCCCCTCCTTGATCAGTTCTCAGGCACTTGATCCTTTTACCGCTTTCCTTCTCCACTAATACTCTGAAAGCTTTGAACTTTACAAAAGCTTCAGATTTGTCTTTCAAGAATGTGACCCACATCATTCTTGAGCAGTCATCAGTGAGAATCATGAAGTACCTATCACCCTGCACACTCCTGGTTTTCATAGGACCACACAAATCAGTATGCACAAGATCAAGCAAATTGTCAGCAGTGAAAGATTTACCTTTAAATGTTGAGGAAGATATTTTCCCCAATTGACACTCTCTGCACAAGGTATTATCCAGTTTGCTTAGCACCGGCAACCCTCTAACTGCCTTGATCTTACTAGCCTTCACAATGTTATCAAAGTTTACATGGTAGAGTCTCCTATGCCATATCCAGCTATCATCAAATTTGGCTATAAGACATGTACTTATATTTGCATTCAGATGAAATAGGTTACCTTTGGTCTGCATGCCGGTGGCCACCAATTCACCATTCTTTCCTTTGACTCTGCAAACTCCATTCTTGAATTCCATAGTGAGGCCACTGTCATTCAGCTGGGCAACACTAAGAAGGTTGTGTCTAAGACCATCAACCCAATACACATTGTCAGTACTACTCTTTCCATTCAAAGAGATGGACTCTCTGCCTTTGACCATGCATGGTGCATCATTTCCAAAGTGAACCACACCACCATCATACTCCTCCAAGGATAGAAACTTGCTCCGGTCACCATTCATATGGTGAGAACAACCACTATCAATGATCCACTCATTGGAATTATCAAACAAGGAGACAAGAGCCTTCTTGTTTGACACATCTTCTTTGACAGCAACAAACACAATATCTTCATTTTCTTCATCCTTTGATTCTTCATCCATAACACCTTCATCAACTGCCACAAAAAAGTTTCTTCGGTTTCCTCCTTTGAATTTCTTGAACCTTTTCGGTTTGTCCTTGTTGTCGCCATTAGGACAGTTTACAACAATATGTCCTATCCGGTTGCAAGAAAAGCATTTCAAAGGTAGCTTACCTCTGTATTTGCCAGTTCCTTTAGGAAGTTTCCTGGCAAGGAGAGCTTCAAATGCCATCAAAATCTCCTCATCATCCATTTCTCTGCTCTGTCTTGGTTCACCACTAGTGCTAGCTTCTTTTCCTTTTCTGGATGGTATAGCAGAAGCTTTAAAAGCTGATTCATTCTTTTGAACACTACCATCAAAACTATTTAGCTCATAGGCTGTCAACTTTGCTATGATGGAGTCCAGGGATACCTTGGTCTTGTCTATTGATCTCAACTCCTGAATAACAACCCTTATTACATAGATCGGCAATAGGGATCTCAGGACTTTGCTTACCACAGTGGAATCTTCTATTTTACCACCCGCATTCTTGATATCTCCAACAATGGTTTTGATTCTTATTCCATACTATTGAATGGTCTCACCTTCAACCATCCGCATATCTTCAAACTTCCTTCTCAGGCTTTCTTCCTTAGCCTATTTTACATGCTCATCACCACCATAGATATTTTCAAGAGTATCCCATACCTCTTTGGGATTTACCTTATCCTGAAGATCAATAAACTCAATGTCAGATAAACTACTATTTAGGGCTTCCATGACTTTCCCATTCTCCTACATCTCTCTCTTTTGGTCATCGGTGAGAGTACCGGTAGGGGCAACATAGGCATTCTCAACATAGCTCCAGTGTTGAGCACCCATGCTTCTGATGTATATCTTCATCCTGTCTTTCCATATACTAAAATTTCCCTTGTTAAACTTTGGACCTTCCCTCTTCATCATTTGACTGGGATCTTTACCTCAAGCCGTTAAGCTTATAACACAGAGGACTTGGAGGATGCTCTGATACCAATTGATAACTCAATGATGAGTGAATAGTACCAAACCAGTACTGAGAGGGGGGGGGTGAATCAGTACAGACAAAAATACAGTCCTAAACCGGTTTGACCGCAGACACTTCAAATGACTAGCAGACAGCGACACCAGTTTGAAATAGAGTGCAACTGGTAAAGCTAAGAATGTCTGAGACAAGCATTAACCGGTTACTCACTTATCTTTTCACTCAACTCGAGACTACACTACCATTTCACCCATATGCATGAACAGGTAATCTATCATCAGATCATAATAATAGCTAGTTCAACATGTTTTATTGATAGGCATAAAACACAGAACCATCATATGCTTGACAGACAATAGCAAAGCATCACAAGATAAAAGCATCACACATGACACACATATTTTTCACGTGGAAACCCAACTGGAAAAAACCACGGTGGGGCTGAATACCCACAAGCTGTTTTTGAACTCTTTGGAAGTCCGCTCTATTAGGAGCCTTGTCCGGTTAGAGACATTACAATAGGTTCTGCTAGGAACCGATCTTGTTAGAGATCACCCGATTAAGGGATGGCTACAATACCCGGTTAAAGGTTAAACCCTGTTAAAGGTTACCTTGTTAGAGGATTTCAAGAACTCAATAGCTAAAGGATTCCGAACCCAGTAGCTTTGAATTACCCCGTTAAAGGATTTTCAGCAAGCCGGTTAAGGCTACCCTGTTAAGGGATTTTCCAACTATTGAGGTGGTTAGAGATCAATAGGTATTACAATGATCTAGTAACAACACTCAATGCCAATACAGATCCACTTAAGCTCCTCTTCACCTTCTGCAGGTATCACTTTTCTCCTTTTGGTCTAGCAAGAATCACGTATCCCTTCTCTTGGATACACACACACAACTTTTGCCAACAACTTCAGAATGAGACACAACATCGACCTTATAGGAAAACAGATAGGTTGGTAGCATAAACCCTAAACCCTAAACCTGTTAGGTTAAGGAATTCAAATGGTTCAATCCTGACCGTTGAGCACACTGCATTAAATGCGACAGTCTTGATCCAATCTCAAGACATTCTCCATCATCCATTTCCACCAATTTTATGGTGGCTAATAACCCATCACATGTTATCACCATTTTACAGACTTTGCACATTCCTGAAGTAGATAGAAACAATCTCCCTCATGAAAGATCCTTCACGCACACAGGCTTATGTGGCAACACGATATGTTCTTCTTTACAATGCTAACTCATCACACAATGTCACCGGTTGAGCCACACAGGCTTGAAGCACATCAACCGGAAACCTTGAAGTTGAGACTACCAACCGGTAGTCATACAACACTTCTATGTTCCGATTCCCATAATCGTATGCCGGTTCACCTTGAACCAACACACCACTTCACTTTGGCACAAATGTCGGTTCATAGTGTTATACCGGTTCTCACATATGCCAGTTCACACCTCTTCAACGTATTGACATCAATGAGAACATACAATGTGATTATGTCCACATACTGGTTCACATAATGCCAACAGCGAGGCCCCCATCACTTACATAATAGCCAACAAGCGGAAGAGAGGGATCTCACAAGCAGTGAGGCAAAAAAAAGACCCAAAAAAGATCAGAAGCATTTTTGGATAACAAGAAGCTTTTGACTGGAGCAATGAATCGACAAGAGACAACTAAATCATCTCATACAAAACATGTGCATTTTCAAGAGGACCCTGAAACCTAAACACAAAGATTCGTTGAGTAAGAAAGAAGCCTAGCAAGTAGTAGGAAGAGACCCTGAATATAAGAACCAAAAACACCTTTGACAAAAAGGAACACTTCCAAAGAATAGGTAAACAAAATAAAGGGTTTTGAAAGGGACCCCTGAACCTTATACAACTATAAGTTGAGACAAGTGGAGAGAAGAAATAATGCCACCACTTCAAGGGGAGAAGGAACCAAGTCAGAGATGAAGAAATTGCAATCTCATGAACTGAAGCCACCTCAATAGATTCAGGAGGAACAAAACTCCCAAAATAGTCCACATCATGAAGACTAGGACAAGGCTATCCACACAACCCACCTCAATAGGATCAGGATAACCATAACTAGTAGAAACCACCACCATAGGATCTGCAAAACTAACCTCTATAGTAGAAACCACAAGACCTATAGGAGAAACATAGGGAAGAGTCCCCCTCCTGTATTCTTGATCTATGAAGAGCACCCACTTCCAACCAACTCTAAAAGGGAGACCTAGTGAGCTCCCCTTGAAGAGGATTCACATGGGGAAGAGGGGAGAAATGGGCATACACAAAGACCCAAGAAGAAAAAAATACCATCGAAAAGGAGCCAAAGACCACCAAAAAATTAGGTACAAAGGAAGCAAAGCCCACTCCAATAACTCCCACGTAAGGTAGCCAGACCCTAATGCACAACAAATGCCAACCAACTATTTCTAGAATAGAACCAGTTCCAAATAGGAGGTCCTCATCCTCAGAATATCATGCTTCCTTAGAAACTCATGAACTCCCTCCTCTGAACTAGAGAAGCACAAAAAAATCCAAAGTTGTCAAGAATTGCTACATGGGGAAGTCATGGAGGAGAATCCACAAGGTTAAACCCATAGAGAGTCCAAACGCAAACCAATACATTGATCCATAAAATAAAAGCAACATAATAGGTATAGTTGGCTCTAGAGACAGTTGTAGATGGATCCCCCACAACAACAAAATGGGTCACTGTGGTAACAAGAGACTAAGATCTAGAGAAGAGGAAGAGAAAAACTCTTGGTGGAAAAGAGAGAAAGACATGAAAACCTAAAAGTTGGAAATAGCTCTAGAAAATTGTAGGTGTTGGAACCACAAGTCACCACTGTACAAATAGGGGAGATTATCCAATAGTGGGAACCCAGCTCACACCTCACATGCATATAGGAGAGCAATATAAAGGAGGCAGGGGAAACCCAAACAACCCAACCTTCAGGACAAAGAAATTGGTCACCCAAATAAAATTGCAAGACCCATAATGCAAACAAAATAATGGCTTCCCACAAACTCATCACCTCTAAGATAGAAAGAGAGTAGAGCATAGAACCCATCCAGAGGAAAGTAAAAATAGAGAGAAAATGAGGCAAACTAGCTACTAAGACCTCCAAAAACTTCAATGTAGAACAAGAATAAGGATCATAGCCACCTGTTTTGGCATTCTCCACAATAGATGCATTCAGACCAATACCTTAATCTTGATCATCTCCATCTCCTTTATCTTGGAAGTTTCCATCACTTTCATTTCTCATATAATATTTTTTTGATATGAAATATGCAAGAAGAGGTTGCAAGATTTGTATTAATTCAAAAAATTAATACAAAGAGTGGAGCTATACCTCTAGTGTCTATATATGAGCATTCCTACCTACTACATATTGGTTTTTAATGCCACTATTAGAAAAAAACCTACTCTAATACAATAAAATGACTTTGCAGCCCCATCATCAAATAGGACTCACAAACAGGATCCATAGTAACTGCCTTAACCTAAATTAATGAATACATTAGTGGTACATATACTAGCCACAATTGTTTGTTATCAGAGTAGGGATTATTGCTAAAGATAGCAAAAAATCCATCAACAAGTGTGGCAAAAAGGTTGCACCCTCAAGGATTGGTTGTAGCACCAAATTTGGTGTGAGACCAAAGCTGCATCCTATTGCAAACAATCATAACTATTTTTATTTTCTTCTCTTTTTGCAGTGTATGCCAATCGTTGGCATCACCACCCTCATTGATAAACATTAGAGATCAGGATGTAATATGATAATGAGTGTTCTCAACTCTTGAAGAGTGGAGGCCCTCCTCCAATACATAAGATTCTATAGGAATATTTGCCACCCAATCTGTTGTGGTAGAATCACAAATTTTAACTCGATTTGAGAAAAATAAATTAGCTTGCTAAGATAGATTTAGAATTGCCTTTGTATTTGGAGAAGGATCTTCCACTTATCCTCCCTTTTTCTTCTTTGGATCCTTTTTTGGAGAGATGTCCTTCATAATGGGGATGTTTTCCATAGTGTAATGGTTCTAGGGGAGGTATCTATCTACCAACGAGCCTCTCTCTTTGGCTATATTTTTACATTTGGATATTTAGTGACAATCTATCTAGTTTTGTAGCATCTTTTGCATATGAAGGATAGACTTTCATAGTCTAAAGGTTTTATCCAACTATGACCATTTGCATTGAGAATAATTTCTATTGGTATATTTTTAGAGGCGTCCAATTCCACTAAAATTTGAGAAAAGGACACGTGGATGAAATTTGAAGAATCTTTGTTTGTCATCCGGAAGTTTCCAAGGGAGTTCCCAATAGTTGTAAAGGAGTATTTGAAACAGTAATGAAGGGTAAAATTTGGAAGACCAACCCAAATTGTCATGACTAATAAAGGTTTCGTGGATAAATTGAAGTGTGGATGCCGAGATTTTAGTAACAATAAACAATGAAGCAATAACCAAACATGCAAGTGAAAATAAAATTACAGAATTCTTGATAAAATCTAGAGGATTCAAGAAATTTATCACAAATCTCCAATTGACTCAGTCATATGCTTCCGTAATGTCGAGCTTAACTAAAATACTAAGAGCTCTAGTTTGATGAATTGAGTGAATACACTTGCAAGCTTTGATCACTCCATCAACAATTAAATTTTTAGCGCAAATCCCATTTGTTACTCAGAAATGATGGAAGGTAGAATGGTTTTAATATATTTTTCTATTACTTTTTACACAATCTATACAAAGTATTACAAACAAAAATAGTACTAAATTCATCCAGTGATGTGTGAATTAGAGAAATGAATGCATTGTTAACCTCCTATATGATTGTTGATTTATTCATGGATTCTTTAATAGTTTAGACCAAATCCTTGCCAATGATATTACAACATTTATGGAATAAATCTACTGCAATGCCATAGGGACCACATGAACATTGTCTAAATGAAGTTGTCTTATTGCCTATTTGATTAAACTGACCATTGAATAATCTTCCAACAACCTTAATTAATTATAGAGAAATCAATTTGAGAATTTTATGTAAAACTAAATTATGTGGGATCTATTGGGAACCTTCCCTATTATTGACAAGATTCTAAAAGAAACATACTGTACACTCTTTGATGACCCCGAGATCCTCCTATCTTATTTGGTACTTAAATCATAGAGATTATGTTCTAATCTCATCATACCTTTGTAGCATTGTTGAAGTATTTATAATTCTTATCTCCATCTTTGAGCCAAGATTCTCTAGACTTTTTCTTCCAAAAGACTTCTTCCTTAACAAAGACATCCATGTATTCCTTGATGAGGTCTTACATCTAAAAATGTGCTTAATCCATATCAAGAAGAAGGATTGTATTTCTTCATTGAGTAGGATCAATATCAATTCAACATTGACCTTGGTCTTGGAAATGTTTTCTTTTTCTTTTTTATTTTTTAGATAAGTTATGGATAAGTGGTCCACTCCCAAATATAATGAATTTGAAAAGAAAATATTAAAACATGCATGCCCTATAATAGAGGTGCCTCAAAGATCACATTAAATTCTTAAATCCCAGCTCATCTATTACCCATTTGCCACTCATCTCAAGGAATAGATACCTCGCCATTTTCTAAGTGAAGAATCACCACAAACAAACTAAAGGGACCTTGAATAAAGTGCTAATGAATCTTATCATATATCTAGGGGAAAAAGACCTAGCACCCTAACAAAATATTATTAGCAAATTAAGGCTCCAATACTATAGCGTGTGTGGTATGAACCTCCAAGTGCATCTATTAGAAAAGCGAGACAATCTAGTGCAATAAATCGTGCACACCAACAACCATCCCAAAACATAGTATACAAGAGAGTGAAGCATCATTGAGCCAAAAAATATAAAAAATGGAGCAACCCAGCCCAACAAATATAAGGAATTCTTATCATTCTCAATGATGTCTGATGCTCTGCAAAAAGGATTAGAAAATCTGTTTGATGGCAACACACACAAGAGCACAAGAAACAAACGTTAGTGTTAGCAACAAAAGATTATCCTAAACAGGCATATCAAGAGAGATATTAAGCATGAAATAGAAAACATATAAACATAGAATAAAATAGCTAATCAAGATGCTCATAGTTGCTCCTCCCTTGTTCCTCTCCTCTCCAAGTCCCAAATGAGTGTAGCTCTCAGCTTTTAGCACTAGCCCTGGATGCCATATGGAGATTCAAGATGGTTGAATATGATAAGCAAATACTATGCAAGAGTAGATAGTGATGCTATGAAAAAGCTCTATGCTAATGCCAGTATAACAACAATACTCTAAAATGCTTCCTCTTTTTTTGCTTGAGGAGAAGGGTTCTATTTATAGAAGAAATGGGGAAATGAAGGGTTAAGATTGAGCAATCTTAACAAGGGTTAGGATTGAAAGTTGGGGATCCATGTGCACAATTGGCACCAATAAAATGGTGACAAGTGTCAACATAGGATTGGGTTGAGAGAAGAGGTTGGAGGCATTAAAGGCCTGAGAAGACCTCATGGTTATCTAGAGGCTAAGGGTCAAGTCCAAATTAAGATTACCCACTGGATTAAGAGTTAATCCAAGGATAAACCTTTGTGAAAATGTTTAAGAGATAATCATGGTCAAAGCATTAATGGCCTGATGAGACCTTTGGGTTGGGTAGAGGTTGAGTCAAAACAAATGTTTTAACCATGTGGGAGGGTTTGAGGTAACCATTAATGGTTATTGGAGACTTTGGGGATTAAGTGGTTGAAGGTTGAAAGCCTTCAATGGTTATCAAAGACTTTGAGGGTTAATTTGTTGAACACACAAAGCATTAATTGCTTTTCAAAGACTTTGGAGTCTTTGAGAAGTGACTCCAATTTGCTTAGGAATGTGACAATATTTAGGGGATGGATTAGGCTAATTAGGAAGGGTTTAGAAGAATCTAGAAGGGGTTTAGGCATACAAGTGGATTTTGTAGGAAAATGCAAGTGGGAGAAATTTTGGTATTTTCAATTAAAATAAAATCATTTATTTCAATTAAATGGTGTAAGTTGCATTTGGATAAATATTTAAATAAATATTAATTTATTTAAATGAGAAAAAGAAGATAAAGCATTAAAATGCTTGAAGACTTTGAGGAAAACCATTAAAGTCTTAAGAAGACTTTAAGGGAAGCCATCAAGTTTGAAGACTTTAAAGCCATCAAGTTTGAATACTTTAAGGGAAACCATTAAAGGTTTCAAGTGGGTGTGGATAAATAGGATTTTAAATAAATAATTTATTTAAAATAGTTGTGCAATTTGCTTTTGTAGGAAAATACAAGTGGGTGGAGGATAAAGGTGATTTAAATAAATGATTTATTTAAAATAGTTGTGCAACTTGCATTTGTAGAAAAATGCAAGTGGGTAGAGGATAAAGGTGATTTAAATAAATGTTAATTTATTTAAATGTGAGAGGTGGGATTTTGGGGGATTTAAATAAATATTAATTTATTTAAATGTGAGAGAATATTTAATTAAATAAATATGATTTATTTATTTAATTAATGGTCTGAATTTGGTTAAGTGAATTAAATCAAATAAATTGAATAATTTATTTAATTAATAGGAGAATAGGGTAAAGATGAATTAATTAAATATTAGTTTAATTAATTATTAATTGATGGTTAAATAATCAAATAAATACTAAGTATTCATTTAATTAAGTGGACAGATTTATGTGACTACATTTGCCCCTCTTTGAGACGGTGCAGTTTATCGCGTCGTTTCAAAGAAAGAAAAATAGGTGTGAAGAAATGCCCCATAAAATGTAAATTTAATGGGTGGTATGCCCCCTCGAGAGATGGGCCGAATTTTTTTTTTTGAAAAATCGGGCGATCTCTCGAAAAAGAATGAAAAGTGGAGGGGAGGTAGAATAGAAGAAATTAGAACTAATGATGAAAGAATGGGAGAAAATGGAGTGAATATGAAGAAACAACAAGCCAGCGAGTACCCTGAGGTCATCCAAGAGATACATAGCAGATGTAGTGTGGGGTTTGGATTGATGCTATACAATTGATCAAAATTGGTTGGACAATCTGGTGCAATCGGTTGAATTGCCTCGGTCAAGTCAAAGGCTGACAGTTGATGTCAGTTGGTCGCTTGGACATGATAAAGTATGAGTAAGTGAATCAAAGTGACCTGATGTGACTTAGACAATTGATGTAATTGTCCGATGAAGTCAAGGTATATGAAGCAAAATACTCGTTGAGACGTAGACAATTGATGTAATTGTCCGTTGGATTGTGTTTGATTGGTTGATCAATTGATATGTATGTGCATGTGATGGATGGTTGTGGGGAATCATGGCAGCCCCGTTGAGACTAGGTCATTATGATAAATGCCTGATGTAGTCTAGGATTACCATGATCGATTACCTGTTGAGACCCGAAGATACTTGATCAGAGTATCTGTTGATAGTCTAGGTGTGCGTGAGTTGATGTATCTGTGTAGAGAGAGTAACGGGCTTAATTTTGTGGATGAGTGAGGATGGGAAGCGATGAAGGGATTAGGATGATGTTGATGATCAAGATAGGGAGGGTGAGGGGGGATTCGATGTTAGATAGAAGATATGGAGGACTAGGACCGAGTCCTATGGAAGAAGAGGAGTAAAATAGAGTATGTATTATTATGACTATGTATGCATGATATGCAGCTACTATGAATGCATGGATGGGTGGAATGCAACGAAATGCAATATATACAAATGAGATGGAATGACGATCCATGGTGCTTTATTTTTCATCATTGAGCTTTAAAATGTTGTAAGAAAATACAAGCAACTTGACATAAAGATTCAAGATGACCAGAGTATTTCTTACATGGATTTGATATAGCAAGTTAATACAAGCAACTTGATATAATGGATCAAGTTGACCAGAGTATTGCTTGCGGAACATACAAGGATTATCTCCTTTCATGCATGACTTGGATCGTCCTCCTTGATCTTAGGTTGATCATATCCTGAGACAAGTGCCATAATAAGAGATAAAACCTTTATCCAGTTTGGTTGAGGTAGGAGGAACCAAAGAAAGAGCATTGTACCTACAAACAAACAGTATATACATAAAGAATAAAGAATATGGATCCTTGGTAATGGTTCATGCTCATATGGTCGAGGTATACGCTGTAGTCAGCAAGCCGTAGTGATCTATGACTGCATTTTGCATAAGATCACGTAGCTTAGTGAACTTCCCACGTAGACACCATTAGTACATGCCCCAGAACTTCATCGGAAGTAATGCGCAAATGATACAAAACAATGCTGAAAGATCCTAATATAAATTACTAGACCATAAATCAACCAAGTATTTGATAGTGTAAACAGAATTTTCTTGTCAAAGAAAATGTCATCTTGTCTTTGTTTTTGTAAGGAAGGATGCATCCTTGTTGAAGACAGTTTTGAGTGTTGATGTTGTTTGGTTTGATTGATAAATGGTCATTTTGTTAAGTATGTCGCAATGTTTGTTTAGTATCTGCATGGACGAGTATGTACAATGTGTTGCCATGTTTTTGTGTGATTTTTCAATGGTTTTGTCGATGTTTTTGGATTTTGAATTGTTTTGAATGTTTTTGGTATTTTTGCGAGATATTTTTGAATGTTTTTGGATTTTTGATGATTGTTTGAATGAAGAACTTAATGAATCATAAGACAATGTAGAATCCACTTCCATCAATAGGTTAAAGGCATTGCCCCCAGTTTTAGACATGACTATGAAAAAGCAGGATGCAAGATGTATGGAGTACTATCATAATTGCAGAGGAATAACAAGCCATGGTTGATGGATGGATGGATGTATGTATGAAGTAGATGTGATCGCAATGAGCCTGAAAGACAATGGAGCCATAGCCTTTATGAGTGGCGCCTGTTTTCCAATTTTTCACCATCGTACTTACCCAAGGTGCCACCGGAGTGGTTGTTCACCGTTTGGATGCATGATTTTTTTTTACTTTTTTTGAATGTTTTTGTATTTCTTCATGGACATTTTTCTGAATGTTTTTGGTATTTTCTGGTATGTAGGGGAGCCTGATGCTCTGTACAGCTTAGGTATAAAACTATTTGAGGTGCATGCTGTTGATTGGATCTGCAAGCGGTTCTCCTTCTGATGTAGCCAACTGATATGCCCCGGACCCGAACACAGCAGTGACAACATATGGGCCCAGCCAGTTTGATTCAAACTTGCCCTGATGTTCTCGGTTTGGTTGGTTGTGAGGATTCTTTCGTAGAACAAGATCACCTACCTCAAATGTACGAGGTCTAACTCGGTGATTGTAGCTTCTACTCATGCGCTGCTGATAGGCTTTGAGATGGTTGTATGCAACTTGTCGCTTCTCATCTAGTAACTCCAAGTCCTGAAGACGGGATACTCTATATGCTTCATCATCTATCAGATTATGCAAGGAAACCCATAATGATGGTATCTCAACCTCAATAGGCAAGATAGCTTCTGCACCATAGACCAATGAATAAGGAGTTGCACCTGTAGGGGTTCGAATGCTAGTTCGATATGCCCATAGTGCCGGATTTAGTTGAACATGCCAGTCACGGCCGGCATCATTGACTGTCTTCTTTAGGATCCTCAATATGTTTTTATTGGATGCGTCGGCCTGACCATTGCCTTGTGGGTAATAGGGAGTGGAAAAGTGGTGTTGGATATGAAATTTCTCACAAAGTTCGCGGACATCCTGATTTTTGAAAGGAAGACCGTTATCTGTGATGATGGACATGGGTACACCATACCGGCAGATGATGTAGTTGAGGATGAATGAGGCGATCTTCTTGCCGGTGACTTGGGTAAGTGCAATAGCTTCGATCCACTTTGTGAAATATTCGGTGGCGGTAATAATGAATTTATGGCCATTGGATGAAGATGGATGGATTTTACCCACAAGGTCAAGGCCCCATTGACAAAAAGGCCATGGTGTCGTGATTGGTTGCAGTTCCTAGGCTGGTGCATGTATCAGGTCACCATGAATTTGACATTTCTTGCATTTCCTGACAAAGTAGTAGGAATCCTTTTCCATAGATGGCCAATAGTATCCAGCTCGCATGATCTTCTTGGCTAGTGATGGACCACTTGAGTGAGTCCTGCAAATTCCTTCATGTACCTCTTCCAAAACCTTTGTTATCTCATCTTGTTCCAGACATCGAAGGAGAGTACCATCAAGACCGCGTCGGTATAGGGTTTCAGCAATAATGGTATATCGAGCAGTTTGGCGAATGAAGGTTTTTTGTTGGTTATTCGATTGGTTGGGAGGAAGGGTGTGATCGTGGAGATAGGTGTAGAACTCACCGTACCATGGGGATTCAGAACCAACAAGGCGACATATCATTTCGGATTTGGGGATATCATAAGCCGGAATCCAAAGCTGTTCGACCAAGAACTCGTAGCATGTTGAATTTTGTGGAAGATCTAGGAGAGATGCAATGGTAGCCATAGCATCAGCAGCTCGATTATGATCTCTTGGTATCTGCTCAAAAGTGATAGTAGTAAATGATGTCTTTAGAGTGTCCACCATTTGCTTATATGGCATGAGTTTATCATCTTTGGTCTGATATTCATCTGTTGCTTGTCGAATGACTAGTTGGGAATCGCCATATACTTGTAGTTCTTGTAATTTCCATTGTACGGCTAACCTGAGTCCTGTGATCAAGGCCTCATACTCTGCTATGTTGTTTGTGCATGGAAATGTGAGCCTATAAGACTTCGGGATGCTATCACCCTGAGGTGTGATAAATAGAATGCCTGCCCCCAAGCCGTGCCTAGTGTATGAACCATCAAAATATAGTTTCCATGGTTGTGCTGTTGTGATCATGAATATCTCTTCATCTAGAAAATTGGAAATGAGAGGATGATCACCTATGAGAGGTGCATCAGCCAGCTGATCTGCAATAACTTGACCTTTGATAGCTTTACGGTCTACATACTCGATGTCAAATTCACTTAGAATCATCACCCATTTGGCCAAGTGGCCTGTCAATGCTGCTTTGCTGAGTAAGTACTTGAGTGGATCAATCTTTGTGATGAGTTGTACCTTGTGCGTCAACAGATAGTGCCGCAATTTAGTGGCTGCTAAGATTACTGCTAGGCAAGCTTGCTCAATAGGTGTGTAATTGAGTTCATAGCCAACCAGTGTGCGAGAGATGTAGTATACAGTACACTCTTTGCCTTCTGCATCATGTTGTGCCAATAATACACCTAATGCTGTACTTGTTGCTAAGATATAAAGTAACAGCGGTCTACTTGGATCTAGTGGCATCAGCAATGGTGGATTCATGAGATAGTCTTTAAGTACCTGAAATGCTTGTTGGCATTTGGCATCCCACTGAAAGCGGATGTTCTTGTGTAGCAGGTGTGTGAATGGGTGACACTTATCAGCCAATTGTGCAATGAATCTGCGGATGGATTGAAGCCGTCCTTGTAGTGTTCTTAGTTGACTGATATTCTTTGGAGGTGGCATGTCCATGACAGCTTTTACCTTTGCTGGGTCAACCTCAATGCGTTTGCTTGAGACAATGTATCCTAGAAGCTTCCCGGAGGTCACTCCAAAGACACATTTCTTTGGGTTGAGTCGAACATGGTATTGTTCCAGTCTATCAAAGATTTTATCTAAGATGTGGAGATGCCCATCTCTAGTGAGTGATTTTGCTAGTAAGTCATCCACATAATCTTCCATCATAGTATGCATCATGTCATGGAAGATGGTAGTCATTGCTCTTTGATAGGTCGCTCCTACATTCTTTAGACCAAAAGGCATTACATTCCAGCAGTAGGTGCCCCATGGACATGTGAAGGCTGTCTTATGTTGATCTTCGGGTGTGATTTTTATCTGATTGTAGCCAGAAAAGCCATCCATGAGTGAAAGCATCGCATGTCCTGCTGTTAAATCCACTGTGATGTCGATATTTGGTAGGGGTAAGTCATCCTTAGGACATGCCTTATTCAGATCTCTGAAGTCAGTAAAAATGCGGATGCCCCCTTTTGGTTTGCCGATAGGCACAATGTTGGAGATCCATTCTGCATAATCAATTGGCCTAATGAAACCAACATCTAGGAGTTTCTTGAGTTCTGTTTTTACTAGCACGACAATCTGGGGATGCATCTTACGAAGCTTCTGCTTGACAGGTTTGGCTCCTTCTGCTACTGTGAGGTGATGCATGACTAAATCCGGATCAAGCCCAGGCATGTCTGCATATGACCATGCAAAGTTGATCTGGCACTGCTGGAAGAACTCTATAAATTTAGGCTGTTCCTCTGGAGTGAGAAGAGATGCCAGATGTATAATATGAGGATTTTCAGGAGTCCCCACATTGTATTCTTTGGTCTCCTCAATGAGGATCGTTGATCGTTCCTGTTGTGCATTAGCAGGGAGAATGTCAAACCCTTCATCCTCAGGTGCCTCAGAGAGGTTTTCACTGTTGGATACGCTTTTTATTTTTACTTTTGTCAGATCAAACAGTGCCACAATGTGGTTTTCACTGGAAGATCCATGTTTTATTGTTATATTTTTGTAGCTGAAAGGTTTGGCATCCGCCCCGAAGTATGCTGCACTATTAAGTTCAATGGCGAATCCAGCTTTGTGATCCCCACTTGGTAGGCTATCCCTTATTTCCAAAAGGTCAATGATAGCCTCATCATTTTGGAAGAGGTCAAGACATGTGGGATTTGATTGGGTCCATTCGATGAGTTCAGGGTGGATAATGGGCATTACGTCATCGATTAGGTTAAGTTCGTTAGATGTATCAGTGAGGGTTAAGACAGTGTGGTGAAGGTCGTTGATGGTACTCTCCTTGTTAGAATCAGGCGTAGGATGAGACGTAGGGTCGGTGGAAGATGTTTCCAGCTCAGGAACCCAAGTGGTCTTTATCTGTGCTTCTCCGTAAACAGGGATGTCTTTGCGTGGTGGAGGTGGTGATGTGTCTTCCTCATCTGAAGTGTTAAGCTGTACAGAATCAAATTCCCACTCATGTGAGTCGGTTTCTGAGTCACTTTCCAGCATCCGATTACTATACCATATTGGGATGTCTTTGGGTTTAAACACTGCAGGTATGATTGGTTTATGTACCTTTGTAGTGATCGGTGCTGCAGGAATTTTGATAGGGATTAAAGGATTTGTTACTGGAAGTATCAGCAGTGTTGACTTAGTGGCTTCTGTTGGAATGACTGGTGCCATATATGCTGCTGTGGGTTTCAATACAGTTGTTGTTACAAATGGTGTTGCTGATGGGATTACTGGTTCGTTTGGTGGGATGAATGACATTGGTGACGGTGGTGTTGGGTTTGTGAGCCTCGATGGGGCAGTGGGGATAATTCTTGATGGTGCTTTGATTATGAAAGGTATCCTCTTTGCAGTAGGTGGGCAAAATGGTTTGCTGGATTTTCCTTTGAATCTGAGTTTAGGAAGGATCTCTTTTTCAAAACCCAGGCCTGTATTACCTTTGGGCTTGAATTCTAGCAGCAGAGGTTCATGTCGTCCTTGTTTGTAGTATCCCAAAGCACTCTGACCATCATATCCCATTCTTTGTATAATGAGGAGGCCTTTGCCATACTGTTCCGTAGGAAGTGTAACTCACGGTATATCAGTGGTGATGGGATCTTTATAGATCCATGCCGCTAGGTCCTCATCTTGTGTTTCTTCCTCTTGACTCTTTCCAAGGATGAAAGGCGTCAAAGCACATGCTGGCGTGATCAGTGGTTGTTGGAGCAACTGTGGTGGTTTACCATATGTTCTAGGGGAAGTGGGCATCTGTCCCACACAAAAGAGTTGACTCAAGTTGTATTCCCCGGGACCTTCCTCTGCGACTTTCATCTTAAGCTTTTCTTGCTTGGGTATAGGGGTGTTTGAACTGGCAAGAGAGACGGGACTTACATATGATGTGGAGGAAATGGCTTCCCTATTATTAGGAACAGTAATCTCTGGTTGATGGCTGATATTATGGCAAAAAGAAAAGGGATTTGCATCGCCCAGGATTGTGATCTCTGTACCGTTATGTGGGAACTTGATACATTGATGGTAGGTAGATGGAACAGCTTGCATGGCATGTATCCAAGGTCGCCCTAATAATAGATTATATGGCAGAGGAAGGTCCAGAACCTGACAAATGATGTGCTTTACCACAGGGCCCACTCAGATTGGTAGTACCACAACTCCTTTGGATGAACGCTCTGCACCATCGTAGGCCTTGATGGTGATCTTCTTGCGAGGATCCACTGATTCTATTGCATATCCCAATGCTATGACCAACTGTAGTGTACAAATGTTCAGGCCTGCTCCATTATCTATCAAGACTCGCTTGATCCTATGTTGGTTGATAAAGCCTTCAATGTGTAGCGAAGCATTATGAGGTTGCTGGAACGAAGAGTTGTCACTTTCGGAAAAAGTGAGACAAGGTGATGTCTTTAGATTTCCAACAATGGCTTGAAATTGGTTTGTATTTAGGTTTGTAGGGACTGACGCCTCTTGGAGTGCTTGATCCAAGATAGTTTTATGAGATGGTGATAGGCGCAAAAGCTCTAAAATGGATATAAGCGCAGGGGTTTTGTCTAATTGTTCCACAAGATTGTATTGCTTTGGGATGGAGGTGGTGCCTTGTGGAGCTGCCTTTATGGTAACTTTGCCGCGACGCGTAACAACATTGCAATTGGAGTTGGGATTTTTGAAGGTTATAGTTGCAACTTGTTCATTGGCATCATACAGGTGATTTACAGTGTAGTTATACGCAGCCTGCGTATAATCAGTGGTATCAGTGCCTCGCCGGGAAGTGGAAGGACCCCTTTGATCTTGTGATGGAAGTGGATTCTTGAACATTAGATGATCATTATTTGTTGTTTTTGGGTCATGTCCTTCAATCTCAATTTCTCCTCGATCAATAAGATCCTAAATGAGATCTTTCAATCGGTGACAATTACTTGTCTTGTGTCCTCTTCCTTGATGGAACTCACAATGTTCAGTATCTCTCCACCATGCTGGTTTGACCTGAGGCTCATAGTTCGATAGCTTAGGTAGAGTGACCAAATTCTGAGAAATGAGTTGTCGCAACACTGTTTCAATGGGTTCCCCTAAGGGAGTGTATGTGCGTTTTTGTTTTTGTGGACGAGGTCTTGGTTCATCATGAGATGTGACGCGACCTTGATTAGGAGGAACATTTTTGTTGTTTTGAGGTAGAGGATTTTGTCCTGCAAACTGAACCATAGATTGTACATTTTGGATAGTCCGAGCATCCGCAACTCCATCATTGACGATATTCTTGTTCTTGTTCCAGAAGTTTGGTTTATCACTATTGAAGCGCGGGCGAGGACCATCTTTTGGTTCATTAAAGATTTTGATGAGTCCTTTCTTGATGAGTGCCCTTTCAAATTTTAAACCTTTGGTGATCATATCGTTAAAGGAGTCAGTGTCTTTGACATCCAGGTGAAATTCCATTTCTTCGTTTAAGTTGGAAATGAATATTTCCACTAGTTCTCGTTCAGGTAACTGAAGAGAACGTCTGCTAGACATTTGGTGCCATCGTTGCAGGAATACTGAGAATAATTCACCTGGTTTTTGTTTGGTGTTGCATAGATCAGCCATGGTGATGTCGCGTTCAATATTATAAGAGTAATGAGATAGGAACTTCTGGATGAGTTCCTCAAATGTTCTAATGCCACCTGGTAGTCAGGAAAACCATGATGTGGTTGTTCCTCCCAAGCTTTGGGGAAAAAGGTGCATTAGGTATGTGTCTTCATATGCCACTTCGAGGCAAGCAGAATGAAATTCTCGGACATGATCACGGGGATCTCCCTTTCCTCTATATTTTTCAAATTTGGGTGTTTCAAACCCACGTGGAAAGGGTGGCATATAAAGATTCCTATCAAAAGGATAGGGACAGATGTCGTTAAGTGAAAATTGATTGGTCTTAACACCACTATGAAGTTGTTGGGCGAGATTCTCGACTTGTTGCCACAACATCTCCATTTCATTTGGAGGAGGAGGTGGTGGGTTACCTCGAGGAATGTTATATCTGATGGGATCTCTACCTCTTTCCTCTTCATGGTGACTTTGTCTGTCCGATGCTTGTCTTAATTGGGCAAGATCAAAGTCAGAGGGGAGTTTTGCTCCTTCTTGAGTGAGTCTTAAGAAGTGAGCATCTGCATTGCTCCTAAGTATTTCGTCAAAAAGTCTGTTAAAGAGAGGGTTATGCTGAGCACTTTCTATTGTTGCAAGAGTGGGAGTACTTGGGTTTTCATCATCTGCATTTCCTCCAAGTGCTTCTTGAAATTCATTGAGATTTTCCTCTTCTTCTTCTTCCCTTTCTATTTCTCGTTGCCTGGACTGTGATCGGGTTTGGGCCATTTTGTTTATAAGCTTTTTGTTAAAGTTGTGTGAAAATGATGGTGAGTTTTTGTTGAAATGAGAGATTGATGGTTGGTGAATTGTGTTGCACGTGGATCTCTAACACCTTTAAGGTGGATGTAACCGAAATTCCTTCTTTGAATTGCTTGTTTGTTTGATAAGTTTTGATGTGATAAGGTGTAGAGAAATCTGAGATGTGTTACAGATTTAACTACCTAGTAATGAGAGGATTCACTCATAAACTAGTTTTAACCTGCATAGATGTGTCTCTTAAGATGAGCTTATCCTAGATGTAGAAACAATCTAAAAAGTGATGTGATGTGTTTGATTTCAAGCAATATCTAAAAGAGAACTTGGGACAAGAACCTCTTAATGTTTTGAGAGTTGGGACGGATTGATGATGAAGTGATGATGTATGAGTGAGATGATGGATGAAAATGTTTTCAACTTCAATAAAAACTTTGTGTTACGAATGGGACAAACTCTATCTCTTCCCTTTCGGGTGTTGCTGGTATTTCTCGAGCTGTGTTGTATGTGATACAGACATTTGGGAAGAAGTTGGGATTAATCTTTCCTCGGTTTTTGTGATAACTCAGAGCTCTATATTGCATAAAAGCTCTGCGGTTCAATGATTCGGAATCAAATTCATTTTTTTTTTTTTCTTGAAGGTAGAGACACATGTGACGCAGAAAGATTCTATGTGAGACAAAGATTTGTCTATTTATATAGAAGAATTTCCTCCTTTTGATCAAAGCCTTTGAGCTTAATGGTCTTCTTTTCAAGTTGATATTCTGATGATGCTTCTTCTTTCTCAAGATGTGAAGAATGGTCATAAAATTTTGACTCTTTTTTGTTTTGCACTTTGTTTTTGGTATTTTTGTTTGTTTTTGAGAAATGTTGGATGAATACTTTGTTTTTGGGATTGATCTTCTGACTTTTCTTTGACAAGAAAACAAAGCAAGCACACAAACACAAGAATGTTGCCCCCAAAGGCACGAATGAGTATGGGTCTAGATCAACCCAATTCTTGGACTTGTATATGACTCTGCCTTTAAATGTATTTTAAGATGTATTTCCAAAGCCTGAAGTCGGCTCAATTTGCACTAGGTCTGTAAAACGAACACACTTCAAACACTTTTTATCCCTAAGGTCAAATGGCCAGTTGTGATAAATTTAGCCCACATCTTGATATTTCTTCGACTTTGGTACTACATACCTTATGAATCCCGCCGTGGCAGGTAAGGATGTGATATACTAAGTCTTGCACGAGCATAACAAATAGATGATCCCTATGATGGGGGAGTCACCACTTTTATCAAGCCACAAGTGACTTTTCAAAAAGCTATGTTTCTACTCAAGGAAATATGTATGGTGAGTATCTTGGGAGCAAAACCATCTATGCTCTTGCACTAAATTATATCACAAATATCCTCAATCAATAGAATGGGTGGGCTACTACTTAAAGGTGTTTAGTCATGTTCGATGTTTTTGGACATAAGTTCATTCTGCAGTGACTCACTTAAGAGCCTTGTAACTGGTGGTGGGGCCCATTTGTCCTTTCGGCTAGTTACACTGTAGGAACAGCTATACCCAAGGCTACAACTTTTGCTCACACCTGATTTCTATAGCGGCTCGAAGGATTTACCGCTCAAGGTCGTTCCCAAGAGTGATGTGTCTCTTGGCAGACCTCTCTTAAAAAGATAAAATTTTGAGTGTTACTAACACTTTTCTCTTGCACCTAGGACCACGAAAGCCAAGGGAGAGGATAGTGTGTGTTAGAAGTAGGACCACTCGACCAACTCTTTGCACAAGTGTGCCAAGCATGAAAAACACTTGTTCTTTTTAATCTATCATTGCAATGTGATCTAACTATTTGGAGATGTTGCTCCAACAATCATGATGTTCTTTTTAATTTTCAAAGGCAATTGTTTGAGTAAACTAGAATTTGAAAATCCTAGTCAACTTAATGAAAAACACGTTTGCATGAAGTAAAATTGCTTTGAAAATGAGACAAGTTGATTGTGAATTTTATTTGCACCAAAAATGGAAGTGTGGATTGTGAGTTTTATCTTGATGCAAGAAATAAAATTTGCCTTGTTGATTTTAAGCACCACAACGAAGTTTGTTTCCTAACTTGCAAAAAAATAAAGTTGTTTTTGTATAAGTTTGTGGTTCTTTTTACCTTTGAACAATGAAATTCTTTTTAAGAGCCCCAAACAAATGTGTGATTCTTTTTTAAAAGCCCAAATTTGAAATGTGAAGTTAATTTTAAACCAAAATAAAAAGTGAATTCATTTTTAAAACCAACTTCAAAAACAAGTTAGTAAAAAATATAAATCTACTTTTTAATCTAATTTAAATCTGCACAAAAGAGAAAAATAGTTAGTAAAATCCGCCTATTTGGTGGGCTTCTACAAGCCTAATTTTTTTTTTTTGGTTCTTTTTTTTTTTTTTGGTTACAAGGTGATTTGTACAACGTTTTGTTACAATAGCGCTAGTTTGCGTTTGAATAGAGGCACTATTTAACACAAACGCACTAAAAGAAAGGGAAAGACAGAGAAGGGAAAAGCATTGAAACAGGGTGAATAGCGCCAAAATAATGTCAAACGCACCAAAACAGTGTCAAAAGTGCAACCTGTGTGACATTTTCAACATTCAAACATGTTATTGGTTAAAAAAAAAGTTGATCTTTTTGGTGTTTGGATTCACGTCGGGTTCACCAAATGATGCTCTGCAAAAAGGATTAGAAAAACTGTTTGATGGCAACACACACAAGAGCACAAGAAACAAACGTTAGTGTTAGCAACAAAGGATTATCCTAAACAGGCATATCAAGAGAGATATTAAGCATGAAATAGAAAGCATATAAACATAGAATAAAATAGCTAATCAAGATGCTCATAGTTGCTCCTCCCTTGTTCCTCTCCTCTCCAAGTCCCAAATGAGTGTAGCTCTCAACTTTTAGCACTAGCCCTGGATGCCATATGGAGATTCAAGATGGTTGAATATGATAAGCAAATACTATGCAAGAGTAGATAGTGATGCTATGAAAAAGCTCTATGCTAATGCCAGTATAACAACAATACTCTAAAATGCTTCCTCTTTTTTTGCTTGAGGAGAAGGGTTCTATTTATAGAAGAAATGGGGAAATGAAGGGTTAAGATTGAGCAATCTTAGCAAGGGTTAGGATTGAAAGTTGGGGATCCATGTGCACAATTGGCACCAATAAAATGGTGACAAGTGTCAACATAGGATTGGGTTGAGAGAAGAGGTTGGAGGCATTAAAGGCCTGAGAAGACCTCATGGTTATCTAGAGGCTAAGGGTAAAGTCCAAATTACGATTACCCACTGGATTAAGAGTTAATCCAAGGATAAACCTTTGTGCAAATGTTTAAGAGATAATCATGGTCAAAGCATTAATGGCCTGATGAGACCTTTGGGTTGGGTAGAGGTTGAGTCAAAACAAATGTTTTAACCATGTGGGAGGGTTTGAGGTAACCATTAATGGTTATTGGAGACTTTGGGGATTAAGTGGTTGAAGGTTGAAAGCCTTCAATGGTTATCAAAGACTTTGAGGGTTAATTTGTTGAACACACAAAGCATTAATTGCTTTTCAAAGACTTTGGAGTCTTTGAGAAGTGACTCCAATTTGCTTAGGAATGTGACAATATTTAAGGGATGGATTAGGCTAATTAGGAAGGGTTTAGAAGAATCTAGAAGGGGTTTAGGCATACAAGTGGATTTTGTAGGAAAATGCAAGTGGGAGAAATTTTGGTATTTTCAATTAAATGGTGTAAGTTGCATTTGGATAAATATTTAAATAAATTTTAATTTATTTAAATGAGAAAAAGAAGATAAAGCATTAAAATGCTTGAAGACTTTGAGGGAAACCATTAAAGGCTTGAAGACTTTAAGGAAAACCATTAAAGTCTTAAGAAGACTTTAAGGGAAGCCATCAAGTTTGAAGACTTTAAAGCCATCAAGTTTGAATACTTTAAGGGAAACCATTAAAGGTTTCAAGTGGGTGAGGATAAATAGGATTTTAAATAAATAATTTATTTAAAATAGTTGTGCAACTTGCTTTTGTAGGAAAATACAAGTGGGTGGAGGATAAAGGTGATTTAAATAAATGATTTATTTAAAATAGTTGTGCAACTTGCATTTGTAGGAAAATGCAAGTGGGTAGAGGATAACGGTGATTTAAATAAATGTTAATTTATTTAAATGTGAGAGGTGGGATTTTGGGGGATTTAAATAAATATTAATTTATTTAAATGTGAGAGAATATTTAATTAAATAAATATGATTTATTTATTTAATTAATGGTCTGAATTTGGTTAAGTGAATTAAATCAAATAAATTGAATAATTTATTTAATTAATAGGAGAATAAGGTTAAGATGAATTAATTAAATATTAATTTAATTAATTATTAATTGATGGTTAAATAATCAAATAAATACTAAGTATTCATTTAATTAAGTGGACAGATTTATGTGACTACAATGTCTATGAGATTCACATGATCTATCATCATAATCAACTTACCTTCCCTAGTATTTTTGTTTGTTCCTTGATTTTCCAACTAGTCTGCTGCATTATTGGCCTTACAATATATATTGTAAATTGAAAATTTCATATTTTTGAGACTATCCCACACTTTGTTAATTAACTTATCCAATCTCCAATTAAGACAACATTTTTTCCTTATCCCATTAACACATAATACCGAATCATCTTCTATGTCAACTTCCATCTAGCCTCTCTTTTGGCACTCTTCTAGAACCCTAGTCTGGCCAATGTCTTCTACTTCATTATTGATTAATATATCATTTGATCTAGCCATCACCCACAATACTTCACCTTTCAATTGGATGACGATTAGGTAGGTTCTTTCTAAATTTTTTTTGACATTGCCACGAGACCAATACTTTTTAAAAACTCCTCATTTATCATGACTATGATGATGCGAAATATTGGATTTTCCTCTTGAGGCTTCATCAACTTGGACCATCACTATTTATAGCCTTTTATTTGTCAAGAGAAGAGCTCCATGTCTAAAGAGGAGAATTTATTATTTTGAATCAAGAATGTGTTAGTATTAAAAATAGTCATTTGATGCTTCGCCAAGGATTTCTTATTAGGAGTGTTGAGAACCCTAACAATATATGACGTGATATCCATTTTTGTCTCGGAAGGGAATGTCCCTCATCAAATTTTAACATTCACGTGTTATTTCACTTGACCTTTTGCTTCACCATCTTGAATTTTTTTTTCTTGGTTAAAATTTCTTGTTTTCTTTCTCCATTCACCATAGTTGGGAGATGTTAGGATATATACTATTTAAGCGATTCCCAATTTGACAATTTGGGAAGAGAAAGTGTTCGTTCATCCAATCCTTTGGTGTCTTTGTCTAAGGTGAGGTTACCCTCCCACTTATCTTCTTCTACTACCTCCATTCATTGTTATAAACGAAGATGTGTGTTATCCTCTAAAAGATCATCTAATAAAATTTAAGTATTTTTATTGTGTAACACCTTATTCTTGGAAGAGAGCTCAATAAGGTCATGAGAAGCCTCATGGGAGGAATCTTAGGTGGAATTATTGATTGAATTTAGAGGATTTGGAAGTGCATGGAAAAGGATGAATGTCTAGTACTAGAGTCTCATTGGCTTTTTAGGTGGAGGAAATCAAATGAGGATCACCATATCTAGGGGAATAAGTAAATAAGGATTTCAACCAACCAATTTGATTTGTTGCTTCAAAATATTTTTCCAAAGGTAAATAAGGTTGAATGATATTTGCTTTAGTCTCTATGTTGAAAATATCCTCAACAATTAAGAGGGTTGTAGAGCTATTTGAAATGTATTTAATACAATTCATTGAAGAATGACCTCTATTCAAATAATCAAAATAGAGAATTGGAAGATAATAAATCTCCACCTTCTGTTTCCATTTAACAAATTTAGAAATTAGTTCAGGCTCTTTAGAGCGAGGTTAATTAAAATCCAATTCAACACAAATACAAAGATATAGATGCCAAATTCCTCATCAATAAACTTCTCATTTAGGCTAATAAAGAAGCCTAAAGCATCTTAAATTTCTCAAAAGAATCCCTCATACCAATACTTAGATCTGGAAGATTATAAAGTTGGGTCCACATCAACATTTTTCCTAAAACTTGAGTAGATTAAACAACAAACATAATTTAAACAACAAACATAAAATTCAAATGTATGTGTTAAGAAAACTGAGAGTAGATTAAACAACAAACATAATTTAATAAAGACAATGAATTTCATGGTTCAACAAAGATGGTTATGTCAGTAGAAAAGTGAATTATTATTTTTCCTTGAATGATCATAGCAATTACATTAAGTTTCATCAACTTCAAATGTTATCTTGATTTTTTTTGTAAAACTTCTCATTTACAACGAAGAGTCAAAAGATATGGGAATGTTAAGGGTTGGGGAAATTGAAAGGGTGTTCTTGTTGGATTTCACAACTAAACAATATATTCTCAAGTGATAATACCAAAAGAACAACTCACAATGAGAATTTAGAAATATTTTCCAAAAATATAAGTAATCGTATATGCACTCCTATATATGTAGTTACATAGCTTACAAATAGATGCATGATATTGACATGTGGACTATGATGTCAATAGTACATTTTATTTTTAGGGTTTTAACATACTTTAGTATAATTCAAAATAGTTTTTCTACATTAATTATTTTAAATAAATATGCATGACTTGTCTAATACACTGGTATAGAATAAAAGGTTTGTAAATAGTTATGTTAATGTTGTCCAACAAATTAGAAAATGTTTTTTTTTTAATATCAAGTAATGGAAGATAAATATAAATAAATAAATACCATTATTCGTTACATGGGCGATTACTATACATGAATCTCAAGAATCAACACTCAACAATCCAAGGCTGAAATTTTACAACTTTGTCTAGAGTTAATCAATAAAGGGTCTGCGAAGAGAACCACCATTTAATTCCTTTGATCAATATTCAAGAATGAAAAAATTCCACACACAATTATAAGGGAAAGGGAAGGGTCTTAGCTACTTGTACTCTCATTAATTTTCAAGTACACAATGTTCAATACAACCTTCTCTAGATAAACCTTCCATCTATTCTTTTCATAAAGAAATTCTAACCTAATATATTCATAACTACATGGGGTATAAGTGTGTACTGGACATTCGTATATTATTGCATTGAGTGATTTCCATTTTACTAATATTATATTTTCTCACCTATAATTCCTTTGCTTAACACTAAATTTTTGTTTTCTACAATATATACATTTTACATACGACCAACCACTCATAATTTATGATATAAATCCATTAAATATTAGTTTCAATGTGTAGGAATGAAATAAATAAACAAGCAAAAATCTCTTTCCAAGCTTATTTCATACAACCAAAGGAAATCATGATGTACAAATTCCTCAAAATTAAAATTGTTACAAATGTTTCATTAGATTAAATATAAACAAATATATAATACAATTTTTTCTCAAACTTTTGATAAAAACATTGTATGTATTTCAAATTGAGTTACAAAACATATAGACAATACAAAAATAAAAATAAAAAATATCTCTCTTAACATGTTAAACATAATATTCTCTGAGGTAATCATTGCACCTCCTTATGCAACGTGCTAGCGATTTCCAGACCTAACTAGGATGGATGTATTAAAGTGAGTGCCTGGCATCCATTCTAGCTTTGTTCTTCGCTTTGCCGATAAATTATTGAGAATAGAGAGCATTGAAGTAGAATGCAGAGGGTTTGCGCGAGCTAGACGATATCCCAATGCCTGAAAATCCTTTACATCGTCCGTTGACGTTGGCAACACACACGCTGATCATATCTTTTAAAAGTTTGCTTTGCTGATTTTTAGGTTGAGATGCAAATTCTTCTATCGCCATCCACTGTAAAAAAAAACAAAAAAAAAAACAAGTTATTTGAACCCCAGTTTAAACGATTATTGAAACTATCCAGCTTAACAATATCGAATCACCGCCGCATGTTTAAACGCGTACCTTGGCTGCAGAAATTTCGGTATCTTACACCACAATATTAGAAGAAACGGATCTCAACATACACACGACGAGCAGATCCGATTTTCCAAAAGGGGCATTGTGATATACTCAATATCTTTTCACAGTTACATTAACGGGTAGTCATTATATTAGTTATATTAATTAGCAGTGCAATAATAGTATGTGGTAGAGTTTATATATATATAAAATCGTGGCAACAACTAGAGAAAGTTTCTGGGATTTCAGACGAATGCTTCGGCGCGGGTAACAACTAACTACCGCTACCCTTCCTTACAGCGTAAGCGTAGCAATAATGAAATTGGATACCTGAAAAACTTATCATTTAATGACGTTGTTCGTAAATTCGCAGAAAGGCTATTGAAACTTCTTGTTAGTGAACAAGTAAGCGCTCTAGGTACTACGTTTCAAGAATACAGAAGAGCGCGTGACTAAATATTCCAAGGCTGAAACAGTGATAACGAAGCAGTAAGCGTTTAACCCTGCCACGCAGGTTCGTGGGTCCTTCCCAGATCGTTCCGATTGCGACTCTCCGTATTTTATTGACATTCTATATATACTACGACTATTTGTTCACGTTGACCCTTTCTGAAAACAAATAAATAGTCTAAAAGAGGTGTGGCTTCCTTGTCCCCATTTTTTCCCATCACGTCACATCACATCATCCATCGTTGTTTGCTTATCCCAATTAAGTACTTGTTATTATGTCTCTCGAACCGGATTTATTTAACTTGCGGTTAGTCTTGGGATATATTGGAAATAAAGTTGGACTTATTAATTAATTAGTTATTCATGGACGTGATACAATGTTTAAATTATTATGTAATAAAAAATATGCATTTTGTCAATGGGTCCTTGGTCTATTGGTGAAGTTGAATGGCTCCATATGAGCCCACCAGGGATCAAGTCTTGCTGAGTGCAAGGCTCTGACATCATAAGGGATGTGACCGGGATCGTGCCCCGGGCAAATTTGGCGGAATGGATACCCCTCAGTCCTTGGCTATTGAACCTACATAAAAAATAAAAATAAAAATGCACTCTTATAATATCTAGGACCATGCTTCTTATATTTTCCATGCCCAATCAAGAAAGTATACATGTTTATAATATCCAAAAACATGTTGTATTTCTACCCATTCTCTATCAAACAAGTATACATGTTTACAACATTAAAGATTTGTCATAGCATCGTCCATAATATATAGTTAATAAAAATTTACATTTCTATAATACTTCAAATGTTATATTGCATTTTCCATGTTGAATCCCAAGAATATACATGCTTTCAACACCCACAAACACGTCCATGCTACCAATTTTATTCTTCAACATGATTTAACCGTACTTGCTCATACAAGTGAAACAAAATTATTACCATTTTTCCATACATGTACATATTTATAGCAAGCAAAATTATTTCTTACGGGTAATCCATGTTCCTTAAATTTATAGAATACCAAAATGCTCATGCAACAATCATTACACTACACTTTAATACCTTCAAACAAAGAGTGGAGGTGGAAAATTTAATAATTAGTAAGAAATTTGAAGGTTGTGATTTTTCACTATTTCAAGTATTTCTCTCTTGCTTGTTTCCAGGTAGGCTTGTCTATTGAAAGGAAAGAAAATAAAACTATGAAGCTTCCTACTTAATCCAATTCAAGAAGACATGATAAATAAAAGAAAATATGAAAAATTTAGAAAGAATAAGCAACATGCAACATACAACACAATCGTAGAATAAGGTCCCTAGTGCTTCTATTTCAATGATGTCCCCACTTCATTGGATATCATGATGAATGGAGAACAAGCAATGCTTGTGTTGAGTCCGAAAAAGGTTATTAAATTCCATTTAAGGGAGACTTTTACCAACACAAAATATAAATAGAGCATTTTAGCTAGAAAAGAGAAGGGATTCACCAAACAAAACCTAGAAGAGGAGATACATCAAAGTAAACGATACATCATATAGACAAAATTGAAATTCGCTCTTGGATAATAAACAAGAGACTACAAATAAATAAATGCTATAATCTTAAAATGTATATCAAATATGCAAGCTCTAAATTGCTTACAAGTATGCGATATGATGAAAGAGAACTTGGCAAAGATGAACAAGGAATAAGTCAACATATCAAAGAAAAGGAAAATTACTATGCGTGGTCCTTTGTTTTTCAAGCATGAATAATGGAGAAAACTCCAAGAGGTTTTCACGAAGCACAAATCAAGGGAAATCTAAAGGAAACATCAAGATAATTGTAAGATACCTCAAAAGAAAGAATAGCAATGTAAAAATTAAGGTAAAAGAAAAATCCAAATTTAAGAGGGGAAATAAGAATGTAGTCACCAAGGCAAAGGTAAGAGAAAGGCCATGACACACTCAAGTAAGGTACTCACCAAATTAATTTGTGTATTTGTAAATTTATAACAAGTATTGCATGGAAACATTCGGATGCCAAACTTTTTTGGACTCTATCCTAAGCTTCACCTAAAGTATGGTAAAGTTGAGCTCCCTCTAGATAGTCACTTGGAGAGGAGACACTTACTAAAGCAGTAATTTCAAACAAAGAACTCACTATTATGCTAGACCACCCATAGATGGTAAGAGAGCAGTATTTGATGCTTCAAGATAAAATATTTTGTTGAATTACATAAGAAATAAGTGCGATAAATTATTATTTGTATGATTGTTTGATTAGTACTCCAACTTTTTTCTTATATATTAGCTAGTGTTCAATTAGCTAACTCCACTTGTGGAATATAGAGTATGTTCCATTCACCATGGGAAAAGTATGTTTAAAGTTAGGATTTCATGTTTTATGTCTATTGAATCCAAGTACAAATTGTATTGATTTAATATTATAATACATTGTACTTATGGGGGCAAATGGAAATGGGCACCCAAATTGTAAGGAATCTCGAGATTCGTTGGGCATGACAAAAATAAATCACGTCACTTGAAAATTGTAGTGTGGTACGTAAGAGCATCTTTGCTTTGTGAGATGTTTAAGAATTTTTATGAGATTATAAGATGTATAAGAAAAATTATGACTGTAATTCCAATGGCGAATAAACCAAAACAAAAGGACATGATCGATGTCGTTTAAAGGAAACACAAAGTCCTACCAAAAATCTTGAGCATGCTACAACACATCCATTGATTATAAATATTGCAAATACTCTAAACTCTACAACATTCACATCCTCTTGATCGCTTCATCATCTTCATCAACTAATACCTAATGCCTAAAATCATTACAAAAGCCTCAATATATCGAAGTCTTTTGAGATTAGAGATTATATAGATGATTCTACAATCAAAAGTCATTTAATGGCTACATTTCATTAATGAGAGAAATTAAATCTTTCAACAAAAAATATAAATGAGGACAACTAGGATTGAAATTTCGAGTGAAAAAATGAAAGATAGATGTTGTGATGTAATGGGAAAATCTAGAGATAAAGGAAGCAACAATGAATGGTGTGGTGTGGTATAAATTGGGGAGAAGGAAACCTCAAATCTCTTTTAGAGTAATTTTTTTTTTTTTTTTTTTGGTTAAAAAGGTCAACGTGAACAAATAGTCGTCGTATATTGAAAGTTAATAAAATACGGAGGTCGCGAGCGGAACGAACTGGGAGAGTCCCAAGAAGCTGCGCGGCAGGGTTAAACGCTTACTGCTTCATTAATTTTTGACATATATGATGGTGTAATTGTTGACATAGAGAATATGCAGAACGATGCTTCTCGTTTTGCAGCTTCACTCAAGGCATCACTTTCTCAATGGGCACGCCAGGTCAATGCTTACTGCTTTGTTAAGTCTAAATACATATCCCTCAAGACAATGATAAATAGTACCCTCAATTCGTCATACTTGATGGGTATATAGGGAAAGAAGGCGGTGTGGATTAAAGTTCCCAAGGAACAGGCGAAACTAGTACCCGTTGCGATTGAGGCCCGTTTTTCAAAACATCGCTGCTACCATTGACGTTTTTTTCCGTCCAACCCATTTGGCTAGGCTTCAATACTGTTTGGTGGATTACAGGTGGGATTTGGGTACCACCACGCAGAGCCTTCATATGTGATGTTAGTGCATTGGATCCCTCAAACTCCCCCCACCATCTCTGATAATGCTTCACATCAAGCGGGAGTTGTAGCTTTTGTATTCAACGAGGAGGGAGAGGTAAAGATGTAATCCAGTTCTTATCTATTGTAGTTACTCTGCTTAATATTCTCCTCCTGTCCATAGCAATGTAACTGCGAAGTGTGAAAAGACATTCACTATTTTGGGCGGTTGTTCGTTTTAAGAGGATTTTCTTTTCTTACATCACTGGGAAAATATACAATTAGTATAATGACTACCCACTAATTTTATTTTAATAGCGGTTGTGGGTCAGTGGCTTGAAGTGACAAATCTGATACATAAATTATCGTGACAATGGCAATATAGGTTCTAGTAGTTCAGGAAATGTGTGGCCCTTACAAAGATTTCGGGTTGTGGAAGATGCCAACAGGAAGAATTAACCAGGTATCAGGTTTAAATTTCCACATCAAACTAAATTCAAGACCCTGCAGTTTTTACATGAAATTACAAGACGATCACTAGTGTACTTATCGGTAATTTGTTTCTGATAGGGGGAAGGCATTAAGGAAGGGGCCGTAAGAGAAGTTCAGGAAGAAACTGGGGTAAATGTCACTTACCTCACCTTTTTCCTCTGAATCAGGATTTTTACCTTATGTTCAATATAATTTCCGACATTTTTTTTTTTTGATAATTTAAGTATTTTCATGTACTCTTACAGATTAATACAGAATTTGTACAAGTGGTTGGGTTCAGGTAAGCAAAACTTTAATCATTAGAAAAAATTGTAATTTGTTTCATAGTTTGTACGAAGAAGGATAAGTTTGATCTAGCTCTCTAATAGTTGTGATTGAACTGCAGGGATGGTCACAATACCCCTTTCGGAAAATCTGATCTACTCTTCGTGTGTATGTTGAGATCCCTTTCTTCTAATATTGTTGTGCAAGATACCAAAATTTCAGCAGCCAAGGTACGTGTTTAAACATTATTTCAATATCGTTCAGTTAAGATTCAAGTGGGGCTAAAATTTGTCTTATTTTCAGTGGATGGCGATGGAAGAATTTGCCAATGTCAACGGACAATGTGAAGGATTTTCAGGCATTGGGACATCGTCTAACTCGCGCAAACCCTCTGCTTTCTTTTGCACTGCCCTTAATTATCGGCATTTTCGAACTAAAGAACAAAGATAGAATGGATTTCAGCCACTTCATTCAATACATTCGTCCTAGTCATGTCTAGATATTTCTAGCACTCTCCATGTAACAATGATTTCATCGATAGAATATTATATTTAAGTTAACATGTTGGACGAGTATATTTTTTTTAATCAAGTTTTGAAATAAATACAAATTTTTCAATTATATTTGAAAAATATTTGTATTGTATATTTGACACTATGATCATTTGAAACAAAGATTTGTAACAATTTCATGTTTGAAGAATTTATATTTATGATTTCTTTTGTTTTTATGAAATGAGCTTAAGAACTATTTATTTGTTGATTTATTTTGTTTCTACACTTTAAAATTAGACTTTAGTGGACTTATACATAAATAAATGGTTGATTTTATGTAATATAAATATATTATAAATGAACTCATACATCATCTTTCTAAAATTATTTCTCATACTCTAAAATTGTATTCTTAAGATGTAAATAAAAGAGTCACCAAATATATCTTTAGACAATAGTGTGTACACACACAAACTTTACTTTAAAAAAATGACATTGTACAGTTGAAATAACATGGCACTACGCACTTATGATAACTTCCACTTCATCTATATTTATTTAGAATTCCTCATATGATTTACTTGAAAATGTATGATGTGCATTCTTATCTATGGTGTAAAATATGACACCTGAAATTTGTGAAATTTTTTTTATCTTCGCATCTACATTTTTTTCTTGTTACTTCTATATTTATTTAGAATTCCCTTATATTTGGTATCAAACCCTATTGCTTTCATAGATATATTTTTGCTATAGTGTATATATTGCCCTCTCTTGCATAGTCTATTTGCATCCAACTCCTAAACTCCTCCAATTGTATTATTTTTGAACTTTCTATTTTACATAATTGCTTTGATTTAGGTATCAAAAATAATTCTCTTTTACTTTTCTTAATTGCTAACCAAGCTATAGTAACTAATTAATTTTGTTATACATAAAAATATGATATTAGCTAGTTACAGTGTGGCGAAACTGGTTGCATTATAATACTACTTTGACATATAAATATGGAATCAATTTTATTTCAATAATCTACTTATCCATTGCTAATTGCACCTTAAGGGATCAATCCTTAGTAGGATTTTTGTGTTTAAAGAATTCATTACAAATACAATCCATTCTTGTGAGAAGGTAGATTTTAAAAATCCAATAATAGATGCAACAAGACTCCAATTATCCAAAATCCATAATATAAAGTCTACACTATCCAGAGATAGAAAATTATTCTTTGGAATAAAAGGCTTTCATTTCTTATCATATTAATTAACTCTACTTGTGAGTTAAAAGTTTATTTTTAGGCATGCACTGAGGTATGTTTTAGGCACCTAGAAGTTTTTTCTCAATGTGAGAAAAAATTCAAGAGAACCAATGCCTTCAATAAATAGATAACAATCACAAAATTATAGAAAAAAATTATACACAACAAAAAATAAGTTGGCTACATAATAATTCCAAATCAAAACTCGTTGAAACTAGGACAAGTGACTTACCTAAAAATTTAGCACAAATTACGTCATGTTGTGAATGATATGAATTATTAAAATAGATAAACTTTGTAGAAGGTTTTTACAACACCCAACCATAGCAAGTAAAAGAAAGATACAATCATATATATATAAAATTTTGTTTTTAAAAATAAAATAAAATTTATTTAAAAATAAATAAAATAATGGGATCCACAACCTTGGGATTGCGGCACCCCCATGGGGATGTCGTAGCCACAAGGACTGTAGCACCCTTTCAACTATCTCAAATAGATGAGAAAAGAACAAATTATTTCTCAGTTGTCTTAAAGGTTACATTTTATTGTAGAAAAAAATAAAATGCAACCTTTAAGACAATTGAGAAATAATTTTTTCCTTTTTCATCTAGTTGAGATAGTTGAAAATGCATTTTTTGAAAAACAAGAGTTATCAAGGGAAGAGGGAGGAATAAAATATAACATTATTAATTTTGTTACACACACACACACACACACACACACACACACACACACATGTATGTATATGCATATATGTATGTGTGTGTACACACACACACACATGTATGTATATGCATATATGTATGTGTGTGTACACACACACATATGTACATACATACATACATACATACATACATGCATGCATGCATGCATGCATATATGTTGGCCTGTTGTCATTGATGTCATTGATGTGGTTTGGTCCAGTAGTTTGCTTCAGTATATGTTATAGACCCATTTCTTTAGCTTCTTTATTATGCAATGTACATTTATGTTTACTTCATGCATATTTGAGGTCTAGTATCTACCTTACCGGAAGGTATTTTGGGTCTGGTCCCATCCGAATGTGATGAAGGCATAATCTACTAGGCTTTTTTGGATTCGGTCCTATTCAGACATATTAGAGGCGTGTTCTACAAACTATTTTTGTATCAAGATTGAAGCCAACATCTTATGAAGACATTTTTGTATTGCGTGTGGATGTTTCATTCTCACCCCTTTCTGGTTGAGCCGACTGATCAAAATATTTAGTGCAGATATATATAACCATCAATTTTGTAAGTTAAAGATATGGTTTTTGAAAAATAACTATTGTGTACACATTATATATGCGAAAAGGTTTTGTGGATGTGAATATTGTTATGTGGTGTATTTATAATGAATGTAAAAAGTAGTTTATGTACAATGAATGTAAAAAGTAATTCATGCATATGTCAGATGCAACTCAAACAGTTCATGTAATGCCCACCATGAAAACCGTAGAGAAACTATCACATAGTTTCAAAAAGTAGAGATAATTTTTTTAAAAGATGACAACTACTCATTAAACTACATTATTACATTTCTCATTACAAATTAAAAATGCAATTTTAACATGAACAAATTAAACTAAAGTACACAAGCAGAATGATCATATAAACATATTAAACAATTTTAACATTCTTTCCTATGTTATCATAACGTTATTACTGAATTACAACATCAAATATGGTAATATACAACATCCATGGATGATTAATGCCCATATACAATGTATATCCATGTCTCTCTATTATATAAGTCATCACTAAGTTTTTATTACATCATGTACATGCATCCTGCTAGAAATATACATCATCTATTGCCAATAGGGAATCCCAATATACAGTTCTGCAAAAAATAAGGATCATCTATCTCGATAACAAGCATCCAACACAGGGAATGTTAGTCCCAATTGGTGCTTAGAGGGGAGGGGTGAATCAACACTTAATCAAATTTTCACAATTTAACATTTATCATAAATCTTCATTCATCTAAGATCCAACAATGTACTTAATCACTGAAGTAAAATATGCAAGCATGAAAAATTGACAGTGACACCAAGGAGTTCTCTCATGGAAACCCAATAGGGAGAAAAACACGGTGTGAGTAGGAACTCACAAAATTTGCCCTCTTTTGGAGTATGCCCGGTAAAGAGCAATCCCTATTAAGAGAATACAAAGACATTGTTAGGTGCCACCCGGTTAAGGGATTTTGATCAAGGTCAGTTAGTGCCTTTACTCTGTTAAAGTCAACCTAGTTAGAGGACTTAGAACATCAGCTAAGATGTTACCCAGTTAAGAGATTTTACAATAGGGACCTATTAAAGTCCACCCAGTTAAGGGATTTATGTTGCAGTTGTTAAAAAGCAACAGATGGATGATCTATTGCATTAGCTACTGATAGCTTGATCAGATCTCAACATGCATTCCACTCAACACACACTGGTTGTGTCTTCTCTGCACAACACCGATTTCCTTCTTACACCTTCGGCTATTCACTCAGCCGGTCACCTCTCTTTCGGCACTACTCTCTATCGGTCCTCTGACCTTCGGCTCTGCACTCAGTCGGTCCTCTGTCCTTCGGCTCTGCACTCAGCCAGTTCTCTGTCTGTCGACTCTGCACTTATTCGATCTACCTCACACACACACAACTGTGCTAACACCTCTTAGCACTTCCTCTCACTCTGCTCTTTACCTTGGATCACCTTCGACAAGATTTCCTTGTTCCAAATTTCACGATCAAAACTTTCTGAAGGAGCTCGAGAACTCTTTACACTTTTTCTGTCGACACCTACAAGCATATCCTTAATCAAATCAATCAAAGTTTTCAGAAGATTTCAAATTCAAACTCTCCTGCTCTTTCTTTGTGTGCCTTTCAACAATTTTGCCAAGTGTTCAACCAGTTCTGCCACTGCATCTCCCAAGGACATAAACTTTTGAGTCATGTTTAGTCAAATAAATGTGAACCAGAGAATCTGCATGTAATCATGCTTGACTGCATGATAACTAAAAGTTAACTTTACCAACAAATGATTTGGCGTAGACACAAGCTTACCAACTCATTCTTTGCAACCGCAACTAAATGACCGATCACTACTCTGAGATTTATGGTGACTACCTGTCTTCCTTCTATCATATCGGTGTACTGGTATGTAGCTGCACTTCTTACTTTATAGGTTCATTCTTTGGTTTTCGGTTTGTTGTGCCAATATCATGTCTCTCCCCTATTTGCTAGCGAGTTACCGATTAGTTGGAGAAAACAAGTTGCCTTGCTTGAGTCACCTTTTGTGACTTCACCACCACTAGAGTGACTGATCTTCCTCAGTGATAGATTGGTTGACTTGATTTATCTTTCCTTGAGCTGAAGTAACCTTTTGTCATTCAATACCAATGTTGTTTCCATTCATTATTGCTTAATGAACAACAACACCACTCTACCTATAGTACTTCACCGGTTAGTGTCTTCACTGGTAAGTGTTGGACATCAATGACAAACCTTAGCACATATACTTGTTTTCAAGATAGACTGATTTTATCAATGCCAACAATCCAACAATCTCCACCTTTGGCATTGATGGAAAACACTTCAAACTTTGGCTAATTAGATGCATGCTTCTTCATCTCTGTAGTAGTCCAGTCATTTTGCCCTAAGTGAAGAATATCTCCCCCTGTCACTGATATCTGCCAATGTTCAAACACTCTAAACATATCTCCCCCTTTGACAACAATGCCAAAGAGTCCATTCTGAACACTTACAAGACTATTCTCCCTAACCGGAGTAGTCCACACTCATCAATCTAGTTATTTTATATGAAAAAACTTAAAATTATACCAGATTGATGTAGAACCCTATTTTCTTACTATACTAAATGGAGGGGCATAACCCCCAACTTACCTTTGAGATAGTCAAAGGTGTCCTTCTATAGTGGCTTGGTGAATATATCAGCTACCTGCTCTTTTGTTGGTATGTACTCCAACACCACTTCCTTTTCTTGAACTTGTTCCCTTAGATAGTTATATTTGATGGCTATGTGCTTCGTTTTGGAGTGCATAACTGAGTTCTTAGATATGTCAATGGCACTGGTGTTGTCACAATGAATCACTACTGGTCCAACCACTTTTTCTTGAATTCCTTCCAGCAGTTGCTTGATCAAAACTATCTGTGTGCAGTTAATTGCAGCAACTACATACTCGGCCTCAACTGTAGATTGAGATATGCATTTTTGTTTCTTACTTGTCCAATATACAATCCTTTCTCTGAGAAATAATGCTCCTCCACTGGTGCTCTTCCTGTCATCTATATTTCCTACCCAATCTGAATCAGTGAAGACACTTAGATTAAAGTCTCCTTTGTGTGGATACCAGAGACCATACGAATCAGTCCCTTTTAGGTAATTGAATATTCTTTTGACTGCCATCATGTGAGTTTCTTTTGGATCTGTAGAAAATCTGGCAACCAAGCCAACAACTTGTGCTATGTCTGGTCTGCTATGTACAACATACTATAATTTACCGATCATGGACTGGTAAAGTGTCTCATTCACTTCTGCAGCGTCATCACATTTAGATAGCTTGCAACCTGTAACCATTGGAGTTCCAACAAGTTTGCAATCCTCCATTCCAAAAGTCTTAATAATTTCTCTTATGTACTTAGTCTGACTGATAAAGATGCCATTCTTTAACTGAAAGACTTGTAGGCCAATAAAGAACTTAATCTCATCAATCATGGACATCTCAAACTTTTGCTGCATTTGTCCTGCAAAGCTCCTGCTCATCTCATCATCTCCCTAAAAGATGATGTCTTCCACAAAGAGCTTAGCAATTAGGTGTTTTCCTTCAGTTTCGCTCTTCAGATGCAGGTTGCTGTTATCACTGGTTGTTTTGAACCCAATTCTTAGCAGATATGAGTGTAACCTCTAATACCAAGCTCTCGGTGCTTGTTTCAACCCATATAGAGCCTTCTGCAACCTGCATACCACATTTCTCCCATCTTCATATGCAAACCCTTCCGGTTGCTCTATGTATACTTCTTCCTCTAACACCCCATTTAAGAATGCCAATTTGACATCCATTTGGTATACTTTAAATATTTAGTAAGTAGCATAGGCGAGTAGAATTCTGACCCCTTCTAGTCTGGCTACTAGTGCAAAGCTTTCTCCATAGTCCAAACCTTCTTCTTGAGCATATCCCTTACAGACCAATCTTGCCTTGTTTTTAATTACCTTACCGGTTTCATTCATCTTATTTCTGAACACCCACTTGGTGCCTATTACATTTTTATTTTCCGGTCTGGGTACTAGAGTCCATGTATCATTTTTCTCTATTTTCTCTAGTCCCTCTTCCATGGATTTGACCTAGTCATCATCTTTCAAGGCCTCCTTTGTTGTTTTGGGCTAAAAAATGGAGGGCATACACTCATTCTCTCTTCCTCTTCTTCTGATTAGAACTACTGCACCCTTGTCACTGATGATATCTTTTGCAGAGTGATTATTTCTGACATATTTAGCCAATACCGGTTCACTCCTTGGAACTTCTTCTACCAGTTGTGCAAGTTCTATCTCATAGGCCTCTTCATTGACCACTTCAATAGGATCTTCTTTAGTAGGTTCCACCGGTATATTGTACTTGAAACCTTTATAGTCCTCTGGTTCACTCTTACTGTCCTGTTTATTTTTCTCAGAGTACTCATCTACTCTGACATTCACACTTTCCACAATCTTACTGGTCCTTTTGTTTAGACACCGGTATGCCTTGCTCTTTGTTGGATAACCTAAGAAGGTTCCCTCATCACTCTTGGGAGCAAATTTTCCAGTGTACTCATCTCTTTTTATGTAGCACCTACTTCCAAATACTTTGAAATAGAAAACATTAGGTGAGTAACCACTCCATGATTCATAAGGAGTTTTTTTTGTCCCCTTCTTTACCTATATCTGGTTCAGAGTGTATACAACAGTGCTTATTGCTTCTCTCCAGAAGGTATGTGGGATATCCTTTTGTATCATTAGAGTTCTGGCATAATCAATGAGAGTTCTATTTCTTCTTTCAGCAAATCCATTATGCTGAGGAGTTTTGGGTGCAGACATTTGTCTCATGATTCCTTGTTCCTCATAGTAGTTCATGAACTCTTGAGAGGTGAACTCTCCTCCTCTGAGTGATCTTAGGCACTTCAGATTCTTACCAGTTCCTCTTTCTACTCGAGCTTCCCTAGTCAACTTCCCTAGTTGACACTCTTTGCACATAGAATTTTTCAAGTTTTACTATGTCAGGCATACCTCTTACAGATTTTGCCTTACTAATTTTATCTATGCTATCAAAATTAACATGACACAATCTTTTGTGCCATAACCAGTTGTCTTCTACCATAGCCACTAGACAATTACCTATGGCGGTGTCTAGATGAAACAAATTACCTCTTGATTGTTTACCAGTGGCAATTAAACTTCCTGAATTGTCATTTATTTTACATATCCCTTTATTGAACTCTAACTGGTATCCTTTATTGTTAAGATGTGCAACACTTAACAAGCTATACTTCAATCCTTCTACCCAAAAGACATCATCACAGTTTGTCTTATCATTCAAGGCTATACACCCCTTACCTCTTACTGCACATGGGGTATCATTTCTGAACCTCACTGTTCCTCCATTGTAATCCTCCATGCTGAGGAATTTGCTTCTGTAACCGGTCATATGATGAATGCAACCACGTTTGATCACCCATTCTCCACATCGGTTTGTGCTAGAAATCAATGACATATCTCCTTTCTCTATGTTATCCTCTTTGACTACCACAAAAGCAATGCCATCTTCATCAAATCTCTCTGATTCTTCATCATTGACTCCTTCTTCTGCAAGATAAAATTCCTTTTTGCTCTTGTCCTTGTAAGTTCTAAAATTATCCTTCCTATCTCTATCATTGTGTCCTAAGGGGTCATATGGTGTCCTAAGGGGTCATAAGACACCATATGACCCCTTAGGACACCATACGACCCATAAAGACACCATACGATCTATAACAACACTATACGACCCATAACCATACGACCCTTAGGAACGCCTTCTTTTTGCTCTCCAACTCGCCCGATCATTGCGGGCCACAACCTAGCAGCGAAATCACCCAATTGCTCAAATTACTCAAAGTTATCAATATTCAACATTGCGTTTCTCAACGCGCATTAATCATAACAACAATCTGTTTGATCCTACGAGGTCGTGTTATGGCACTCTAAAAAAGCCTCTCTCAGTTTCGGTAGAGTCGGATCCACTTGCTCGTGGCGACTCTTTCTTGGTTGCGACAAAAAGCGTCAGATGAGTTCAATGAAAAGTTGCACAATGCCCCATCTTTCAATCCACTCATCGCAACATCGAACCGTCAGCTCGTACGCGTCGGGGTGGCCGGGTTTAAGCTAGGAATGGCTTCTTTTTGCTCTCCAACTCGGCCGATCGTTGCAGGACACACCATTGCAGCGAAATCGCCCAAGTGCTCAAATTGCTCAAAGTTGTCAATATTTGGCATCACGTTTGTCGGCGCCCGTTAATCATAAGAATGATTCGTAACAACACCTAACGGGTCATATGGTTTCCTATGGCCCCATAGGACACCATATAATCCCTTAGGTGTCGATACGACCCATAATGACACCATATTGTGTCCTAAGAGGTCATATGGTGTCCTAAGGGGTCATAGGACACCATATGACCCCTTAGGACAACATACGACCCATAACGACACCGTATTGTGTCCTAAGGGGTCATATGGTGTCCTAACGGGTCATAAGACACTATATGACTCCTTAGGACACCATACGACCCATAACGAAATCATATTGTGTCCTAGGGGGTCATATGGTGTCCTAAGGGATCATAGGACACCATATGACACGTTACAACATCATACGACCCATAACGACACCTAAAGGGTCATATGGTGTCGTATTATATGACCCGTTACGACACCATACGACCCATAACGACACCTAAAGGGTGATATGACATCCTATGGCCCCATAGGACACCATATGACCCCTTAGGTGTCCATCCGACCCATAACGACACCATATTGTGTCCTAAGTGGTCATATGGTGTCCTAAGGGGTCATAAGACACCATATGACCCCTTAGGACACCATACGAGCCATAACGACACCATATTGTGTGCTAAGGGGTCATATGGTGTCCTAAGGGCTCATAAGACACCATATAATGCCTTAGGACACCTTACGACCCATAACGACACCATAGGACACCATACGACCCATAATGACACCATATGACCCATAATGACACCATACGATCCATAACAACACCTAAGGGGTCATATGGTGTCCTATGGCCCCATATGACACCATATGACACCTTAGGTGTCCATACGACCCATAACGACACCATATTGTGTCCTAAGAGGTCATATTGTGTCCTAAGGGGTCATAGGACACCATATGACCCCTTAGGACACCATACGACCCATAACGACACCATTTTGTGTCCTAAGGGGTCATATGGTGTCCTAAGGGGTCATAAGACACTATATGACCCCTTAGGACACCATACGACCCATAACGACATTGTATTGTGTCCTAGGGGGACATATGGTGTCCTAAGGGGTCATAGGACACCATATGACCCATAATGACACCTAAGGGGTCATATGGTGTCCTATAGCCCCATAGGACACCATGTGACCCCTTAGGTGTCCATCCGACCCATAACGACACCATATTGTGTCCTAAGGGGTCATATGGTGTCCTAAGGGGTCATATGGTGTCCTGAAGGGTCATAGGACAACATATGACCCCTTAGGACACCATATGACCCATAACGACACCATATTGTGTGGTAAGGGGTCATATGGTGTGCTAAGGGGTCATTTGGTGTGCTAAGGGGTCATATGGTGTCCTAAGGGGTCATAAGACACTATATGACCTGTTAGGACACCATAGGACCCATAACAACACCCTATTGTGTGCTAAGGTGTCATATGGTGTCCTAAGGGGTCATAAGACACTATATGACCCCTTACGACACTATACGACCAATAATGATATCGTATTGTGTCCTAAGGGGTCATATGGTGTCGTAAGGGGTTATAGGACACCATATGACCCATAGTGACACCATATGACCCATAATGACACCTAAGGGGTCATATGGTGTCCTAGGTGTCCATATGGTGTCCTATGGCCTCATAGGACACCATATGACCCCTTAGGTATCCATATGATGCATAACGACACCATATTGTGTCCTAAGGGGTCATATGAAGTCCTAAGGGGTCATAGGACAACATATGACCCCTTAGGACACCATTCAACCCATAACAACACCGTATTGTGTCCTAGGGGGTCATATGGTGTCCTAAGGGGTCATATGACACCATATGACCCCTTACGACACCATACCACCCATAACGACACCTAAGGAGTCATATGGTGTCCTATGGCCATATAGGAAACCATATGACCCCTTAGGTGTCCATACGACCCATAACGACACCATATTGTGTCCTAAGGGGTCATATGGTGTTCTAAGGGGTCATATGGACACCATATGACCCCTTAGGACAACATATGACCCATAACGACACCATATTGTGTCCTAAGGGGTTAGATGGTATCCTAAGGGGTCATAAGACACCATATGACCACTTTAGACACCATACGACCCATAACGACACCATATTGTGTCCTACGGGGTCATATGGTGTCCTATGGTCTCCTTAGGGGTCATATGGTGGCCTAAGGAGTCATATGGTGTCCTAAGGAGTCAGATGGTGTCCTAAGGGGTCATAAGACAACATATGACCACTTTGGACACCATACGACCCATAACGACACCGTATTGTGTCCTAGGGGGTCATATGGTGTCCTAAGGGGTCATAAGACACCATATGACCCCTTACGACACCATACGACCCATAATGACACCATATTGTGTCCTAAGGGGTCATATGGTGTCCTAAAGTGTCATAAGACACCATATGACCCCTTAGGACACAGTTTCGGTAGACTCAGATTCAGTTGCTCGTGTAGACTCTTTCTCGGATGCAACAAAAAGCGTTAGATGAGTTCAATGAAAAGTTGCACAATGCCCCATCTTTCAATCCGCTCGTCGCGACACCGAACCATCAAATCGTACGCGTCGGGGTGGCCAGGTTTACGCTAGGAATGCCTTCTTTTTGCTCTCCAACTCGTCCGATCGTTGCGTGCCACACCCTAGTAGTGAAATCGCACGTTCATGATCTCGAGTGACAAGCCCCTCCTGTAAGCATCACAATATAAATTAAAGTAAATACAAGTGTCGTTAAAATTTTCAATAACATATTATTAAGATAACAAATCTAATGCTAAATTTACTAAATTTACAAACATGTCTCATACTGCTGTTAAAGCAATTTAACTTGCTACTACTGCAACAACACTGTGCTCCATTGATGCGCGGACAACAAGAGGAGTCTCTGATGTCAACATCTGAAAATTAAACAAAGTATATTGATTAATCGCCAAAACTATCTATATTATTTAATAACAACATTAAAGATAAATTGTTTACCTTGGTGAAAGATTGTCGATGAAATACACTACGAGGTGTTGATGTTGAAGCTCTAGCATCAAACTATTTGACATCCAAAATTAGTAATTAGAAAATCATTCACATAAGGTTCAACTATCTACATATAATAATTATATTTCTTCACTCATTGTATACCCTTGGAGTCGACGAAGTAGTGAAAAAGGGTGCTGCGGATGTTTCCCGGGGGTGGTTGCCGGTTCGCCGGGGGTTGGATAGGAGGGATTAGGGTTAATTTCTGGCTTCGGGACATCGGGCTCGCTGGGGGTTGGATATGAGGGATTAGGGTTTATTTCTCGTTTCGGGGTATCGGGCGAAGAGGCGAGGAAGGCCAGACGGTTATGGCAAATTCGTAAGCGGTTTGCCGGCAGGAGAAGATATGAGGCTTTGAGGCAGGGGAAGATAGTTCTAGGGTTTGATGCCGCCGCAAAGAAGCCGCGCTTAAGCCCAATGCTTCGTCTGTGACAGCTGAAATTTTTTTTCTGCAAGGACGATGATTGCCTGAGTGTGGTGGACGGCAGAGACGCCATTGTCAGCCTGGACTGAAGCATCGTTAGCCTGCACGCCATTTGTTGCATGGGATGAAATTGATTTAGGGTTGTATTATTAGAAGAGGGGATTTATTGTTTGGGCGAGGGATAAGTGTAGAAGATGATTTTGAAATTGGACACGTATGAAAAATTCGGGCCAAGGTGTCGATTTGATGGAAGTGCAGAAGGAACCAGCAGGGGCGTTTGACAAGTATGCATATGGTCCAAGCAGGGACCGCCATGATTGCTCCTCGAAAGAAAAGGTTCCTTACTGCTGTGTGTTTTTCAAGTTATTTGTTTTGCTTAGGCATCGAAAGGTTGTATTTTACTAAATCATATATATGTTTAAAATTCTAAAATAGAACACGAAAGACTTTTTAGGAATAATTTTTTTCTTTTCTTTGAAGATGTTGTTTGCTCCTATTATGCTTTAAGGTTTTTTTTGTTAGATGTATCATTTTTTCAAGGTTGGTTTTTATTAGGGAATGAGTTGAGTTAGATAAAAGGGACTTTCAGAAGTATAGGGACATGATCAAATAGAGATCCAATCTTCAAGGATTCAAGAGAAAGATTGAAATCAAAAAATTCTATAGAATTTGTAGGAACAAGTCAAGAAATTAGTCATCCAACAAGAAATAAGGATATTTGAGCCAAAAATGCTAGAACGCATATGTTGTACTTATTCCAAGGACATGGTAGAAAAGACATTAGTTGCCACAAGAGTAGTTAAACCTAATTCTATGTATTGTGCGTATTGTCAAGAGTGGGATCTACATCTCACCAAGGACTGTCCCATAAATAAACCTCCCCTTGAGAACATAGGTAATCCATTTTGTTCAAATATAAATTGTACATATAAAGAAATAGACTAAGCAAGCTACTCAATTCTCCTTGGTAGGACATTTGGCATGCTTGTGCAATGCAAAACAATAAAGGGTATCAAGAGGATAATAAAGATTCTAGTTGCAGAGGAGGTCAATGTAATATGAAGAGGAATGATGCAACTTGCTTCAATTGTGGAAAGATTGGCCACTATGCATAAGAGTGATGGGAAGAGAAAAGGCTAAAATGCACATTTTGTGGAGGAGAAGAACATTCAATAAACTCACATGTGAAAAAGCAAAGAATTTTTATACAAACCAAGACAATAACCAACCTTCTTGGAGTGATGAGCTACAGAGAGGAGCCGAGGTGATCCGTAGAGTACCACTACAAGGAGTAGAATGTTATTTTATTGTAACTTAGTGAGGAAAATAAATAAGGATTCAAATCCTTATAGGGTTGGGCCCTTCTTCTTGATGTAACGTGGAGACTCAATTGGGTCCTATTCCCATGTAGCGTGTGACCCTTAAATAGGGCAGAACAATTAAGGTAATGTGTGAAGGTTAAATATAAAATATGGGCGCCAAAATATGGGGCCGACCCCAAAAGAAAACTTGCACGTTAGAACTCATATATAACAAAGTCATTTGCCATTCAATACACACACTGATGGACTTGAGAAGCACAAAGAGGGGGGCGGGGGGAGGGAATCAGTGACACCAAATAAAACACTACTTCAAACACTAACTAGTAGATGAACTTAACCAAGCATTTAAACAAAATACATGCTATCCAAAATGATATAACAACATCCACAAAAAGTAAAGCATCCACCATAACACAAGTGTTTATATGTGGAAAAACCACAGTGAGATGGAACTCACAAGTTAACTATCTGTAGTGATAGATAACTGACCGGTTAAGGTCTTACAAAGTGCTTTGATAGGAGTGAATCTTGTTAGAGATCCCAAGCTTGATTAGAAGCTTATACCTTGTTAAGAGTACTACCCTGTTAGGAGTAAACTCGCTGGAGGATTTAAGAATCCAAACTGATAGATCACCTTGTTAGAGGATTTGTACAATGAAGCTTGTTAGAGCTTACCCGGTTAGGGGATTTGATTTTGTTGCAGTGATTAGAAAACAACAAGAATGTTTGATCTGTTCTGCGTAGCACAATACTTGCTTGATCAGATCATTCTAAGTACATTCAACAATGCTCTTCATCTTTAACACTTTTCGCTTTTCAACAAAAGCTTTCACTCTTTTCGCATAATCTCCTCTCTATCACTTTCAGTATTATATTTGAAATGATTCACTAAGATGTCTTTAAATAGACATTCAAATCTTATGCCGGCCTAAGGAAATCAAAACACAATTTCCTAGGTGCAGTGTATCTAGACAAGTAATCATAACTCATTACAAAATGACTGCCAAGAAAATAGTGCTAGTAACTCATCACAAAATCAAATACCGGTTAGAACAGTCAATACTGGTTGGAACAAAACATGTGAATCGTTGTCCTGGAATCTTCCGCTTGATCTCCATCTCCATCTTCATCTTCATTTTGATGCTGACTTAGTGTAGCCACATGTTATCTCTTAAGCACATGTCGGTTGACACAAAGTACCGGTTAGAGATAGACCTTAAACATGCCGATTGTCAGTGTAAACCAATTGAAGTTACACTGGTAGTCAATGTAATCATATGTGTGTGTGAGAGTGTTTCATCAATGACAACAAGTGATGAATACATTACAATCATCGTCAAGCCAACACACACAAACAACGAAAAAGGATATCTGCTTTAAAGGTGCGAAAGTTGTTACTGAACTTGGCGAATCTGTTCAAGGAGATTATAGCGAATTTGTTCAAGATCATAGCGAATATTGTTGCTGTTGATAGAAAGTCCTTCAAGGTGTAGATTTGATACTTTGTTGTTGTTGATAGCAAGTTCTTCAAGGTGCAGATTTGATACAAACCCGAAGCAAATATATTCACTTGAAAGGGCAAACTTATTCCCTGTGGAAGTAAGAACCTAGTGCAAACCTGTTCATGATAAAGAAGTAGATCAGATTTATGCAAGTGTGCAGAATACAGATCTCAGATTTGAGTTGCAGCTAAGTACACATTGTTACCTTTTGGAATTGAATGCATAATCAGACTTGTGGGCCTTTATTGCTGGGTTTTTCCTCTCAGGAGGTTTTCCCAGGGTATTTGCGTGCCGTGTTTCATTATTATTCATCTATGCCTAATTTTGAAAGTCACTAAACTAAACAACAAATCAATTAAGATTCAGTTTCTGAGTTTTCCATTAAATCTGAAAGTCTAATTTCAACATGGTATCAGAGCCCTAGGTTCGTATAGAGGCTGTAATCAGATTTGTGCTTCCTTCTAACCTGCTGATCAAAAGTTTAGTCCCCATGGCTTCTTATATTAGGTCTGAAGATAGGTTGGAAGGTCACACAAATTTCTCTTCTTGGAAGGTCAAGATAATGATGGCATTGAATGATCTTGCTGCATATGTTAGCAAGAATGCTAAGGAACCTGAGGGTGCAAGTGAGAAAGAAGATTGGAAGAAGAAGGACTTCCAAGCTCAAAGGATAATAATAAACTCCGTCAAAAACCATTTGCTGCCATCCATCTCCATGACGAAGTCCTCTAGGGAGATGTTCTCTACATTGGAAAAGATGTACGAAGTCAAAAATACCAGCTACATCCTTGCCTTAAGGAATCAACTCTCCTACATCAAATTAGAGAAAGAAGAACTTGTTGCTGCTTACTTCATGAGAATCTCTGAGCTGAGAGATCAACTTGCCACCATTGGGAAGAGTGTTGAAGACAATGACTTATCTATGACTACCCTAAATGGTTTTCCTCCCTCTTTGGAACCATTTGTTCAAGGAATCTGTGCCAGAGTTGAGCTTCCTAAGTTTGATCAAGTAATGGGAGATTGCATTCAAGAAGAGTCTCGGTTGGCTGCGAAAGGAAAAATTAAGAACCCTTATGATGAGCAACATGTCCTCTTGGCTAAGAAGGAAGACATCCATTGGAAGAAGAATGTTTTCAAGATAAATAGAGATTTCAGCTCTCCTACCCCTCCTTCAAAGAAAAGACCAAGAGACTTATCCCACATCCGATGCTTCCGATGCAACAAGCGTGGCCACTTTGCAAGGGACTATCAAATTCAGGATGAGCAAGAAGATGCAAACATAAATGACGTATCAAATCCTCACAATCGTGAAGATTTCCTCCTTTGATCTATTGGTTTGTTGATCCATCTTTAAGTTAAATTTTGTTTTAGATTTAAGTTTGGTTCCAACTTTAAGTCATAAATTTGTTGTGGATTTATCTTCTAGATAGGGTTTTAGAGGGAGTCCCATGACATCTTTAAAATACTCTTTATCTCAGTAAAATCTTATTGTTGGTTTCTAATCATTGTGATCTATTGCTCTAATGATGGAATTGATAAATGTGTTACTTGATTATTACAAATGTTTTCCTTTATTCTATGTTGAAACTAACAAGTGTTCTGGTTATATTCTATAATACACTGGGTGTATCATCTACCCTCTGCGGAGTGCAAGGTGAGTCCTTCCTCTGCGGAGTGCAAGGTGGCAGTTCTCTCTCGCCCTCTGCGGAGTGCAAGGTGAGTCCACCCTCTGCGAAGTGCAAGGTGGCAGTTCTTTCCACCCTCTGCGGAGTGCAAGGTGGCAGTTATTTCTCACCCTCTATGGAGTGCAAGGTGAGTTCACCCTCTACGGTGTGCAAGGTGACAGGTTGTTCTTCTCAGTAAAAAAACATATGTATCCTTTGCGGTTGTGCATGATTTATGTTGTATAGTTATATATATCTTTGAGTATTAATTATTGTAGGTGTGCGTATGGAAAGGTCTCTGTCATCCTCTACGGATGTGCATGATGAAAGATCATGGTGTTACATGCAGGTCCCCAGGAAAGTGTGAAGTTATGAAGTGTTGGCTTCATCCTTTGCAGGCATTGCAAGAGAAGATCATGTAAAGGTTCATTGTAATGTAATTGTGTGATCAAATCACAAATTGTATATTGATTGTACTATTAGGGCTGGGCCCTAATCTTAAACATTGTAATTATTCATGCCATGGGATTCTCCATGTGAATTTGGTTATGTATTTATTTTCCTCCCTAGTTAAGAGGGAGTGTTAGTCTATTGTAACTTAGTGAGGAAAATAAATAAGGATTCGAATCCTTATAGGGCTAGGCCCTTCTTCTTGATGTAATGTGGAAACTCAACTGGGTCCTATTCCCATGTAGCATGTGACCCTTAAATAGGGCAGAACAATTAAGGTAACGTGTGAAGGTTAAATATAAAATATGGGTGCCAAAATATGGGGCCGACCCCAAAGGTAAACTTGCACGTTAGAACTCATATATAACAAAGTCATTTGCTATTCAATACACACACAAACAACGAAAAAGGATATATGCTTTAAAGGTGTGAAAGTTGTTACTGAACTTGGCGAATCTGTTCAAGGAGATTATAGCGAATTTGTTCAAGATCATAGCGAATATTGTTGCTGCTGATAGCAAGTCCTTCAAGGTGCAGATATGATACTTTGTTTCTGTTGATAGCAAGTTCTTCAAGGTGCAGATTTGATATAGACCCGAAGCAAATATATTCACTTGAAAGGGCAGACTTATTCCCTGTGGAAGTAAGAACCTAGTGCAAACCTGTTCATGATAAAGAAGCAGATCAGATTTATGCAAGTGTGCAGAATATAGATCTCAGATTTGAGTTGCAACTAAGTACACATTGTTACCTTTTGGAATTGAATGCATAATCAAACCTATGGGCCTTTATTGCTGGGTTTTTCCTCTTAGGAGGTTTTCCTAGGGTATTTGCGTGTCGTGTTTCATTATTGTTCATCTTTATGTTTATGCCTAATTCTGAAAGTCACTAAACTAAACAACAAATCAATTAAGATTCAGTTTATGAGTTTTCCATTAAATCTGAAAGTCTAATTTTAACATAAAAGGCTGCCACTGGACGGACATGTGGACTCTGTAGACTTCATAGGAGTACAACTTCAGAGGAGACTTGATAATAAAAAAGAAGAAGAAGAAAAACATAGGAAAGAAGAAAGCTTATATGTGTTCACTAGACTAGCACTGATACTGGGAAAAACAAGAAGAAATCCCTGGTGAAAGATGTTAATTTAAGCAATTAGATTATAATCAAACTGTGAATAAATAATAACAACAATAAAGCACAAGACAAAAGACACCAATACCCTGAGAAAACCTCCCTCTTGGAGGTGAAAAACCCAACCTTAAATATAATATGGCAAACTTATCTTAGATTACAATATGGCAAACTTATCTCAGATTGCTGTTCAAACAACAAGTTAGCGGAGCAATGAAGGATGCAGCTCTAATCAACAACAAATGACTAAAGGAGATCAACAATAGTTGTCTGAGATAGGCTGGAGCAAAATCGCACAAGGAGAGCCTTCAACTTCGCCTATCAATACCTTTAAGTAATTTCACACAAATAAGGAGAGTTCACTGATATAGAAGAGCAAATTATATCCGTGGTATATGATTGTAGAATGACTTCATTTGTTGATAGTTTTATATCAACCTTTTGGCGCCAATTACCACTAAGTCGGTTTGCATGTTTATCTAAATTATATTGCATTGTCATAATACATTCCTCACGTTACATTTGGGTCCAACCCAATAATTATATTTAATTACCTTCCATGCTACCTCACGTTACACATTTGGGTCTAGCCCAATAATCACATTTGATTACTTTGCACATTAGATGCTTGGGTCCATCTTAATAATGCATTTACATGAGAGATAATACATATGAATTTTAATTGTCATTGACAACATTAAAATTCAATAATCAGGTATCCGAGCTAGCTATTATTTTCAACACTCCCTCTTAGCTAGGGAGGAATTCTGCCACTTGTCATGATCCATTCATGACTTTCATCTTGCATTGCCTGCAAGAATGAATATATAAGCTCCATAGAGTAAAAGAGGGTATTTACATCATTTAAAGACCATTTATCCATTATATACCCATAAAATAGCCTTAAAATACCTCTAATATGCCTAAACAACTTGTAAAGTGACAATTAATTACATAAACTAAGGCAATTTCGGTATTTGGAATTATTTTTATTTAAAAGGGGGGTGTCTTTTCACCCAAAGGGGTATGAAAACCATTCAATCACATATATATGTGCGATGTAAAATGTAAAGAGAGGGGGAGGAGAGATACTTGAGATGGAGGCAATTTTGTACTTTTAAACTTTTTATCAAAAATAACCAGTTGCATTTTCTTTCTCATATGTGTTGAGAGTTAACATATTTTCAGTAGGCAGTTGTTCTACGATATTATCTCGAAGAAGATAAGGTTGCTTGTGTCTTCTTAGTGAAGTTTATGTTCTTATCGTTATAAGTTTGAATAAAAGACTTACTTGTGAATTGTAATTGTTCCTGGTAATTCTTCCTTGAATGGTCTCTTAAAGTAAGGGTTAAATTCATTCAAGCAAATTATAGAATAAAACAGTTAACGAATCTTTTTGAGGGAAAGTAACTGACAGATTTACCAAAGGGGTAGATTTGAAAATTGTCTCATAGAAGCATACATGAAGTCCTAGTGAAATATAAGACTCTGTAGCCTAAATAAGAGGAAATACACTGCTCATTTGTAAACAAACCCTTTAACCATAACAATTACCCTTTACTTTTAAGCATTAGGATTAGTAGAGTAGGTATAGTAGGTAATTTAGCCAAAGTGTAACATATATACTTTTGTAAGATACATAGATCAATACACACATCTCAAATAAGCCTGTTTAAGAAACTTATGCCATTCTAAGACTGGGAGATATCAGATTAAGACACTAAATCTTCTATAAAAAGCACTAGTTGAAGGAACAACTAGTGAGTAGGAATACCCTCCTAGGTCCCGTAGAGCCTAAAGTGAGAGAGTTAGTAACCAAATAGGTTCGCTCTATAAGTTGGCCAAGTCAATTGGAGGGTTTGATCATAGGAGTTGACATTTCCTTAGAACCTATCCAATCTACTGATTTGAGACCCAACAGGGTGGAAGAGGTCTTACACCTCAACCTTCTCCTAGGGAAGGATACAATGTCACCTTGCATTGCCCGCAGAGGGTGACTCCACCTTGCATTACTCGCAGAGGGTGGAGGATGCAAACTAAATGGCATCACTGATACTGAGACTCCCTCTCAATCAATGTTGTGTTCTCCACAATTCCAAGCTTCTCTCTGAAGTACTCAAACTTCACTCGAGCTAGAGGCTTGGTGAAAACATATGAAACCTATTCATCAGTGCTGATATATTTCAGCTGGATGGCACCTCTTTGTGCCATATCAAGAACATAGTGATAGTGAGTTTCCACATGTTTTGACCTGTCATGCAACACACGATCATTAGACATTTTAATACAACTCTGATTATCACAATAAATAACAGTGAATTCCCAAGGTTATCCAAACAACCCAACAATTAGCTTGCGAAGCCAAACTGCTTCTCTAGTTGCCACACTTGAAGCAATGTATTCAGCTTCTGCAGTACTTAATGCAACTGAGGACTGTTTCCTACTGGCCCAAGAGATCATAGCGGAACCCAAGCTGAAATAGATTCCTGAAGTGCTTTTCCTGTCAGTAACACTTCCAGCCCAATCAAAATCAGAGTAGCCTTCCAAATTGATTACTGTGTTGATTGGATACGTCAGTCCATAGCCAACTGTTCCACGCAAGTATCTCAGGATGTGCTTGGCTGCCACCAAGTGAACATTCTTTGGCTGATTCATGAATTGGCTAAGTGCACTCATTGCATAGCAAATATTTGGTCTAGTGTTGACTAGATACATCAAGGATCCAATCAACTGCCTGTACTCTAAAGGATCTGCAAAATCAGAGTTAGTTGCAAAAATACTCAACTTCTTCAAGTTAGTTTCCATAACAGTAGACATAGGTTTACAATCCATCATACCAAATCTTTTCAAAATATCAATAGCATATTTACCTTGACTTAGAATAATTTCATTAGGTCTTTGCCACACTTCTAACCCTAGAAAGTAATGCATTATACCTAGATCCTTCATTTCAAATTCAGTAGTTAATTTTTTCTTACACCTAATGATGAGATTATCTTCACCAGTTAGAAATAAATCATCCACATATAGAACGAGAATTAGCATTTCACCATTAAATACTTTAAAGACTCTAACTTAATACTCTTTTCCTTTGGCACATGAACATATACAGGACTTCTAAAGATCTTTAGGTGGCTGATATCTGGTTTGACTCCAGTGAAAGCTTCCTCGGGAGTTGTGTTCTTTAGGACACGATGAGGGCATCTATTCTGAATGTACACTGCAGTCTTGGATACTTCAGCCCATAAGGAGGTTTGCAGGTCTTGATTGTGAATCATAGCTTTGGCAACTTCAACAATGGCTCTATTCTTTTGTTCAACTACACCATTTTGCTGAGGATTGTAGGGAACGTAGAACTCCCTCTTAATTCCTATTTCTACACAAAAGTCATTGAAGCCACTTGAGGTGTATTAACCTCCATTGTCAGATCTTAACACTTTAATCCTTTCACCATACATATTTTCAGCTAGAGCTTTAAATTCTTTGAACCTACTTAACACTTCATTAGATTCTTTAAATTTTAGAAAGTAAATCCAAGTCTTTCTAGAGAAATCATCGATAAATGTAACATAGTATAGAAATCTGCTAGGTGAAGGAACAAACACGGGTCCACATAGATTAGAATGAACAAGTGCTAATTTTTCCTTAGCTCTACTTTCACTTTTATGAAATGGACTTTTAGTGTTCTTACCTAATGCACAATCTTTGCAAGCATCATCATGAGATTGATTAAGTTTAGGTATACCTTTAACCATCTTTTCAAGTGAAGGAAGTGCCTGATAGTGAAGATGACCGAGCCTTCTATGCCATAGTTCGCAAGATTCAAGGGCTTCATGAATGAGTGCTCAAATGGGGTTAGCTGAAAGCTTATACAAACTATCATATCTATTTCCAATAACATGAGAATATTTAATACTATATTTCTTAGGCCATGCAAGTACTTTACCCTCAAAAAATGCTATTTGATAACCTTTATCTTCTAGGGCAGAAATAGAAATTAAATTCCTCTTAATTCCAGGGACAAATACAATATCACTAAGATGTAAGGACATGCCAGATTCTAAATTTAAAGAAGTGCTACCAAAACCTCTTACCGAATACTGAGCATCATCACCAATTACCACATGAAGATTGGACTCTTTCTCCATCAAGTCTGAGAGATGCTCCCGATATCCCGTGATGTGTTTAGATGCACCACTGTCTATCAACCAAGTGTTACTATCGATTGGCACATTGCTAGACAAGGCATAAATGAAGAGATAGTCTTCATTATCCTCTGATTTTGCAACTTCATTTAGGTTGGCCCCCTTTTGCATGGGCGGATTCTGACATTCTTTGGCATAATGTCCAAACTTGTCGCATATGAAGCAACAGACACGTGAAAGATCCCTTTGGCTTCTTCCTTGAATCGAAAGTAGGAGGTCTGAAATCTCTAGATCTCTTTTGAAGTTGTTCTTCTTCCAATGGTCTCCCTTTCTTCGAACATGTTGAGATGCAAGCACATGTTGATCTCCTCCAGGAGAGCCTTTATGCATTTCTCTGGTAGCAAGGCGTGACTCCTCTTGAATGCAATCTGATCGGAGGTGATCGAAGGAAGGGAATTCAACTCTTCCACTTATGCTTTGAATGAAAGGATCCCAAGAGTCAGGAAGACCATTCAAACAATCATGACAATATCCTTGTCCACAACTTCGCTTCCAATGGCGCTGAGTTGGTCCTTCAATTCTGAAATCTTCATGAAGAAGGACATGACTGAATCTCCTTTGCACATTTTGACTTGAAGAAGTTGCTGCCTCAATGTAAGTGTCCAGTTCATGTTGTTGATCTCATTTATCCCTTCTAGATATTTAAACATCTCTCGATTTGTCTTCAATTTGGAGATGACTGGAACAAGATGATCCTTCATAGAATCAATAAGGAACTTCTTTGCTTTGAGAGCATTCTTCTTGAATTGCTTTAGCTCTTCCGGATCCAAAGGTTCAGTCAGATCCATGTCTTCCACAAACTGTAATAGCTCTAATTCTTCAAGAGCAAGGAGGACACAAACCTTCCATGATGTAAAATTGAGGGCACCTTCAAGTCTATCCTCTACTTTCAGACCTGTAACCATCTTGCAAAACTAAACCATCAAACTGAAAGTGAAGGACAACTAATAATTTGATTATTTTGAATGAACCTAAAGCTCTGATACCATGTTAATTTTAAGCAATCAGATGTTAATTTAAGCAATTAGATTATAATTAAACTATGAATAAACAATAACAACAATAAAGCACATGACAAAAAACACCAATACCCTGGGAAAAACTCCCTCTTGGAGGTGAAAAACCCAACCTTAAATATAATATGTATTGTCTCAAATGTAGGCAATTACAATATGGCGAACTTATCTCAGATTGCTTTCCAAACAACAAGTTAGCGGAGCAATGATGGATGCAACTCTAATCAACAACATATGACTAAAGGAGATCAACAACAGATGTCTGAGATAGGCTGGAGCAGAATCACATAGGGAGAGCCTTCAAGTTCGCACAAGGAGAGCCTTCAACTTCGCCTATCAATATCCTTAAGTAATTTCACACAAGGAGAGTTGGCTGATATAGAAGAGCAAATTATATCCGTGGTATATGATTGTAGAATGACTCGATTTGTTGATAGTTTTATGTCAACCATTTGGCCCCAATTACCACTAAGTCGGCTTGCATGTTTATCTAAATTATATTACATTGTCATAATACATTCCTCACGTTACATTTGGGTCTAGCTCAATAATTATATTTAATTTCCTTCCATGCTACCTCACGTTACACATTTGGGTCTAGCCCAATAATCACATTTGATTGCTTTGCTTGTTACATGCTTGGGTCCATCTTAATAATGCATTTACACAGTGATCAACGAATTATATTCCTATCAGCAACAACCTTCTCCTAAGGTCAGCGGACATCATTCCACAGTCAACGAAGATATACTTAAGGACAGTGAAGATACTGTCAAGAACAACAAAGTCATCCCTAATGACAACGACTTCATTCTAGGGTCAACAAACTTGAAAGACACAGAATATTCTCCTTGATTTGCAAGTTGTGTTCCAGATAAGTTCTTATTGTGTTATTCTACTATGCTTACCCTGCTGTTCTGAATACTTCAAGTGTTGAAGTATAGTTGTAAAGTCTCATACTGATTTGTCTAATAAAGATCTGGATTTAGTTGCTAGGTTTTTCATCTCCAAGAGGGAGGTGTTTTTTAGGGTATTTTGGTGTTCTTTGTGTTCAAGGATTTGATTCTCTAATTTTGCTATCTATATTTATCAGTCTGATCCTAAAATTTAACAAAGAAGGATTCAATGACTATTATAGCCTAGAAGAAGCTAAGGAAGCCAATAAATTGACATTGTTCCAATTGGATAAGAAGCATCATGATAAGGTAATAGAATAGGCAAAGCAATCCATTTAGCAATAGATATAGGAAGACGTGGCATGTTTTACTAAACAAGATGTTAGGATATTAAAGGATCAGGCTGCCATGGCTAGAGAGAAAGATTTGGTAGTTAAGTTAAAGTAGCCATATGTGAATAAACTTTCAGAGGACTAGAATTAGAAGGATGGTCCCTTACTTATACATGTCCAATTAAATGATCATAAGGTTAAGTATGTAATGATTTATCTTGGAGTGGACCTCAATATCATACCCTCTGCAACATGGGAAAAATTAGGCAGATTGAAACTAGTTAAAACACCCATGAATGTTTGTTTAGCTAATGGCTTTGGAATGAAAACTTTAGGCACATGGAAGAATGTAGAGGTTAATATCAAAGGAATCAAACAATGTGTTGACTTTGAGGTGGTGGAACCTTTTAACACATTCCAGGCTCTACTAGGCCTGAGATTGTTTGTAAAATCAAATGGTATTGTAGACTGCCAAAAAGAGGATATCTCATAATTTGTTGATGACACCATAATAATTAGAATCCCTTTAGCTAACCTGGAGGATACAAGCTATATTGAGGAAATCGCGCAAGACTAGGCTAGAGAGTATGTTAAGAATCTCTATACTAACTCTAGCCTTTTGGATGAACAAGAGGAGGAAAATTTGAATATTGAAGGAGAATTGGAGCTCAAGAGCGAAATTGATAGCATTGATAGTGATGAAATATTAGAAGCATGTATGCAATGCAAACCTGAAGTCACTTCCTAGAGAGTCTATAGATTTCAGAGAGCATTCTTAATTTAAACTAGACCAAACTCAAGGCATAGAAGAAACTAGAAGAAGGTCAAAATTATATTAAAACAAAGAAGCATATACAAATAAACTAAATCCCAACACACAAGACTGTGGTGATTTTAGGTGACTATAATGTGCCTTAGGCATCTTAGACTTGAGCGAAGGTTGGCTTACTATTAGGGTCTCGTAGGTCAACAGTGTGGTTTGGGGACCCAATCAAGGGTTGTGAAACTCAACAGGGAGCTTTTTGGGCCTTTTAGATTGGAGTTCTGGGGTTGAATCCATGGTTAAAATTGAAATATTAAAGTTGTCTTATGTGAATAGTAACATAGAAACATAAGATGAATAGTAAAAAGTGTCCCCCATCCTAGTAACTTGAGTTGTTTTTTAAAAGGGGGCCAAGTTCACAATGAGAAATTAGACCCTCAAAGATATTTTATGATTTTAAGGCCAAATAGTAGCCCCAAAATAAATAAAAAGACATTTTGTTTATTACTTGGATTTATTCTTACCTCTCCAATTTCAAATCAAAAGTTTGCATGAGGGTTTCAATAGCTTTGGGCTTCTAGGAACGCCAACTTCTGGAAGATTTGGGAGATTTGGACGAAAACCCATATCTTAGGGTATCGATTTCCATCAGAATACAACTTCAATGTACATATGACAACCTTCTTTGAGGATTTATGAGCAGATCTATCAGTTTGAGGGTAGATTTTCTACAATTGGTTGCAGGGTAGACCTTCTAGAGGTCATTACTATCTAAATCCAACTCTATTTTAGTTAGCCACTACATTTTGGGATGAAGGATTTCAAACCCTAGAGTCTATTTAGGGTTTTACCATTATTTGGAGCTGATTTCTATATTTTTATTGGCTGGACTTTTACATTAGACCTATGAGCACATGTTAATGGTATGTTCATTGCTCTTTTAAGCAAAAAAGAAAGTTCTTGTTTATCTTCCTTATGTGTTATGCATTTTATTATTTTAAATCAACAATCTCTTTTACACAATATTCAAGAATCTTGCTTAAACTTCAAAACCAAACCAAACAAAAACAAAAACCAGTCAAACCCCATCCAAACATACACCGACCAAAGACTTAGCATCAAATAAGCATTGCACAAAACCTCTTAATTTGGATTAGATTGGGTGAAAATTGGATTGGGGATCTTTCAGTAGTATCAGAGCCATGATCTTGCCAACCTGTTGGGTAAAGATCAGTTCTTTTCACCTCAGTTTGGTTTGAGTTCATCTCCATCTACAAGGTCAATTAAGAGACCTCATGCCATGGCAACAAATGATGCAATTATGAACAACTATCATAAGTATTGCCCCCTTCCTAAGAAGATATGTTACTTCCTTTCCTTCACACAATTTATGGGTATATCCGAAGATGATGATGATGAGTTGGTATCTATAAGTTCAAATCACCACTGTAAGAGGAAATATTATTCAAATGAAGTATGCAGAAATCTACATGAAGAATTTGATAAGCATGCAAATCTGGTTCTTGAAGATAAAAGGATAGCATTGGGGAATGACTCACATGAGGCTTCATCATTTTTGCATGAAGATCCATAAGAAGACTTTATAGGAGAGATAAGCATGGCTCCCCTTGATGTATGGCGTGAGATTAGTATGGATAATAATGGTATGGATTCTTTAGGTGATCACAATGCATCTTCTAGTGTGATAGTTCATTCCTATGATGACAAAATTCCTACACATGAAGAAAAACCGAAACATGGCACTCTAGATTTAGGAGTCAAACATGAAGTATATATTGTGGATTCAAGCCACAAAGGTTCTAACCTTGTACATCATAACATGGAAGATGTTAAAAGGACACAAGATATGTGTGATGGGTGGTTACAAAGAGCTAAGAAGGCAAAGATGCTTGCTGCCCAAGCAAGACAACATCTACAAGAGGCAAGGAACTATGCAATCGGCTAGATAATGCAAGGAAACAAAGGGAATCATACATTAGATCATTATTTCTTCCAAGAGAAGAATGTATACAAGTGGAGCATGCAAAGGAAGACCTTCTTGAGGTAAACAAACAAGAAGAACATGTTGTGTGTGAATAAGGGAAGGGGTATAATTTAGAAAGTTCAGAATGTTTATCTAGTTTGCATCATGAGGATCATGAGTTTCCTCTTTTAGAGAGTTCTTTCAAGGTTCAAAACTATGATGATAATGGACACGCACTTGGTGGACCAACCACTACTATTATACCCATTTGTGTAGAAGGGAGACATTATTGATTTTGTTTTCATTAAACATGCATTATCTACAATGAAAGAACAATTGCTAAGATCATATGAGGCATTTTGTATCAGACAATTGACTATAGAGACTAAGAGATTCCCTAATAATAAGATCTTACAACTTGATAATGTTTGGTTTGTAATGAAAGATAGATCAACTTTAGCAGCTAGAAATTTATGTTACTTGCATCAGGTCACACCTCATAGGCCAACACTCATGGAGGAACCATCTTCCTTCAAAAAGATAAAAGAAAGAGCAATAAAGACACCTTGGAAAGGTATGAGCATAATTTTGGTTCTTTGAGTCCGGACAACAATATTGTGACATCACATGGGCACAAATCCAAGAGGGATAGTGGTGACAAGAAATGTAGCATGGTAGACATTAGTGAGTGGATTCACAAGAATGAGGTAAAGGTTGAAACTTCAAATTGCCAACAATCTAATTTTATATCAGCAGTTGAAGAAGGGCATGAATCAATTTGTGATAAATCGATGGCGCATGATAATGACTTGGCTTCAAGACATGAAATGCTACAAGTTTGGGATGCCAAGTGTATGCAAGTGTACTCTAATATTGAAGACTTACAAAGCACCGAAAGAAAGGGTGCAATCAATCTTGAATCCCCGATTAAGGACCGCAACACTATATCTCTATATACCCATGAGTTAGCTGCCTATTTTCATGAAAAAGTAAGTGCTATGGGCTCTCCAATTAATGGGGTAAAAGATGCAAAGGTTAGACATAATATTTGTGATAATGCATCCTATGAGAGGAGTGAATTTGTAAACTTAGGGACAATAACATTAAATCAGTTGCAAAGAATGGAAGAGGGTTGGCAAGTGAAGGCAAGGAATGCCCAATTGATGGCTCATCAAGCCAAGCTTCACCTTCAACAAGAGTTTGATTCACACGGCTCCATAAATGATGAGAAGCAAGAGTTGTCTAACATCCAAAATTCTAAGTTTTTAGTTGATATTGGCAATTTTAATAAGGTGTATCATGATTTAATGGGTTACATGTTTAGTGGATCAACCACTCATTCGTTGACTTTGGGTATTAAGGGAGATAACTACAATACAACTATGGATTTATCACCTATTTCATATGCTTATGCAGCTGTTTATTGGTTGGGATGTGACATAATTTTCATGGATTCATGGTTGACACATGGCTGTCCTACGTTGTTATACATTGTATTTCTAGATTTATCTAGGTCTACCTCAGTTTATGGGTTGGATTGGAGAGTGTGGAGACACATTTACTCAATAGGTAAGGTGTATGAGATGGGTTTCTTTCTTATGCATGGTTATGCATACATCATTGAGTTCATTTTAGTTGCCGATCTAATTTATAACAACAACTTTGAGGTGATAAATTTGATAGCTCATGAGGGGAGTTTTCAGTATATCATGCACCTTTGGACAACAAGCTATGAAAGCATCTATGAAGGCAAACTTGGAAGGTACACAATAAAGGTGGGTCTCATGATGATGATTAACCATCTCCCATTTTTACATGGTTTCATTCATCTTGTTATGCAAGAGCATGTGATAAGAATTAAAGAACCCCATTGCATGCAAGGTTGGGCATTGTGTCTTTGTTTCATAATTATATCATTCCTTGATCACACTTGGAAGACATAATTGGTTAGGGAAGAAGACAACATGGAGCTTGAGTTTACCTATAGAAGTAAACAAATTGTGTTGAAGGCTGTTGGTGTTGGAAATAAGCCACACCCAGACCGACGATGGACTAGTCCAAGAGGGGCCAGTAGCTCAGTGGTAGAGCACTCCAACATCGTATGGAAGGTCCTAGGTTTGAGTCCTAGCTGGTCCATGTCTCAACATGGTATCAGTGCTAGGTCCAGGCTAGGAGCCCCAAGCACACGAGAGGTGTGGCTTAAGGAGGGGGTGTTGGTGTTGGAAATAAGCCACACCCAGATCGATGATGGACTGGTCCAAGAGGGGCCAATAGCTCAGTGGTAGAGCACTCCAACAACATATGGAAGGTCCTAGGTTCGAGTCCTAGCTGGTCCATGTCTCAAGAAAGGCTACCAATAATGATAACCCAAAAATTGTGGCAGCCAAGTGTACGCAAGCATATCTTGATGATGATAATACCAATTGGAGGTATGGGGATAAATCGGATTATAATTCCATTTATGACAGCAACAATATATCTCCTTATACTCATAACATGAAAACTTTGGTACATGGTGCTAGTGGCGATATAATATCTTCATGTGATGATACTTCATTCTTGGCAATGGGACTTAATAAAGGTATACATTCAAAAAACTCATTGGTACAAAGGAATTGCATCATGCTTTGGTAACTTTAGTAGTTATATCTTTAAAACCAACCCTTGATGTAGCCAATATGCTTGATGAATCTAAAGGTATGAATACAAGGGAACAATTAAGTCCTCATTCGTTGACTTATAAGAACAGTGATTTATCCTCCCCTTTTCATGATGTTGGCACTCCTAATCATTGGGAAATGAGTCATAATAATTCTATTATGGTGGGTATTCATGAAGAATGCTTTGGTCATGATAAGTCACATGGTATATCTCATTTTAGGAGTGGGTTTAGAAACTTTAGATCAACTGATATAACTCAGACCCAAATAATGAATGATGATTGGCTAGAAAGGGCAAGGCAAGCCATGTTATTGGCTCAACAAGCCAAGATCAATCTTCAACATGTTTGCGATTTTCACCTTTCATTTGATGATGAGAGACATGAGTTGCTTAATTCAAAGTTTCCATTTGAAGTATTTGCTCATTCTCTCAGTGATGATAGTGATTTTGTTGATTTTTTTCTTAGTGGGCCAGCCACTCAAGAGCTGTTTGTGTTGAGCAGTGTTGGCATACATACTTCACTTTTGAGTTTGTCACCTATTTCACTTGATATGGCAGTGATATCTTTGTTGATTGGTGACTTCATATTCTTCGATTCCTTATGGACTAGTGACTGTCCTAGTTGGAATCATATGGCATATCCAGACTTTTCATTGTCTACATCAGTTTCCCAGTGGTATGAGAGTGTTTGGAGATATACCTTCGGGATAGAGTTGGAGTGTGTGGTTATTTTTGTTGATTGGCATTGGTTTGTTGACAGGTTTGATATCTCATGTATTGTTGATCAAAGTTATGATAGCGAAGTTGAGTGGCCATTTATGTTGGTTCATTGGCATGTGGGGGTTCGCTTTCACATTGTTTTGGTATTCTACATGCTTGTATGGTTACTTCATGGTGATCATTTGATATTCCCCTACTTCATCTTCTACAACAAATTTTTCATTTTGGTATGGGATCTAGATATTGATTTGCTTGGTACATTATTCCATATGGATTCCAATATGTTGCTTCATGTGGTTTGTGGTGCTTGAGTATTTTAATTAGAGTGGAGAAACGAGTTGTTTGGTGTTTGCTTGAGGGCAAGCAATCTCAGGAAGGGAGGACTATAATGTCCCTTCCTTAGGCATCTTAAACTTGAGCTGAGGTTGGCCTACTATTAGGGGTCCTGTAGGTCAGAAGTGTGGTTTGGGGACCCAATTAGGGATTGTGGAACTCAGTAGGGAGCTTTTTGGGCCTTTTAGATTGGAGTTTTGGGGTTGAATCCATGGTTAAAATTGAAATATTAAAGTTGGCCCTATGTGAATAGTAATAGAGAAACATAAGATGAATAGTAAAAAGTGCCCCCCATCCTAGTAACTTCAGTTGTTTTTTAAAAGGGGGCCAAGTTCACAATGAGAAATTAGACCCTCAAGGATATTTTATGATTTTAAGGCCAAATAGTAACCCCAAAATAGATGAAAAGGCATTTTGTCTATTATTTGGATTCATTCTTACCTCTCCAATCTCAAATCAACAGCTTGCATGAGGGTTTCAACAGTTTTGGGCTTCTAGGAACGCCAACTTCTAGAAGATATGAGCGATTTGGATGAAAACCCATCTCTCAGGGTATCAATTTCCATCAAAATACGACTTCAGTGTACATATGGCAGCCTTCTTTGAGGATTTATGAGCAAATCAATCAGTTTGAGGGCATATTTTCTACAATTGGTTGCAGGGCGAACCTTCTAGAGGCCATTACTATCTATTTCCAACTCTATTTTAGTCAGCTGCTACATTTTGGGATGAAAGATTTCAAACCTTAGAGTCTGTTTAGGCTTTTACCATTATTTGGAGTTGATTTCTATATTTTTATTGGCTGGAATTTTACATCAAACCTATGAGCACATGTTAATGGTATGTTCATTGCTCTTTTAAGCAAAAATGAAAGTCCTCGTTTATCTTCCTTATGTGTTATGCATTTTGTTATGTTAAATCAACAATCTCTTTTACAAAATATTCAAGAATCTTGCTCAAACTTCAAAACCAAACCAAACAAAAACAAAAACCAATCAAACCCCATCCAAACATACATTGGCCAAAGACTTATCAACAAATAAACATTGTACAAAACCTCCTAATTTGGATCATATTGGGTGAAGATTGGATCAAAGGAGCATGTTGACATAACTTACACTTTTGTAACATAATGTAATATATTGTAACATTAGTGTATGTGAAATGCTAAGAAAAGTAGGTGACAACGACAAAAAATACTAGTTGTAGCAGGTAATGGGCAAAATATGATGAGAAAGTGTAGGTAATGACTATAGGAACTAAGGAAACCACATAAAATCATGTATAAAAAGACTATGCTATCACCTTAACCCTTGTGTTTCTCAACTCACATTGCTATCCAAAGCTTGCTACATTCCCATGATAAGAAATGTGCACTTACTTACTAATGTCTTGAGAGATTTGTATTTAGAGTTAACAAAGCAGTAAACACTGACCTGGCGTGCCCAATGAGAAAGTGATGCCCTGAGCGAAGCTGCAAAACGAGTAGCATCGTTTTGCATATTCCCAATGTCAACAACCACACCATCATATCTGTCTTCCTGGGCTTTGAGCACTTCACATATTTCGTACAAAACAGTGTCAACATCATTAGTGGTAGCCGAAACCTCGTTTGTTGGGAATGCCATTGTGCAGTGTAAACACCACCCGCCAAAAAAATATTCAATAACTAGCGATGCAAATTGAATTTGGCTTCTGAGTACCCCTGCGAGCAGGATTGAATTTGGCTTCTTCCTATTTCCAAATCGTGTGCAAAACAGATTGAATTAAATTAGCGCCAGTGCAATAATAGTATGTGGTAGAGTTTATATATATATATAAAATCGTGGCAACAACTAGAGAAAGTTTCTGGGATTTCAGACGAATGCTTCGGCGCGGGTAACAACTAACTACCGCTACCCTTCCTTACAGCGTAAGCGTAGCAATAATGAAATTGGATACCTGAAAAACTTATCAGAAATTCGCAGAAAGGCTATTGAAACTTCTTGTTAGTGAACAAGTAAGCGCGCTAGGTACTACGTTTCAATAATAACAATAAGAAAACAGAAAAGCGCGTGACTAAATATTCGAAGGCTGAAACAGTGATAACGAAGCAGTAAGCGTTTAACCTTGCCACGCAGGTTTCGATTGCGACTCTCCGTATTTTATTGACATTCCATATATGCTACGACTATTTGTTCGCGTTGACCCTTTCTGAAAACAAATAAATACTCTATAACAAGTATTGCATGGAAACAATCGGATGTTAAACTTTGTTGGACACTCTATCCTAAGCTTCACCTAAAGTACAGTCACTTGGAGAGGAGACACTTACTAAAGCAGTAATTTCAAACAAAGAATTCACATATTATGCTAGACCACCCATAGATGGTGAGAGAGCATCATTTGATGCTTTAAGATAAAATATTTTGTTGAATTATATAAGAAATAAGTGCAATATATTATTATTTGTATGATTGCAACTTTTTTGTTATATATTAGCGAGTGTTCAATTAGCTAACACCACTTGTGGAACAAAGAGTAGGTTTCATTCACCATGGGAAAGTATGCTTAAAGTTAGGATTTCATGTTTTATGTCTAGTGAATCCAAGTATAAATTGTATTGATTTAATATTATAATACGTTGTGTTTATGGGGCCAAATGGAAATGGGCACCCTGACTGGAAGGAATCTTGAGATTCTTTGGGCATGACAAAAATAAATCATGTCACTTGAAAATTGTAGTATGGTATGTAAGATCATCTTTTCTTTGTGAGATGTTTAAGAGTTTTTATGAGATTGTAAGATGTATAAGAAAAATTATGATTGTAATTCCAATGGCAAAGAAACCAAAACAAAAGGACATGATCGATATCGTTTAAAGGAAACACAAAGTCCTACCAAAACTCTTGAGCATGCTACAACACATCCGTTGATTATAAATATTACAAATACTCTAAACTCTACAACATTCACATCCTCTTGATCACTTCATCATCTTCATCAACTAATACCTAATGCCTGAAATCATTACAAAAGCCTGAATATATAGAAGTCTTTTGAATTTAGAGATTATATAGATGATTCTACAATCAAGACCGACTTGATCATATATTTAATATTTTTTTATTTTAACTTTATTTTGTTCCTTCTAGAATATTTTTCTATTAACAAGATTTTGTGTATATATTTTGTCTTTCTCATTTAATGGCTACATTTCATTAGTGAGAGAAATTAAATCTTTCAACAAAAAATATAAATGAGGACAACTAGGATTGAAATTTCGAGTGAAAAAATGAAAGATAGATGATGTGATGTAATGGGAAAATCTGGGGATAAAGGAAGCAACAATGAATGGTGTGGTGGAAAAAAATGGGGACAAGGAAACCTCAAATCTCTTTTAGAATATTTATTTTTATTTTTGTTAAAAAAGGTCAACGTGAACAAATAGTCGTCGTATATTGAAAGTTAATAAAATACGAAGGTCGCGAGCGGAACGAACTGGGAGAGTCCCAAGAAGCTGCGCGGTAGGGTTAAACGCTTACTGCTTCATTAATCAGTGTATCGGAATCTGAATTTGCTTTGCCTTCAGCCTTTGAATTTTTTATTGTGAGATGGTCACGCGCTTCTCTGTATTATTATTACTAAGACGTAGCAGCATAGTTGTTCATTACCAAGAAGTTTCGATAGCATACTTGTCCCTAGCGCAGCATACTACTTCATCAACAAGAAGTTTCGATAGCCCCTCTGCGAATTTACGAAGAAAGCTAATAAATCATTTGCGTGTCCGTAGAATTTTTTAAGATAAAGTTTTTCCCTATTTGTCGTTGCTTTGCATACAAGTTTTCAGTTTTCCTTTTTGGTTTGTGTAACGCTTACGTTGTAAGGAAGGGCAGCGGTAGTTGGTTGTTAACAGCGCAGAAGAATTCGTCTGAAATCCCAGAAACCTCCTCTCATTGTTGCCAATAATATATATATATACACTTCCCCCCTCTACAACATATTACTATTGCACTACTAATTTAATTTAGTCTGTTAGGAAGTAGCCAAATTCAATCTTGCTCACAGAGCTACTCAGAAGGTTAGCATCTCTTCCTGCACCACTATGGTTCCTTTTCATTTCATTGTGCTAGGTATTGAACTATTTTTTGGCAGGTCGCTGCTTACACTGCACAATGGCATTCCCAACGAACGAGGTTTCGGCTACCACTAATGATGTTGAAACAGTTTTGAACGAAATATGTGAAGTGCTCAAAGCCCATGAAGATAGATATGATGGTGTAATTGTTGACACAGAGAATATGCAGAACGATGCTTGTCGTTTTGCAGCTTCACTGAAGGCATCACTTTCTCAATGGGCACGCCAGGTCAGGGCTTACTGCTTTGTTAACTCTAAATACATATCCCTCAAGACAATAATAAATAGTACCCTCAATTCATCATACTTGTTGGGTATATAGGGAAAGAAGGTGGTGTGGATTAAAGTTCCCAAGGAACAGGCGAAACTAGTACCCGTTGCGATTGAGGTCAGTTTTTCAAAACATCGCTGCTACCATCGACGTTTTTTTCCCTCCAACCCATTTGGCTAGGCTTCAATACTGATTGGTGGATTACAGGTGGGATTTGGGTACCACCACGCAGAGCCTTCATATGTGATGTTAGTGCATTGGATCCCTCAAACTCCCCCCACCATCCCTGATAATGCTTCACATCAAGCGGGAGTTGCAGCTTTTGTATTCAACGAGGAGGGAGAGGTAAAGATGTAATCCAGTTCTTATATATTGTAGTTACTCTGCTTAATATTCTCCTCCTGTCCGTAGCAATGTAACTGTGAAGTGTGAAAAGACATTCACTATTTTGAGTGGTTGTTCGTTTGAAGAGGTTTTTTTTTCCTTACATAAATTATCGTGACAATGGCAATATAGGTTCTAGTAGTTCAAGAAAAGTGTGGCCCTTACAAAGATTCCGGGTTGTGGAAGATGCCAACAGGAAGAATTAACCAGGTATCAGGTTTAAATTTCCACATCAAACTAAATTCAAGACCCTGCAGTTTTTACATGAAATTACAAGACGATACCTAATGTACTTATCGGCAATTTGTTTCTGATAGGGGGAAGGCATTAAGGAAGGGGCCGTAAGAGAAGTTCAGGAAGAAACAGGGGTAAATGCCACTTACCTCACCTTTTTCCTCTGAATCAGGATTTTTACCTTATGTTCAATATAATTTCCGACATTTTTTTTTGATAATTTATGTATTTTCATGTACTCTTACAGATTAATACAGAATTTGTACAAGTGGTTGGGTTCAGGTAAGCAAAACTTTAATCATTAGAAAAAATTGTAACTTGTTTCATAGTTTGTACGAAGAAGGATAAGTTTGATCTAGCTCTCTAATAGTTGTGATTGAACTGCAGGGATGGTCACAATGCCCCTTTCGGAAAATCCGATCTGCTCTTCGTGTGTATGTTGAGATCTCTTTCTTCTAATATTGTTGTGCAAGATACCGAAATTTCAGTAGCCAAGGTACGTGTTTAAACATTATTTCAATATCGTTCAGTTGGATAACTTCAATATCGTTTAAGTGGGGCTTAAATTTGTTTTATTTTCAGTGGATGGCAATAGAAGAATTTGCATCTCAACCTAAAAATCAGCAAAGCAAACTCCTAAAAGATATGATCGGCGTGTGTGTTGCCAACGTCAACGGACAATGTGAAGGATTTTCAGGCATTGGGATATCGTCCAACTCGCGCAAACCCTCTGCTTTCTTCTGCACTGCCCTTAATTCTGAGTAAATTATCGGCATTTGCAAACTGAAGAACAAAGATAGAATGGATTTCAGCAATTTCATTCAATACATTCGTCCTAGTCATGTCTAGATATTCCTAGCACGCTCCGTGTAACAATGATTTCCTCGATAGAATATTATATTTAAGTTAACATGTTGGACGAGTATATCTTTTTTAATCAAGTTTTGAAATAAATACAAATTTTTCAATTATATTTGAAAAATATTTGTATTGTATATTTGACACTATGATCATTTGAAACAAAGATTTGTAACAATTTCATGTTTGAAGAATTTATATTTATGATTTCTTTTGTTTTTATGAAATGAGCTTAAGAACTATTTGTTTGTTGATTTATTTTGTTTCTACACATTAAAATTAGACTTTAGTGGACTTATACATAAATAAATGGTTGATTTTATGTAATATAAATATATTATAAATGAACTCATACATCATCTTTCTAAAATTATTTCTCATACTCTTAAATTGTATTCTTAAGATGTAAATAAAAGAGTCACCAAATATATCATTAGACGATAGTGTGTACACACACAAACTTTACTTTAAAAAAATGACATTGTACAGTTGAAATAACATGGCACTACGCACTTATGATAACTTCCACTTCATCTTTAACGACTTTCTTTCATTGCATGTGAAGCATGAAGATGCTTTTTAAAAAATAGTAGCTTTACAAAATGTTCATGCGGAGTACAACTATTCATAACTATTTAGCTAACTAGTTATCTAATGGTCATAGCCAACTATACATCTATGCAAATTTCTACTACATCTTTGTTATACCAAATTCAGACCATAGTCTTTTCTATACATATAAATGTGGCCATGCACTCTATCAAAGGCGATATTTTCTTGAAATATGTTGTCTTTATGAATGATTTTTTTATTGTTAAAATTTACCCTCGTATGATTTACTTGAAAATGTATGATGTGCATTCTTATCTATGCTGTAAAATATGACACTTGAAATTTGTGAAATATTTTTTATCTTCGCGTCTACATTTTTTTCTTGTTATTTCTACATTTATTTAGAATTCCCTTATATTTTGTATCAAAACCTATTGCTTTCATAGATATCTTTTTGCTATAGTGTATATATTGCCCTTTCTTGCATAGTCTATTTGCATCCAACTCCTAAACTCCTCCAACTGTACTATTTTCAAACTTTTTATTTTACATACTTGCTTTGATTTAGGTATCAGAAATAAATTTATTTTACTTCCCCTAATTCCTAACCAAGCTCTAGTGACTAATTAATTTTTTTTATACATAAAACTTTGATATTAGCTAGTTACAGTGTGGTGAGACTGGTTGTATTATAATACTACTTTGAAATAGAAACATGGAATCAATTTTGTTTCAATAATCTACTTATCCATTGCTAACTGCACCTTAAGGGATCAATCCTTAGTAGGATTTTTGTGTTTAAAGAATTCATACCAAATACAATCCATTCTTGTGAGAAGGTAGATTTTAAAAATTCAATAATAGATGCAACAAGACTCCAATTATCCAAAATCCATAATCTAAAGTCTATACTGTCCAGAGATAGAAAATTGTACTTTGGAATAAAAGGCTTTCATTTCCTATCATATTAATTAACTCTACTTGTGAGTTAAAAGTTTATTTTTAGGCATGCAGTGAGGTATGTTTTAGGCACGTAGAAGTTTTTTATTCAAGAGAACCAATGGCTTCAATAAATAGATAACAATCACAAAATTATAGAATAAAATTATACACAACAAAGAATAAGCTGGCTACATAATAACTCCAAATCAAAACTCCTTGGTCTAACTGTTTTTTATTCCTTCTTTGGTGTTTCCTTACATAGTTGGTGCCTTCAGGTGGGGCTTGAATCCTTTTTCTTTATAGGATGGTATTTTGTGCATCAGTATCTTGCGCATTGAGTTTGTGGCTTGGGTTGGTACGACGTTTGGATAATCTTCTATTTCTCTACTTTTGCTAACCTAACTGTGGTTGTTTTTACCTTGGCGATAATTTGGAAGGCTAACTTGATCGAGGATTCTTTCAAGGTGGATCTTCTTAGGGGACTTGTTGTGCTCATTGATGTTGAAGAACCTATTGAGGTTGCTCTTAATATGGCATTGGTCTGTATGATGTAGTTTACTCCTAGTTATAATGAGTTGGACCATTTGGTGGATAGCAAGGTTCTTATTGCTCGGTGGACCCTCTTGATGCTCCTACCAGATTTTCTACTCTGTGTTGTTGCAAATTCACTATGGTGGTATTTTGTGCTTCTATTGCTTCTAGTTATTTGAGTACTTGCCATATTCAGTTACTTGTGGGCATGTTGTGTTCCCTTGGTTTTGATGACATTGGACCTATCAAGGTGCTCCAGGATGTCGTTGCTATAGTGATTTCTATTGTAAAAGGTTGAGGGATGCCTTTGAAAACCCTATGAGTGTTTTTGTGCTAGTCCATTTCTTGGGTATAATTTTTTGTGTTTTTTTGGAATGGCTAGATACTTTTTCTACCATAAAGCTTTTGGGTTTCTTTAGATCTATGTGGCTTGTGTTCACATGGTTTTTTGGCACCTTTAGTACTTTGTGATTTCTGTCCTTGCTAGAAATAATTTTTGGTCAAGGTGGTCCTATAGGTAAATGGTTGCGGGGTGACTTTCAAAATACACCATTTGATGTTTGTTCTCTTGACTGCTAATAAATATCATTAATTAGTGTTTTAAATATTTTTAAATAGAAATTTACATCTTAATTTTATAAAATATCTTTTTTACATGAAAATATTTTAATAATTTTTTGACAAACATAAACTAAGAATAAATAATAAAGGATCATAAATTGCATGCATTAATATTATCTAGAACTAACCTCAATAAATATATTAATGAAGTAATTGACATCCATTATATCTTTGTTTTTCAATTTTCACATGATTAAATTTTATAATCAATAATCTATTATAAATACTAAATAAATATATTATCGTACTTAATAATATACAAATAATTTAAATAAAATGTTATGAAGTTTCATTTTGTTTGGTAAAGAATAATGCTTTTAGATTTGTTATTGTTGATTCTATTTGAATATGTAATCATATATTAATAGAATCTTTACTAACTCAATGTTGAGATACAAAATTTAAATACGTATAAATAACAATGTTGACTTTATTTGTATTATAATAAATGTTGTTATTTATAAACCATCAAGTCTAAACTTAGAACGATGAAATGTTGTTTTAAAATGTTTTATATGCTTCCATGCATTAAACATTAGTGTCAATTTTTGTAAAATGGGAGGAGCAAAGACATGTATATTGTCTTGCACAAAAACTTATTAATTATCTTGTGTTATGTGAAAGTTCTAATAGTAAACAAAATTTAGTCAATAAAAATATCAATAAATACTATTAATTGATTTCTTAAATATTGTTTATGAAAAATTTACATCCTCAATTTATCAAAGATGAATATTCATTTTCAAAAACTATTATTATTTTTATATAAATTTTTTAATCAATACAAGTAAAGTAAAAATTAATCCCTAAATATTCTAAATACAAAACCAATTGACTTAAACGACTAGGACTAATAATATCTAGCCCTGATTACAGTGGATGTAATAAGTTGCTGACATCCATTCTGTCTATGTTTTCAAATTTGCAAAGTCCGATTATTGAGAATCAACGACACCGCAATAAAAAGCAGAGGGTTTGCGTGAGTTAGACGATATCCTAATGCTCGAAAATCATTTACATCGTCCCTCCATGTTGGCAACACACATGCCGATTATATCTTTTAGAAGTCTGCTTTGTTGGTTTTTAGGTTGAGATGCAAATTCTTCCATCGCCATCCATTGAAAAACAAAAACAAAAAATTGCTTGAACCCAAATTAAATTCCAATTTAGCGACATAGAATTACCACCATATGCTTAAACATGTACCTTGGCTGCTGAAATTTTTGTATCTTGCACAACAATGTTAGAAGAAACAGATCTCAACATGCACACGAAGAGCAGATCAGATTTTTTGAAAGGGGCATTATGACTATCCCTGCAATTTATGCACCCACAACTATTAGAGAGCTAAAAATTACTATTTCAACCTTATCCTTCTTCGTACCAACCATGAAACAAGTTACAACTTTCTGTAATGAAAGTTTTTCTTACCTAAACCCAACCACTTGGACAAATTCTGTATCAATCTATAAAAGCGCATGAATATTCTTCAAATTATCAAAAAAAGTTGAAAATTATATTGAACAGAAGGTAAAAATCCTGATTCAGAGGAAAATGGTTAGCTAGGTGACATTTACCTGTTTCTTCCTGAACTTCTCGTATGACCCCTTCCTTAATGCCTTCCCCTTATCAGAAATAAATAGTCGATAATTGCATTAGTGGGCGTTCATGAAAAAGGGCATTGCCATAAATTTAGTTTGATGAGGATATTTAAACCTGATACCTAGTTAATCCTTCCTATTTGCATCTTCCACAACCCGAAATCTTTGTAAGGGCCACACTTTTCTTGAACTACTAGAACCTATATTGCCATTGTCACGATAATTTATGTATCAGATTTTTCACTTCAAACCACTAACCCACAACCACTATTAAAATAAAATTTATGGGTAATCATTATAGTAACTTTACATTTTCCCAGTTATGTAAGAAAAGAAAATCCTCTTAACACGAACAACCACTCAAAATAGTGAATGTCTTTTCACACTTGACAGTTACATTGCTATGGATAGGAGGAGAATATTAAGCAGAGTAACTACAATATATAAGAATTGGATTATGTTTTTACCTCTCCCTCCTTGTTGAATACAAAAGCTGTGATTCCCACTTGATGAGAAGCATTATCAGGGATGGTAGGAGGAGTTTGAGGGATCCAATTCACTAACATCACATATGAAGGCTCTGCATGGTGGTACCAAAATCCCACCTGCAATTCACCAAACACTATTGAAGCATAAAAAAATGGCTTGGAGTGTAAAACATTAATAGTTGTAGCAAAGTTTTGGAAAACTAACCTCAATCGCAACATGGACTAGTTTCACCTGTTCCTTGGGCACTTTAATCCAGATCGCTTTCTTGCCCTATACGCGCATCTATCCAACAAGTATGAATTGAAGGTACTATTTATTACTAAGGGATTTGTATTTTAGAGTTAACATAGTGGGAATCATTGACCTGGTGTGCCCATTGAGAAAGTGATGCCTTGAGTGAAGCTGCAAAACGAGAAGCATCCTTTTGCATATTCTCTATATCAACAATGACACCATTATATCTGTCTTCGTGGGCTTTGAGAACATCACATATTTTGCTCAAAATTGTTTCAGCATCATTGATAACATCATTAGTGTAAGCGACTAAGCAGTGACTTGTCAACCTTTTGAATACAACTATGAGCAAGATTGGATTTGCAAATGCAAAATGAATTGATATGACTACAATAATAATTTGTGGTATAGAGAGGACATATATATATATATATATATATATATATATATATATATATATATATATATATATATATATATATATATATATATATATATGTATATATATAAAGTGGCAACTGAAGTTTCTTGGATTTGAGAGGAATTCTTTGGGGATGGTAACAACCAACTACCACTACCTTTTGTCAGAAAAATGAAATAGGAAAACTTGAAACTTGTGGGCAAAGAAATGGATAAAAAGGAAAAACTTATGAACAATTGTGATACAGGGAAGCGCATGAACATCGTGAAGGTAAAGAAAGCTCAAATAAGGAAATACACTGATTAACGTACTAGTAAGCATTTAACATTCTTGTGCAGGTTCGTTCTCCTTGTGTCCTCCTTGCCACAGTTTATTGACTTTCATATACGACGATTATTTGTTGAAATTGACCTTTTTTAAAAGTAAATAAATATTTTGAGAGAGGTTTGAGGTTTTCTTATCCTCATTTTCTTACATCTTGTTACATCGTCTATTGTTCAAGCCATTCATCCGACTCAAAATTTCAATACTAGTCATTCTCATCTTCCTATATAATTCACTTGACTATGTCTACCTTCTATGCTTAGACTTCAAGCTTAACAATGACAATGATGAAAAAAAAGGTATGTAAAATATTAAGCAATCAATCTTAATTAACGGTTTCAAATTAGTTAGAACTTGACTAGCTGAAATTGAGAGAATGATAACTCAATGATGAGCGAATAGTACCAAACCGGTACTGAGAGGGGGGGGATGAATCAGTACAGAAAAAAATACAGTCCTAAACCGGTTTAACCGTAGACACTTCAAATGACTGGCAGACAACGACACCGGTTTGAAACAGAGTGCAACTGGTAAAGCTAAGAATGTTTGAGACAAGCATTAATTGGTTACTCACTTAGCTTTTCACTCAACTCGAGACTACACTACCATTTCACCCTTATGCATAAACAGGTAATCTATCATCAGATCATAATAACAGCTAGTTCAACATGTTTTATTGATAGGCATAAAACACAGAACCATCATATGCTTGACAGACAATAGCAAAGCATCACAAGATAAAAGCATCACACACGACACACATATTTTTCACGTGGAAACCCAACTGGGAAAAACCACGGTGGGGATGAATACCCACAAACTATTTTTGAACTCTTTGGAAGTCCGCTCTGTTAGGATCCTTGTCTGGTTAGAGACATTACAATAGGTTCTGCTAGGAACCGATCCTGTTAGAGATCACCCAGTCAAGGGATGGCTACAATACTCGATTAAGGGTTAAACCCTGTTAAAGGTTACCTTGTTAGAGGATTTAAAGAACTCAATAGCTAAAGGATTTCGAACTTGGTAGCTTTGAATTACCCTGTTAAAGGATTTTCAACAAGCCGGTTAAGGCTACCCTGTTAAGGGATTTTCCAACTGTTGAGGTGGTTAGACATCAACAGGTATTACAATGATCTGGTAACAACACTCAATATCAATGCAGATCCACTTAAGCTCCTCTTCACCTTCTGCACTTACACTCTGTAGGTATCACTTCTCTCCTTTTGGTTTGGCAAGAATTACGTATCCCTTCTCTTGGATACACACACACACAACTTTTGCCAACAAATTTAGAGCAAGACACAACATTGACCTCATAGGAAAATAGATAGGTCAGTAGCATAAACCCTAAACCCTAAACCTGTTAGGTTAAGGAATTCAAACGGTTCAATCCTGACCGTTGAGCACAGTGCTTTAAATGCGACAGTCTTGATCCAATCTCAAGACATTCTCCATCGTCCATTTCCACCGATTTTATGGCGGCTGATAACCCATCACATGTTATCACTGTTTAACAGACTTCGCACATTCTTGAGGTAGATAGAAACAATCTCCCTCATGCAAGATCCTTCACGCACACAGGATTATGTGGCAACACGATCTGTTCTTCTTTACAATGCTAACTCATCACACAATATCACCGGTTGAGCCACATAGGCTTGAAGCACATCAACCAGAAACCTTGAAGTTGAGACTACCAACCAGTAGTCATACAACACTTCCATGTGCCGGTTGCCATAATTGTATGCCGGTTCACCTTGAACAAACACACCATTTCACTTTGGCACAAATGTCGGTTCACAGTGTTATACCAGTTCTCACATCTGCCAATTCACACCTCTTAAACATATTGACATCAATGACAACATACAATGTCATGATGTCCACATACCGGTTCACATAATGCCAACAATCTCCCCCTTTGGCATTGATGACAATATACAAAGATATCTCTCCACTTCACATCTTCTCCCCCAATTTCTGCAGATATCTTCTCCGCTTCACATCTTCTACCCCTTTGACAACAATGTCAAAGTGGAGGCACAAGCTTCCCTGTTCCATTATGCCGCTCCCCCTGAGGAGTAGCGTCCTTCAACACATCAATCCTAAAGAAAAATTTGTCTATGCAATACATGACTGGTGTGGAGCATATACCTTTAGTTCACCTCCTGAAGGGGTAGTACCCCTAATTCACCTCTTAAGTATATAAATGTATTCTTTGGGAGAGGCTCGGTGAATATGTCTACTAACTGCTCCTTACTGGAAACATGCTCCAGTGCAATCTCTTTATTCTGAACCTTTTCCCTCAAGAACTGATACTTAAGCTCAAAGTGCTTGGTTCTAGAATGTAAAACCGGATTCTTGGAGATATTAATTGCACTAGTATTGTCACAAAATATACTTACCAGTTCAGACACTGGAACTTTGAAGCCATTCAATACATGCTTCATCCAAATTGTTTGAGTGCAATTCATGAAAGCTGCAACATACTCTACTTCCGCTGTAGACTGAGAGATACAACTCTGCTTTTTACTCATCCATGAGACCAGTCTACCACCGAGGAAGAATGCACACCCAGTTGTGCTCTTCCGATCATCTACATTACCAGCCCAATCAACATCTATGAACACTTTCAGGTTAAAATCATTATTGTATAGATACCATAACCCATAGTCAATAGTTCCTTTCAGATACCTAAGAATCCGCTTGACTGCAACCAAGTGAGATTCTCTTGGACTTTTTTGGAACCTTGCAGTAATGCCAACTGCATGTGCAATATCCAGTTTGCTATGCACTACATAATGCATCTTACCAATCATTGATCGGTATTCCTTCTTATCAACCAATACAGAGTCATCCTCTTTGGATAGTTTACAACCGGTCACCATCGGTGTACCAACCGGTTTGCTATCTTCCATGCCAAAGGTCTTCAACACCTCTTTGACATACTTGGACTGAGTGATAAAGATTCCATCTTTCCTTTGCTGGATCTGTAGTCCAATGAAGAACTTAATCTCCCCTATGAGTGACATCTCAAACTCTTTCTTCATCTCATATGCAAATTCATGTCTCATCTTGTCATCTCCACCAAAGATAATGTCATCAACAAATACCTCACAGATCAAGATCTGATCTCCTTCAGACTTCAAGTAGATATTGCCATCTTCACTTGTTTTCTCAAATCCAATCTTCACAAGATGGGAATGCAGGTGCTCATACCATGCTCTAGGTGCTTGCTTTAGACCATATAAGGCTTTATGTAGCCTACACACCATGTCACTATCTTCAGATAGGGCAAACCCATCTGGTTGCTCTATATACACCTCCTCATCAAGTACACCATTTAGGAATGCAGATTTTACATCCATTTGATATACTTTGAAGCCTTTAAAAGATGCATATGCAAGAAGAATACGAACTCCTTCCAATCTAGCTACAGGAGCAAAGGTTTCTCCATAGTCTTCTCCTTACTCTTGGGCATATCCTTTGCACACCAGTTTGGCTTTGTTTCTAATCACTGTGCCATCCTCATTCAGCTTATTTCTGAAGACCCATTTGGTACCAATGACATTTTTGTGCTCTGGTCTGGGTACCAAGGACCATGTACCATTTTTCTCTATCTGGTCAAGTTCCTCTTCCATTGCCTTGATCTAGTCTTCATCCTTATGTGCCTCTTTAAATGTTTTAGGCTTGAATTTAGAGATCATACATGAGTTTTCTTTGTCTTTTCTTCTTGTAAGGATTCTTGCATCCTTATCTCCTATGATCTGCTTAGGATCATGACTCAGCTTGACATACCGAGGAATGGTCTTGATAGATTCCTCTTGCTTTTCTTCTTCTTCCTCATCTCCATCAGTATCAGTCTCTACATCTGCCGGTGTAGGAACACTGTTACTGGTACTCGGTTGACTGACAACTGGTTCCCAGAAGGTTGCAACCGGCTCGTTTACCGCTTGCTCACTGTCGATTTCCTCAGTTTTCTTAGAGGTTTCATCAACTCTTGCATTGATGCTTTTCATAATTCTCCGAATCCTATTGTTGAAACACTTGAGAGCTTTTCTCTTGGTGGAATATCCTAGGAATATTCCCTCATCACATTTCGCATCAAATTTTCTCTGGTGTTCACTCCTCTTGATGTAACATTTGCTACCAAACACTCTAAAGTAGCTAACCACAGGTGTCTTATTGGTCCAATACTCACAAGGAGTTTTATCCTTACCTTTCTTGATGAGTACCCGGTTCATTGTGTAGACTGCAGTGCTCATCGCTTCTCTCCAAAAGGTGTGAGCTACCTTCCTTGAATCCACATGGTTCTAGCTGCTTCAACCACAGTCCGGTTATTCCTCTCTGCTAGGCCATTCTACTATGGAGTCCGGGGGGCAGACAATTGCCTCTTGATGCCATGTTTTTCACAGTACTTGTTGAATTCACCGGAAGTGAATTCCCCTCCTTGATCAGTTCTCAGGCACTTGATCCTTTTACCGCTTTCCTTCTCCACTAATACTCTAAAAGCTTTGAACTTTACAAAAGCTTCAGATTTGTCTTTCAAGAATGTGACCCACATCATTCTTGAGCAGTCATCAGTGAGAATCATGAAGTACCTATCACCCTGCACACTCCTGGTTTTCATAGGACCACACAAATCAGTATGCACAAGATCAAGCAAATTGTCAGCAGTGAAAGATTTACCTTTAAATGTTGAGGAAGATATTTTCCCCAATTGACACTCTCTGCACAAGGTATTATCCAGTTTGCTTAGCACCGGCAACCCTCTAACTGCCTTGATCTTACTAGCCTTCACAATGTTATCAAAGTTTACATGGTAGAGTCTTTTATGCCATATCCAGCTATCATCAAATTTGGCTATAAGACATGTACTTATATTTGCATTCAGATGAAATAGGTTACCTTTGGTCTGCATGCCGGTGGCCACCAATTCACCATTCTTGAATTCCATAGTGAGGCCACTGTCATTCAGCTGGGCAACACTAAGAAGGTTGTGTCTAAGACCATCAACCCAATACACATTGTCAGTACTACTCTTTCCATTCAGAGAGATGGACTCTCTGCCTTTGACCATGCATGGTGCATCATTTCCAAAGTGAACCACACCACCATCATACTCCTCCAAGGATAGAAACTTGCTCCGGTCACCATTCATATGGTGAGAACAACCACTGTCAATGATCCACTCATTGGAATTATCAAACAAGGAGACAAGAGCCTTCTTGTTTGACACATCTTCTTTGACAGCAACAAACACAATATCTTCATTTTCTTCATCCTTTGATTCTTCATCCATAACACCTTCATCAACTGCCACAAAAAAGTTTCTTCGGTTTCCTCCTTTGAATTTCTTAAACCTTTTCGGTTTGTCCTTGTTGTCGCCATTAGGACAGTTTACAACAATATGTCCTATCCGGTTGCAAGAAAAGCATTTCAAAGGTAGCTTACCTCTGTATTTGCCAGTTCCTTTAGGAAGTTTCCTGGCAAGGAGAGCTTCAAATGCCATCAAAATCTCCTCATCATCCATTTCTCTGCTCTGTCTTGGTTCACCACTAGTGCTAGCTTCTTTTCCTTTTCTGGATGGTACAGCAGAAGCTTTAAAAGCTGATTCATTCTTTTGAACACTACCATCAAAACTATTTAGCTCATAGGCTGTCAACTTTGCTATGATGGAGTCCAGGGATACCTTGGTCTTGTCTATTGATCTCAACTCCTGAATAACAACCCTTATTACATAGATCGGCAATAGGGATCTCAGGACATTGCTTACCACAGTGGAATCTTCTATTTTACCACCCGCATTCTTGATATCTCCAACAATGGTTTTGATTCTTATTCCATACTATTGAATGGTCTCACCTTCAACCATCCGCATATCTTCAAACTTCCTTCTCAGGCTTTCTTCCTTAGCCTATTTTACATGCTCATCACCACCATAGATATTTTCAAGAGTATCCCATACCTCTTTGGGATTTACCTTATCCTGAAGATCAATAAACTCAATGTCAGATAAACTACTATTTAGGGCTTCCATGACTTTCCCATTCTCCTACATCTCTCTCTTTTGGTCATCGGTGAGAGTACCGGTAGGGGCAACATAGGCATTCTCAACATAGCTCCAGTGTTGAGCACCCATGCTTCTGATGTATATCTTCATCCTGTCTTTCCATATACTAAAATTTCCCTTGTTAAACTTTGGACCTTCCCTCTTCATCATTTGACTGGGATCTTTACCTCAAGCCGTTAAGCTTATAACACAGAGGACTTGGAGGACGCTCTGATACCAATTGATAACTCAATGATGAGTGAATAGTACCAAACCAGTACTGAGAGGGGGGGGTGAATCAGTACAGACAAAAATACAGTCCTAAACCGGTTTGACCGCAGACACTTCAAATGACTAGCAGACAGCGACACCAGTTTGAAATAGAGTGCAACTGGTAAAGCTAAGAATGTCTGAGACAAGCATTAACCGGTTACTCACTTAGCTTTTCACTCAACTCGAGACTACACTACCATTTCACCCATATGCATGAACAGGTAATCTATCATCAGATCATAATAATAGCTAGTTCAACATGTTTTATTGATAGGCATAAAACACAGAACCATCATATGCTTGACAGACAATAGCAAAGCATCACAAGATAAAAGCATCACACATGACACACATATTTTTCACGTGGAAACCCAACTGGAAAAAACCACGGTGGGGCTGAATACCCACAAGCTGTTTTTGAACTCTTTGGAAGTCCGCTCTATTAGGATCCTTGTCCGGTTAGAGACATTACAATAGGTTCTGCTAGGAACCGATCCTGTTAGAGATCACCCGATTAAGGGATGGCTACAATACCCGGTTAAAGGTTAAACCCTGTTAAAGGTTACCTTGTTAGAGGATTTCAAGAACTCAATAGCTAAAGGATTCCGAACCCAGTAGCTTTGAATTACCCCGTTAAAGGATTTTCAGCAAGCCGGTTAAGGCTACCCTGTTAAGGGATTTTCCAACTGTTGAGGTGGATAGAGATCAATAGGTATTACAATGATCTGGTAACAGCACTCAATGCCAATACAGATCCACTTAAGCTCCTCTTCACCTTCTACAGGTATCACTTCTCTCCTTTTGGTCTGGCAAGAATCACGTATCCCTTCTCTTGGATACACACACACAACTTTTGCCAACAACTTCAGAATGAGACACAACATCGACCTTATAGGAAAACAGATAGGTTGGTAGCATAAAACCTAAACCCTAAACCTGTTAGGTTAAGGAATTCAAATGGTTCAATCCTGACCGTTGAGCACACTGCATTAAATGCGACAGTCTTGATCCAATCTCAAGACATTCTCCATCATCCATTTCCACCAATTTTATGGTGGCTAATAACCCATCACATGTTATCACCATTTTACAGACTTTGCACATTCCTAAAGTAGATAGAAACAATCTCCCTCATGAAAGATCCTTCACGCACACAGGCTTATGTGGCAACACGATATGTTCTTCTTTACAATGCTAACTCATCACACAATGTCACCAGTTGAGCCACACAGGCTTGAAGCACATCAACCGGAAACCTTGAAGTTGAGACTACCAACCGGTAGTCATACAACACTTCTATGTTCCGATTCCCATAATCGTATGCCGGTTCACCTTGAACCAACACACCGCTTCACTTTGGCACAAATGTCGGTTCATAGTGTTATACCGGTTCTCACATATGCCAGTTCACACCTCTTCAACGTATTGACATCAATGAGAACATACAATGTCATTATGTCCACATACTGGTTCACATAATGCCAACAGCGAGGCCCCCATCACTTACATAATAGCCAACAAGCGGAAGAGAGGGATCTCACAAGTAGTGAGGCAAAAAAAAGACCCAAAAAAGATCAGAAGCATTTTTGGATAACAAGAAGCTTTTGACTGGAGCAATGAATCGACAAGAGACAACTAAATCATCTCATACAAAACATGTGCATTTTCAAGAGGACCCTGAAACCTAAACACAAAGATTCGTTGAGTAAGAAAGAAGCCTAGCAAGTAGTAGGAAGAGACCCTGAATATAAGAACCAAAAACACCTTTGACAAAAAGGAACACTTCCAAAGAATAGGTAAACAAAATAAAGGGTTTTGAAAGGGACCCCTGAACCTTATACAACTATAAGTTGAGACAAGTGGAGAGAAGAAATAATGCCACCACTTCAAGGGGAGAAGGAACCAAGTCAGAGATGAAGAAATTGCAATCTCATGAACTGAAGCCACCTCAATAGATTCAGGAGGAACAAAACTCCCAAAATAGTCCACATCATGAAGACTAGGACAAGGCTATCCACACAACCCACCTCAATAGGATCAGGATAACCATAACTAGTAGAAACCACCACCATAGGATCTGCGAAACTAACCTCTATAGTAGAAACCACAAGACCTATAGGAGAAACATAGGGAAGAGTCCCCCTCCTGTATTCTTGATCTATGAAGAGCACCCACTTCCAACCAACTCTAAAAGGGAGACCTAGTGAGCTCCCCTTGAAGAGGATTCACATGGGGAAGAGGGGAGAAATGGGCATACACAAAGACCCAAGAAGAAAAAAATACCATCGAAAAGGAGCCAAAGACCACCAAAAAATTAGGTACAAAGGAAGCAAAGCCCACTCCAATAACTCCCACGTAAGGTAGCCAGACCCTAATGCACAACAAATGCCAACCAACTATTTCTAGAATAGAACCAGTTCCAAATAGGAGGTCCTCATCCTCAGAATATCATGCTTCCTCAGAAACTCATGAACTCCCTCCTCTGAACTAGAGAAGCACAAAAAAATCCAAAGTTGTCAAGAATTGCTACATGGGGAAGTCATGGAGGAGAATCCACAAGGTTAAACCCATAGAGAGTCCAAACGCAAACCAATACATTGATCCATCAAATAAAAGCAACATAATAGGTATAGTTGGCTCTAGAGACAGTTGTAGATGGATCCCCCACAACAACAAAATGGGTCACTGTGGTAACAAGAGACTAAGATCTAGAGAAGAGGAAGAGAAAAACTCTTGGTGGAAAAGAGAGAAAGACATGAAAACCTGAAAGTTGGAAATAGCTCTAGAAAATTGTAGGTGTTGGAACCACAAGTCACCACTGTACAAATAGGGGAGATTATCCAATAGTGGGAACCCATCTCACACCTCACATGCATATAGGAGAGCAATATAAAGGAGGCAGGGGAAACCCAAACAACCCAACCTTCAGGACAAAGAAATTGGTCACCCAAATAAAATTGCAAGACCCATAATGCAAACAAAATAATGGCTTCCCACAAACTCATCACCTCTAAGATAGAAAGAGAGTAGAGCATAGAACCCATCCAGAGGAAAGTAAAAATAGAGAGAAAATGAGGCAAACTAGCTACTAAGACCTCCAAAAACTTCAATGTAGAACAAGAATAAGGATCATAGCCACCTGTTTTGGCATTCTCCACAATAGATGCATTCAGACCAATACCTTAATCTTGATCATCTCCATCTCCTTTATCTTGGAAGTTTCCATCACTTTCATTTCTCATATAATATTTTTTTGATATGAAATACGCAAGAAGAGGTTGCAAGATTTGTATTAATTCAAAAAATTAATAAAAAGAGTGGAGCTATACCTCTAGTGTCTATATATGAGCATTCCTACCTACTACATATTGGTTTTTAATGCCACTATTAGAAAAAAACCTACTCTAATACAATAAAATGACTTTGCAGCCCCATCATCAAATAGGACTCACAAACAGGATCCATAGTAACTGCCTTAACCTAAATTAATGAATACATTAGTGGTACATATACTAGCCACAATTGTTTGTTATCAGAGTAGGGATTATTGCTAAAGATAGCAAAAAATCCATCAAAAAGTGTGGCAAAAAGGTTGCACCCTCAAGGATTGGTTGTAGCACCAAATTTGGTGTGAGACCAAAGCTGCATCCTATTGCAAACAATCATAACTATTTTTATTTTCTTCTCTTTTTGCAGTGTATGCCAATCGTTGGCATCACCACCCTCATTGATAAACATTAGAGATCAGGATGTAATATGATAATGAGTGTTCTCAACTCTTGAAGAGTGGAGGCCCTCCTCCAATACATAAGATTCTATAGGAATATTTGCCACCCAATCTGTTGTGGTAGAATCACAAATTTTAACTCGATTTGAGAAAAATAAATTAGCTTGCTAAGATAGATTTAGAATTGCCTTTGTATTTGGAGAAGGATCTTCCACTTATCCTCCCTTTTTCTTCTTTGGATCCTTTTTTGGAGAGATGTCCTTCATAATGGGGATGTTTTCCATAGTGTAATGGTTCTAGGGGAGGTATCTATCTACCAACGAGCCTCTCTCTTTGGCTATAGTTTTACATTTGGATATTTAGTGACAATCTGTCTAGTTTTGTAGCATCTTTTGCATATGAAGGATAGACTTTCATAGTCTAAAGGTTTTATCCAACTATGACCATTTGCATTGAGAATAATTTCTATTGGTATATTTTTAGAGGCGTCCAATTCCGCTAAAATTTGAGAAAAGGACACGTGGATGAAATTTGAAGAATCTTTGTTTGTCATCCGGAAGTTTCCAAGGGAGTTCCCAATAGTTGTAAAGGAGTATTTGAAACAGTAATGAAGGGTAAAATTTGGAAGACCAACCCAAATTGTCATGACTAATAAAGGTTTCGTGGATAAATTGAAGTGTGGATGCCAAGATTTTAGTAACAATAAACAATGAAGCAATAACCAAACATGCAAGTGAAAATAAAATTACAGAATTCTTGATAAAATCTAGAGGATTCAAGAAATTTATCACAAATCTCCAATTGACTCAGTCATATGCTTCCGTAATGTCGAGCTTAACTAAAATACTAAGAGCTCTAGTTTGATGAATTGAGTGAATACACTTGCAAGCTTTGATCACTCCATCAACAATTAAATTTTTAGCGCAAATCCCATTTGTTACTCAGAAATGATGGAAGGTAGAATGGTTTTAATATATTTTTCTATTACTTTTTACACAATCTATACAAAGTATTACAAAAAAAAATAGTACTAAATTCATCCAGTGATGTGTGAATTAGAGAAATGAATGCATTGTTAACCTCCTATATGATTGTTGATTTATTCATGGATTCTTTAATAGTTTAGACCAAATCCTTGCCAATGATATTACAACATTTATGGAATAAATCTACTGCAATGCCATAGGGACCACATGAACATTGTCTAAATGAAGTTGTCTTATTGCCTATTTGATTAAACTGACCATTGAATAATCTTCCAACAACCTTAATTAATTATAGAGAAATCAATTTGAGAATTTTATGTAAAACTAAATTATGTGGGATCTATTGGGAACCTTCCCTATTATTGACAAGATTCTAAAAGAAACATACTGTACACTCTTTGATGACCCCGAGATCCTCCTATCTTATTTGGTACTTAAATCATAGAGATTATGTTCTAATCTCATCATACCTTTGTAGCATTGTTGAAGTATTTATAATTCTTATCTCCATCTTTGAGCCAAGATTCTCTAGACTTTTTCTTCCAAAAGACTTCTTCCTTAACAAAGACATCCATGTATTCCTTGATGAGGTCTTACATCTAAAAATGTGCTTAATCCATATCAAGAAGAAGGATTGTATTTCTTCATTGAGTAGGATCAATATCAATTCAACATTGACCTTGGTCTTGGAAATGTTTTCTTTTTCTTTTTTATTTTTTAGATAAGTTATGGATAAGTGGTCCACTCCCAAATATAATGAATTTGAAAAGAAAATATTAAAACATGCATGCCCTATAATAGAGGTGCCTCAAAGATCACATTAAATTCTTAAATCCCAGCTCATCTATTACCCATTTGCCACTCATCTCAAGGAATAGATACCTCGCCATTTTCTAAGTGAAGAATCACCACAAACAAACTAAAGGGACCTTGAATAAAGTGCTAATGAATCTTATCATATATCTAGGGGAAAAAGACCTAGCACCCTAACAAAATATTATTAGCAAATTAAGGCTCCAATACTATAGCGTGTGTGGTATGAACCTCCAAGTGCATCTATTAGAAAAGCGAGACAATCTAGTGCAATAAATCGTGCACACCAACAACCATCCCAAAACATAGTATACAAGAGAGTGAAGCATCATTGAGCCAAAAAATATAAAAAATGGAGCAACCCAGCCCAACAAATATAAGGAATTCTTATCATTCTCAATGATGTCTGATGCTCTGCAAAAAGGATTAGAAAATCTGTTTGATGGCAACACACACAAGAGCACAAGAAACAAACGTTAGTGTTAGCAACAAAAGATTATCCTAAACAGGCATATCAAGAGAGATATTAAGCATGAAATAGAAAACATATAAACATAGAATAAAATAGCTAATCAAGATGCTCATAGTTGCTCCTCCCTTGTTCCTCTCCTCTCCAAGTCCCAAATGAGTGTAGCTCTCAGCTTTTAGCACTAGCCCTGGATGCCATATGGAGATTCAAGATGGTTGAATATGATAAGCAAATACTATGCAAGAGTAGATAGTGATGCTATGAAAAAGCTCTATGCTAATGCCAGTATAACAACAATACTCTAAAATGCTTCCTCTTTTTTTGCTTGAGGAGAAGGGTTCTATTTATAGAAGAAATGGGGAAATGAAGGGTTAAGATTGAGCAATCTTAACAAGGGTTAGGATTGAAAGTTGGGGATCCATGTGCACAATTGGCACCAATAAAATGGTGACAAGTGTCAACATAGGATTGGGTTGAGAGAAGAGGTTGGAGGCATTAAAGGCCTGAGAAGACCTCATGGTTATCTAGAGGCTAAGGGTCAAGTCCAAATTAAGATTACCCACTGGATTAAGAGTTAATCCAAGGATAAACCTTTGTCAAAATGTTTAAGAGATAATCATGGTCAAAGCATTAATGGCCTGATGAGACCTTTGGGTTGGGTAGAGGTTGAGTCAAAAAAAATGTTTTAACCATGTGGGAGGGTTTGAGGTAACCATTAATGGTTATTGGAGACTTTGGGGATTAAGTGGTTGAAGGTTGAAAGCCTTCAATGGTTATCAAAGACTTTGAGGGTTAATTTGTTGAACACACAAAGAATTAATTGCTTTTCAAAGACTTTGGAGTCTTTGAGAAGTGACTCCAATTTGCTTAGGAATGTGACAATATTTAGGGGATGGATTAGGCTAATTAGGAAGGGTTTAGAAGAATCTAGAAGGGGTTTAGGCATACAAGTGGATTTTGTAGGAAAATGCAAGTGGGAGAAATTTTGGTATTTTCAATTAAAATAAAATCATTTATTTCAATTAAATGGTGTAAGTTGCATTTGGATAAATATTTAAATAAATATTAATTTATTTAAATGAGAAAAAGAAGATAAAGCATTAAAATGCTTGAAGACTTTGAGGAAAACCATTAAAGTCTTAAGAAGACTTTAAGGGAAGCCATCAAGTTTGAAGACTTTAAAGCCATCAAGTTTGAATACTTTAAGGGAAACCATTAAAGGTTTCAAGTGGGTGAGGATAAATAGGATTTTAAATAAATAATTTATTTAAAATAGTTGTGCAATTTGCTTTTGTAGGAAAATACAAGTGGGTGGAGGATAAAGGTGATTTAAATAAATGATTTATTTAAAATAGTTGTGCAACTTGCATTTGTAGGAAAATGCAAGTGGGTAGAGGATAAAGGTGATTTAAATAAATGTTAATTTATTTAAATGTGAGAGGTGGGATTTTGGGGGATTTAAATAAATATTAATTTATTTAAATGTGAGAGAATATTTAATTAAATAAATATGATTTATTTATTTAATTAATGGTCTGAATTTGGTTAAGTGAATTAAATCAAATAAATTGAATAATTTATTTAATTAATAGGAGAATAGGGTAAAGATGAATTAATTAAATATTAGTTTAATTAATTATTAATTGATGGTTAAATAATCAAATAAATACTAAGTATTCATTTAATTAAGTGGACAGATTTATGTGACTACATTTGCCCCTCTTTGAGACGGTGCAGTTTATCGCGTCGTTTCAAAGAAAGAAAAATAGGTGTGAAGAAATGCCCCATAAAATGTAAATTTAATGGGTGGTATGCCCCCTCGAGAGATGGGCCGAATTTTTTTTTTTGAAAAATCGGGCGATCTCTCGAAAAAGAATGAAAAGTGGAGGGGAGGTAGAATAGAAGAAATTAGAACTAATGATGAAAGAATGGGAGAAAATGGAGTGAATATGAAGAAACAACAAGCCAGCGAGTACCCTGAGGTCATCCAAGAGATACATAGCAGATGTAGTGTGGGGTTTGGATTGATGCTATACAATTGATCAAAATTGGTTGGACAATCTGGTGCAATCGGTTGAATTGCCTCGGTCAAGTCAAAGGCTGACAGTTGATGTCAGTTGGTCGCTTGGACATGATAAAGTATGAGTAAGTGAATCAAAGTGACTTGATGTGACTTAGACAATTGATGTAATTGTCCGATGAAGTCAAGGTATATGAAGCAAAATACTCGTTGAGACGTAGACAATTGATGTAATTGTCCGTTGGATTGTGTTTGATTGGTTGATCAATTGATATGTATGTGCATGTGATGGATGGTTGTGGGGAATCATGGCAGCCCCGTTGAGACTAGGTCATTATGATAAATGCCTGATGTAGTCTAGGATTACCATGATCGATTACCTGTTGAGACCCGAAGATACTTGATCAGAGTATCTGTTGATAGTCTAGGTGTGCGTGAGTTGATGTATCTGTGTAGAGAGAGTAACGGGCTTAATTTTGTGGATGAGTGAGGATGGGAAGCGATGAAGGGATTAGGATGATGTTGATGATCAAGATAGGGAGGGTGAGGGGGGATTCGATGTTAGATAGAAGATATGGAGGACTAGGACTGAGTCCTATGGAAGAAGAGGAGTAAAATAGAGTATGTATTATTATGACTATGTATGCATGATATGCAGCTACTATGAATGCATGGATGGGTGGAATGCAACGAAATGCAATATATACAAATGAGATGGAATGACGATCCATGGTGCTTTATTTTTCATCATTGAGCTTTAAAATGTTGTAAGAAAATACAAGCAACTTGACATAAAGATTCAAGATGACCAGAGTATTTCTTACATGGATTTGATATAGCAAGTTAATACAAGCAACTTGATATAATGGATCAAGTTGACCAGAGTATTGCTTGCGGAACAGACAAGGATTATCTCCTTTCATGCATGACTTGGATCATCCTCCTTGATCTTAGGTTGATCATATCCTGAGACAAGTGCCATAATAAGAGATAAAACCTTTATCCAGTTTGGTTGAGGTAGGAGGAACCAAAGAAAGACCATTGTACCTACAAACAAACAGTATATACATAAAGAATAAAGAATATGGATCCTTGGTAATGGTTCATGCTCATATGGTCGAGGTATACGCTGTAGTCAGCAAGCCGTAGTGATCTATGACTGCATTTTGCATAAGATCACGTAGCTTAGTGAACTTCCCACGTAGACACCATTAGTACATGCCCCAGAACTTCATCGGAAGTAATGCGCAAATGATACAAAACAATGCTGAAAGATCCTAATATAAATTACTAGACCATAAATCAACCAAGTATTTGATAGTGTAAACAGAATTTTCTTGTCAAAGAAAATGTCATCTTGTCTTTGTTTTTGTAAGGAAGGATTAATCCTTGTTGAAGACAGTTTTGAGTGTTGATGTTGTTTGGTTTGATTGATAAATGGTCATTTTGTTAAGTATGTCGCAATGTTTGTTTAGTATCTGCATGGACGAGTATGTATAATGTGTTGCCATGTTTTTGTGTGATTTTTCAATGGTTTTGTCGATGTTTTTGGATTTTGAATTGTTTTGAATGTTTTTGGTATTTTTGCGAGATATTTTTGAATGTTTTTGGATTTTTGATGATTGTTTGAATGAAGAACTTAATGAATCATAAGACAATGTAGAATCCACTTCCATCAATAGGTTAAAGGCATTGCCCCCAGTTTTAGACATGACTATGAAAAAGCAGGATGCAAGATGTATGGAGTACTATCATAATTGCAGAGGAATAACAAGCCATGGTTGATGGATGGATGGATGTATGTATGAAGTAGATGTGATCGCAATGAGCCTGAAAGACAATGGAGCCATAGCCTTTATGAGTGGCGCCTGTTTTCCAAGTTTTCACCATCGTACTTACCCAAGGTGCCACCGGAGTGGTTGTTCACCGTTTGGATGCATGATTTTTTTTTACTTTTTTTGAATGTTTTTGTATTTCTTCATGGACATTTTTCTGAATGTTTTTGGTATTTTCTGGTATGTAGGGGAGCCTGATGCTCTGTACAGCTTAGGTATAAAACTATTTGAGGTGCATGCTGTTGATTGGATCTGCAAGCGGTTCTCCTTCTGATGTAGCCAACTGATATGCCCCGGACCCGAACACAGCAGTGACAACATATGGGCCCAGCCAGTTTGATTCAAACTTGCCCTGATGTTCTCGGTTTGGTTGGTTGTGAGGATTCTTTCGTAGAACAAGATCACCTACCTCAAATGTACGAGGTCTAACTCGGTGATTGTAGCTTCTACTCATGCGCTGCTGATAGGCTTTGAGATGGTTGTATGCAACTTGTCGCTTCTCATCTAGTAACTCCAAGTCCTGAAGACGGGATACTCTATATGCTTCATCATCTATCAGATTATGCAAGGAAACCCATAATGATGGTATCTCAACCTCAATAGGCAAGATAGCTTCTGCACCATAGACCAATGAATAAGGAGTTGCACCTGTAGGGGTTCGAATGCTAGTTCGATATGCCCATAGTGCCGGATTTAGTTGAACATGCCAGTCACGGCCGGCATCATTGACTGTCTTCTTTAGGATCCTCAATATGTTTTTATTGGATGCGTCGGCCTGACCATTGCCTTGTGGGTAATAGGGAGTGGAAAAGCGGTGTTGGATATGAAATTTCTCACAAAGTTCGCGGACATCCTGATTTTTGAAAGGAAGACCGATATCTGTGATGATGGACATGGGTACACGATACCGGCAGATGATGTAGTTGAGGATGAATGAGGCGATCTTCTTGCCGGTGACTTGGGTAAGTGCAATAGCTTCGATCCACTTTGTGAAATATTCGGTGGCGGTAATAATGAATTTATGGCCATTGGATGAAGATGGATGGATTTTACCCACAAGGTCAAGGCCCCATTGACAGAAAGGCCATGGTGTCGTGATTGGTTGCAGTTCCTGGGCTGGTGCATGTATCAGGTCACCATGAATTTGACATTTCTTGCATTTCCTGACAAAGTAGTAGGAATCCTTTTCCATAGATGGCCAATAGTATCCAGCTCGCATGATCTTCTTGGCTAGTGATGGACCACTTGAGTGAGTCCTGCAAATTCCTTCATGTACCTCTTCCAAAACCTTTGTTATCTCATCTTGTTCCAGACATCGAAGGAGAGTACCATCAAGACCGCGTCGGTATAGGGTTTCAGCAATAATGGTATATCGAGCAGTTTGGCGAATGAAGGTTTTTTGTTGGTTATTCGATTGGTTGGGAGGAAGGGTGTGATCGTGGAGATAGGTGTAGAACTCACCGTACCATGGGGATTCAGAACCAACAAGGCGACATATCATTTCGGATTTGGGGATATCATAAGCGGGAATCCAAAGCTGTTCGACCAAGAACTCGTAGCATGTTGAATTTTGTGGAAGATCTAGGAGAGATGCAATGGTAGCCATAGCATCAGCAGCTCGATTATGATCTCTTGGTATCTGCTCAAAAGTGATAGTAGTAAATGATGTCTTTAGAGTGTCCACCATTTGCTTATATGGCATGAGTTTATCATCTTTGGTCTGATATTCATCTGCTGCTTGTCGAATGACTAGTTGGGAATCGCCATATACTTGTAGTTCTTGTAATTTCCATTGTACGGCTAACCTGAGTCCTGTGATCAAGGCCTCATACTCTGCTATGTTGTTTGTGCATGGAAATGTGAGCCTATAAGACTTCGGGATGCTATCACCCTGAGGTGTGATAAATAGAATGCCTGCCCCCAAGCCGTGCCTAGTGTATGAACCATCAAAATATAGTTTCCATGGTTGTGCTGTTGTGATCATGAATATCTCTTCATCTAGAAAATTGGAAATGAGAGGATGATCACCTATGAGAGGTGCATCAGCCAACTGATCTGCAATAACTTGACCTTTGATAGCTTTACGGTCTACATACTCGATGTCAAATTCACTTAGAATCATCACCCATTTGGCCAAGTGGCCTGTCAATGCTGCTTTGCTGAGTAAGTACTTGAGTGGATCAATCTTTGTGATGAGTTGTACCTTGTGCGTCAACAGATAGTGCCGCAATTTAGTGGCTGCTAAGATTACTGCTAGGCAAGCTTGCTCAATAGGTGTGTAATTGAGTTCATAGCCAACCAGTGTGCGAGAGATGTAGTATACAGTACACTCTTTGCCTTCTGCATCATGTTGTGCCAATAATACACCTAATGTTGTACTTGTTGCTAAGATATAAAGTAATAGCGGTCTACTTGGATCTAGTGGCATCAGCAATGGTGGATTCATGAGATAGTCTTTAAGTACTTGAAATGCTTGTTGGCATTTGGCATCCCACTGAAAGCGAATGTTCTTGTGTAGCAGGTGTGTGAATGGGTGACACTTATCAGCCAATTGTGCAATGAATCTGCGGATGGATTGAAGCCGTCCTTGTAGTGTTCTTAGTTGACTGATATTCTTTGGAGGTGGCATGTCCATGATAGCTTTTACCTTTGCTGGGTCAACCTCAATGCCTTTGCTTGAGACAATGTATCCTAGAAGCTTCCCGGAGGTCACTCCAAAGACACATTTCTTTGGGTTGAGTCGAACATGGTATTGTTCCAGTCTATCAAAGATTTTATCTAAGATGTGGAGATGCCCATCTCTAGTGAGTGATTTTGCTAGTAAGTCATCCACATAATCTTCCATCATAGTATGCATCATGTCATGGAAGATGGTAGTCATTGCTCTTTGATAGGTCGCTCCTACATTCTTTAGACCAAAAGGCATTACATTCCAGCAGTAGGTGCCCCATGGACATGTGAAGGCTGTCTTATGTTGATCTTCGGGTGTGATTTTTATCTTATTGTAGCCAGAAAAGCCATCCATGAGTGAAAGCATCGCATGTCCTGCTGTTAAATCCACTGTGATGTCGATATTTGGTAGGGGTAAGTCATCCTTAGGACATGCCTTATTCAGATCTCTGAAGTCAGTAAAAATGCGGATGCCCCCTTTTGGTTTGCCGATAGGCACAATGTTGGAGATCCATTCTGCATAATCAATTGGCCTAATGAAACCAACATCTAGGAGTTTCTTGAGTTCTGTTTTTACTAGCACGACAATCTGGGGATGCATCTTACGAAGCTTCTGCTTGACAGGTTTGGCTCCTTCTGCTACTGTGAGGTGATGCATGACTAAATCCGGATCAAGCCCAGGCATGTCTGCATATGACCATGCAAAGTTGATCTGGCACTGCTGGAAGAACTCTATAAATTTAGGCTGTTCCTCTGGAGTGAGAAGAGATGCCAGATGTATAATATGAGGATTTTCAGGAGTCCCCACATTGTATTCTTTGGTCTCCTCAATGAGGATCGTTGATCGTTCCTGTTGTGCATTAGCTGGGAGAATGTCAAACCCTTCATCCTCAGGTGCCTCAGAGAGGTTTTCACTGTTGGATACGCTTTTTATTTTTACTTTTGTCAGATCAAACAGTGCCACAATGTGGTTTTCACTGGAAGATCCATGTTTTATTGTTATATTTTTGTAGCTGAAAGGTTTGGCATCCGCCCCGAAGTATGCTGCACTATTAAGTTCAATGGCGAATCCAGCTTTGTGATCCCCACTTGGTAGGCTATCCCTTATTTCCAAAAGGTCAATGATAGCCTCATCATTTTGGAAGAGGTCAAGACATGTGGGATTTGATTGGGTCCATTCGATGAGTTCAGGGTGGATAATGGGCATTACGTCATCGATTAGGTTAAGTTCGTTAGATGTATCAGTGAGGGTTAAGACAGTGTGGTGAAGGTCGTTGATGGTACTCTCCTTGTCAGAATCAGGCGTAGGATGAGACGTAGGGTCGGTGGAAGATGTTTCCAGCTCAGGAACCCAAGTGGTCTTTATCTGTGCTTCTCCGTAAACAGGGATGTCTTTGCGTGGTGGAGGTGGTGATGTGTCTTCCTCATCTGAAGTGTTAAGCTGTACAGAATCAAATTCCCACTCATGTGAGTCGGTTTCTGAGTCACTTTCCAGCATCCGATTACTATACCATATTGGGATGTCTTTGGGTTTAAACACTGCAGGTATGATTGGTTTATGTACCTTTGTAGTGATCGGTGCTGCAGGAATTTTGATAGGGATTAAAGGATTTGTTACTGGAAGTATCAGCAGTGTTGACTTAGTGGCTTCTGTTGGAACGACTGGTGCCATAGATGCTGCTGTGGGTTTCAATACAGTTGTTGTTACAAATGGTGTTGCTGATGGGATTACTGGTTCGTTTGGTGGGATGAATGACATTGGTGACGGTGGTGTTGGGTTTGTGAGCCTCGATGGGGCAGTGGGGATAATTCTTGATGGTGCTTTGATTATGAAAGGTATCCTCTTTGCAGTAGGTGGGCAAAATGGTTTGCTGGATTTTCCTTTGAATCTGAGTTTAGGAAGGATCTCTTTTTCAAAACCCAGGCCTGTATTACCTTTGGGCTTGAATTCTGGCAGCAGAGGTTCATGTCGTCCTTGTTTGTAGTATCCCAAAGCACTCTGACCATCATATCCCATTCTTTGCATAATGAGGAGGCCTTTGCCATACTGTTCCGTAGGAAGTGTAACTCGCGGTATATCAGTGGTGATGGGATCTTTATAGATCCATGCTGCTAGGTCCTCATCTTGTGTTTCTTCCTCTTGACTCTTTCCAAGGATGAAAGGCGTCAAAGCACATGCTGGCGTGATCAGTGGTTGTTGGAGCAACTGTGGTGGTTTACCATATGTTCTAGGGGAAGTGGGCATCTGTCCCACACAAAAGAGTTGACTCAAGTTGTATTCCCCGGGACCTTCCTCTGCGACTTTCATCTTAAGCTTTTCTTGCTTGGGTATAGGGGTGTTTGAACTGGCAAGAGAGACGGGACTTACATATGATGTGGAGGAAATGGCTTCCCTATTATTAGGAACAGTAATCTCTGGTTGATGGCTGATATTATGGCAAAAAGAAAAGGGATTTGCATCGCCCAGGATTGTGATCTCTGTACCGTTATGTGGGAACTTGATACATTGATGGTAGGTAGATGGAACAGCTTGCATGGCATGTATCCAAGGTCGCCCTAATAATAGATTATATGGCAGAGGAAGGTCCAGAACCTGACAAATGATGTGCTTTACCACAGGGCCCACTCAGATTGGTAGTACCACAACTCCTTTGGATGAACGCTCTGCACCATCGTAGGCCTTGATGGTGATCTTCTTGCGAGGATCCACTGATTCTATTGCATATCCCAATGCTATGACCAACTGTAGTGTACAAATGTTCAGGCCTGCTCCATTATCTATCAAGACTCGCTTGATCCTATGTTGGTTGATAAAGCCTTCAATGTGTAGCGAAGCATTATGAGGTTGCTGGAACGAAGAGTTGTCACTTTCGGAAAAAGTGAGACAAGGTGATGTCTTTAGATTTCCAACCATGGCTTGAAATTGGTTTGTATTTAGGTTTGTAGGGACTGACGCCTCTTGGAGTGCTTGATCCAAGATAGTTTTATGAGATGGTGATAAGCGCAAAAGCTCTAAAATGGATATAAGCGCAGGGGTTTTGTCTAATTGTTCCACAAGATTGTATTGCTTTGGGATGGAGGTGGTGCCTTGTGGAGCTGCCTTTATGGTAACTTTGCCGCGACGCGTAACAACATTGCAATTGGAGTTGGGATTTTTGAAGGTTATAGTTGCAACTTGTTCATTGGCATCATACAGGTGATTTACAGTGTAGTTATACGCAGCCTGCGTATAATCAGTGGTATCAGTGCCTCGCCGGGAAGTGGAAGGACCCCTTTGATCTTGTGATGGAAGTGGATTCTTGAACATCAGATGATCATTATTTGTTGTTTTTGGGTCATGTCCTTCAATCTCAATTTCTCCTCGATCAATAAGATCCTAAATGAGATCTTTCAATCGGTGACAATTACTTGTCTTGTGTCCTCTTCCTTGATGGAACTCACAATGTTCAGTATCTCTCCACCATGCTGGTTTGACCTGAGGCTCATAGTTCGATAGCTTAGGTAGAGTGACCAAATTCTGAGAAATGAGTTGTCGCAACACTGTTTCAATGGGTTCCCCTAAGGGAGTGTATGTGCGTTTTTGTTTTTGTGGACGAGGTCTTGGTTCATCATGAGATGTGACGCGACCTTGATTAGGAGGAACATTTTTGTTGTTTTGAGGCAGAGGATTTTGTCCTGCAAACTGAACCATAGGTTGTACATTTTGGATAGTCCGAGCATCCGCAACTCCATCATTGACGATATTCTTGTTCTTGTTCCAGAAGTTTGGTTTATCACTATTGAAGCGCGGGCGAGGACCATCTTTTGGTTCATTAAAGATTTTGATGAGTCCTTTCTTGATGAGTGCCCTTTCAAATTTTAAACCTTTGGTGATCATATCGTTAAAGGAGTCAGTGTCTTTGACATCCAAGTGAAATTCCATTTCTTCGTTTAAGTTGGAAATGAATATTTCCACTAGTTCTTGTTCAGGTAACTGAAGAGAACGTCTGCTAGACATTTGGTGCCATCGTTGCAGGAATACTGAGAATAATTCACCTGGTTTTTGTTTGGTGTTGCATAGATCAGCCATGGTGATGTCGCGTTCAATATTATAAGAGTAATGAGATAGGAACTTCTGGATGAGTTCCTCAAATGTTCTAATGCCACCTGGTAGTCAGGAAAACCATGATGTGGTTGTTCCTCCCAAGCTTTGGGGAAAAAGGTGCATTAGGTATGTGTCTTCATATGCCACTTCGAGGCAAGCAGAATGAAATTCTCGGACATGATCACGGGGATCTCCCTTTCCTCTATATTTTTCAAATTTGGGTGTTTCAAACCCACGTGGAAAGGGTGGCATATAAAGATTCCTATCAAAAGGATAGGGACAGATGTCGTTAAGTGAAAATTGATTGGTCTTAACACCACTATGAAGTTGTTGGGCGAGATTCTCGACTTGTTGCCACAACATCTCCATTTCATTTGGAGGAGGAGGTGGTGGGTTACCTCGAGGAATGTTATATCTGATGGGATCTCTACCTCTTTCCTCTTCATGGTGACTTTGTCTGTCCGATGCTTGTCTTAATTGGGCAAGATCAAAGTCAGAGGGGAGTTTTGCTCCTTCTTGAGTGAGTCTTAAGAAGTGAGCATCTGCATTGCTCCTAAGTATTTCGTCAAAAAGTCTGTTAAAGAGAGGGTTATGCTGAGCACTTTCTATTGTTGCAAGAGTGGGAGTACTTGGGTTTTCATCATCTGCATTTCCTCCAAGTGCTTCTTGAAATTCATTGAGATTTTCCTCTTCTTCTTCTTCCCTTTCTATTTCTCGTTGCCTGGACTGTGATCGGGTTTGGGCCATTTTGTTTATAAGCTTTTTGTTAAAGTTGTGTGAAAATGATGGTGAGTTTTTGTTGAAATGAGAGATTGATGGTTGGTGAATTGTGTTGCACGTGGATCTCTAACACCTTTAAGGTGGATGTAACCGAAATTCCTTCTTTGAATTGCTTGTTTGTTTGATAAGTTTTGATGTGATAAGGTGTAGAGAAATCTGAGATGTGTTACAGATTTAACTACCTAGTAATGAGAGGATTCACTCATAAACTAGTTTTAACCTGCGTAGATGTGTCTCTTAAGATGAGCTTATCCTAGATGTAGAAACAATCTAAAAAGTGATGTGATGTGTTTGATTTCAAGCAATATCTAAAAGAGAACTTGGGACAAGAACCTCTTAATGTTTTGAGAGTTGGGACGGATTGATGATGAAGTGATGATGTATGAGTGAGATGATGGATGAAAATGTTTTCAACTTCAATAAAAACTTTGTGTTACGAATGGGACAAACTCTATCTCTTCCCTTTCGGGTGTTGCTGGTATTTCTCGAGCTGTGTTGTATGTGATACAGACATTTGGGAAGAAGTTGGGATTAATCTTTCCTCGGTTTTTGTGATAACTCAGAGCTCTATATTGCATAAAAGCTCTGCGGTTCAATGATTCGGAATCAAATTCATTTTTTTTTTTTTCTTGAAGGTAGAGACACATTTGATGCAGAAAGATTCTATGTGAGACAAAGATTTGTCTATTTATATAGAAGAATTTCCTCCTTTTGATCAAAGCCTTTGAGCTTAATGGTCTTCTTTTCAAGTTGATATTCTGATGATGCTTCTTCTTTCTCAAGATGTGAAGAATGGTCATAAAATTTTGACTCTTTTTTGTTTTGCACTTTGTTTTTGGTATTTTTGTTTGTTTTTGAGAAATGTTGGATGAATACTTTGTTTTTGGGATTGATCTTCTGACTTTTCTTTGACAAGAAAACAAAGCAAGCACACAAACACAAGAATGTTGCCCCCAAAGGCACGAATGAGTATGGGTCTAGATCAACCCAATTCTTGGACTTGTATATGACTCTGCCTTTAAATGTATTTTAAGATGTATTTCCAAAGCCTGAAGTCGGCTCAATTTGCACTAGGTCTGTAAAATGAACACACTTCAAACACTTTTTATCCCTAAGGTCAAATGGCCAGTTGTGATAAATTTAGCCCACATCTTGATATTTCTTCGACTTTGGTACTACATACCTTATGAATCCCGCCATGGCAGGTAAGGATGTGATATACTAAGTCTTGCACGAGCATAACAAATAGATGATCCCTATGATGGGGGAGTCACCACTTTTATCAAGCCACAAGTGACTTTTCAAAAAGCTATGTTTCTACTCAAGGAAATATGTATGGTGAGTATCTTGGGAGCAAAACCATCTATGCTCTTGCACTAAATTATATCACAAATATCCTCAATCAATAGAATGGGTGGGCTACTACTTAAAGGTGTTTAGTCATGTTCGATGTTTTTGGACATAAGTTCATTCTGCAGTGACTCACTTAAGAGCCTTGTAACTGGTGGTGGGGCCCATTTGTCCTTTCGGCTAGTTACACTGTAGGAACAGCTATACCCAAGGCTACAACTTTTGCTCACACCTGATTTCTATAGCGGCTCGAAGGATTTACCGCTCAAGGTCGTTCCCAAGAGTGATGTGTCTCTTGGCAGGCCTCTCTTAAAAAGATAAAATTTTGAGTGTTACTAACACTTTTCTCTTGCACCTAGGACCACGAAAGCCAAGGGAGAGGATAGTGTGTGTTAGAAGTAGGACCACTCGACCAACTCTTTGCACAAGTGTGCCAAGCATGAAAAACACTTGTTCTTTTTAATCTATCATTGCAATGTGATCTAACTATTTGGAGATGTTGCTCCAACAATCATGATGTTCTTTTTAATTTTCAAAGGCAATTGTTTGAGTAAACTAGAATTTGAAAATCCTAGTCAACTTAATGAAAAACACGTTTGCATGAAGTAAAATTGCTTTGAAAATGAGACAAGTTGATTGTGAATTTTATTTGCACCAAAAATGGAAGTGTGGATTGTGAGTTTTATCTTGATGCAAGAAATAAAATTTGCCTTGTTGATTTTAAGCACCAAAACGAAGTTTGTTTCCTAACTTGCAAAAAAATAAAGTTGTTTTTGTATAAGTTTGTGGTTCTTTTTACCTTTGAACAATGAAATTCTTTTTAAGAGCCCCAAACAAATGTGTGATTCTTTCTTAAAAGCCCAAATTTGAAATGTGAAGTTAATTTTAAACCAAAATAAAAAGTGAATTCATTTTTAAAACCAACTTCAAAAACAAGTTAGTAAAAAATATAAATCTACTTTTTAATCTAATTTAAATCTGCACAAAAGAGAAAAATAGTTAGTAAAATCCGCCTATTTGGTGGGCTTCTACAAGCCTAATTTTTTTTTTTGGTTCTTTTTTTTTTTTTGGTTACAAGGTGATTTGTACAACGTTTTGTTACAATAGCGCTAGTTTGCGTTTGAACAGAGGCACTATTTAACACAAACGCACTAAAAGAAAGGGAAAGACAGAGAAGGGAAAAGCATTGAAACAGGGTGAATAGCGCCAAAATAATGTCAAACGCACCAAAACAGTGTCAAAAGTGCAACCTGTGTGACATTTTCAACATTCAAACATGTTATTGGTTAAAAAAAAAGTTGATCTTTTTGGTGTTTGGATTCACGTCGGGTTCACCAAATGATGCTCTGCAAAAAGGATTAGAAAATCTGTTTGATGGCAACACACACAAGAGCACAAGAAACAAACGTTAGTGTTAGCAACAAAGGATTATCCTAAACAGGCATATCAAGAGAGATATTAAGCATGAAATAGAAAGCATATAAACATAGAATAAAATAGCTAATCAAGATGCTCATAGTTGCTCCTCCCTTGTTCCTCTCCTCTCCAAGTCCCAAATGAGTGTAGCTCTCAACTTTTAGCACTAGCCCTGGATGCCATATGGAGATTCAAGATGGTTGAATATGATAAGCAAATACTATGCAAGAGTAGATAGTGATGCTATGAAAAAGCTCTATGCTAATGCCAGTATAACAACAATACTCTAAAATGCTTCCTCTTTTTTTGCTTGAGGAGAAGGGTTCTATTTATAGAAGAAATGGGGAAATGAAGGGTTAAGATTGAGCAATCTTAGCAAGGGTTAGGATTGAAAGTTGGGGATCCATGTGCACAATTGGCACCAATAAAATGGTGACAAGTGTCAACATAGGATTGGGTTGAGAGAAGAGGTTGGAGGCATTAAAGGCCTGAGAAGACCTCATGGTTATCTAGAAGCTAAGGGTCAAGTCCAAATTAAGATTACCCACTGGATTAAGAGTTAATCCAAGGATAAACCTTTGTGCAAATGTTTAAGAGATAATCATGGTCAAAGCATTAATGGCCTGATGAGACCTTTGGGTTGGGTAGAGGTTGAGTCAAAACAAATGTTTTAACCATGTGGGAGGGTTTGAGGTAACCATTAATGGTTATTGGAGACTTTGGGGATTAAGTGGTTGAAGGTTGAAAGCCTTCAATGGTTATCAAAGACTTTGAGGGTTAATTTGTTGAACACACAAAGCATTAATTGCTTTTCAAAGACTTTGGAGTCTTTGAGAAGTGACTCCAATTTGCTTAGGAATGTGACAATATTTAGGGGATGGATTAGGCTAATTAGGAAGGGTTTAGAAGAATCTAGAAGGGGTTTAGGCATACAAGTGGATTTTGTAGGAAAATGCAAGTGGGAGAAATTTTGGTATTTTCAATTAAATGGTGTAAGTTGCATTTGGATAAATATTTAAATAAATATTAATTTATTTAAATGAGAAAAAGAAGATAAAGCATTAAAATGCTTGAAGACTTTGAGGGAAACCATTAAAGGCTTGAAGACTTTAAGGAAAACCATTAAAGTCTTAAGAAGACTTTAAGGGAAGCCATCAAGTTTGAAGACTTTAAAGCCATCAAGTTTGAATACTTTAAGGGAAACCATTAAAGGTTTCAAGTGGGTGAGGATAAATAGGATTTTAAATAAATAATTTATTTAAAATAGTTGTGCAACTTGCTTTTGTAGGAAAATACAAGTGGGTGGAGGATAAAGGTGATTTAAATAAATGATTTATTTAAAATAGTTGTGCAACTTGCATTTGTAGGAAAATGCAAGTGGGTAGAGGATAAAGGTGATTTAAATAAATGTTAATTTATTTAAATGTGAGAGGTGGGATTTTGGGGGATTTAAATAAATATTAATTTATTTAAATGTGAGAGAATATTTAATTAAATAAATATGATTTATTTATTTAATTAATGGTCTGAATTTGGTTAAGTGAATTAAATCAAATAAATTGAATAATTTATTTAATTAATAGGAGAATAAGGTTAAGATGAATTAATTAAATATTAATTTAATTAATTATTAATTGATGGTTAAATAATCAAATAAATACTAAGTATTCATTTAATTAAGTGGACAGATTTATGTGACTACAATGTCTATGAGATTCACATGATCTATCATCATAATCAACTTACCTTCCCTAGTATTTTTGTTTGTTCCTTGATTTTCCAACTAGTCTGCTGCATTATTGGCCTTACAATATATATTGTAAATTGAGAATTTCATATTTTTGAGACTATTCCACACTTTGTTAATTAACTTATCCAATCTCCAATTAAGACAACATTTTTTCCTTATCCCATTAACACATAATACCGAATCATCTTCTATGTCAACTTCCATCTAGCCTCTCTTTTGGCACTCTTCTAGAACCCTAGTCTGGCCAATGTCTTCTACTTCATTATTGATTAATATATCATTTTATCTAGCCATCACCCACAATACTTCACCTTTCAATTGGATGACGATTAGGTAGGTTCTTTCTAAATTTTTTTTGACATTGCCATGAGACCAATACTTTTTTAAAACTCCTCATTTATCATGACTATGATGATGCGAAATATTGGATTTTCCTTTTGAGGCTTCATCAACTTGGACCATCACTATTTATAGCCTTTTATTTGTCAAGAGAAGAGCTCCATGTCTAAAGAGGAGAATTTATTATTTTGAATCAAGAATGTGTTAGTATTAAAAATAGTCATTTGATGCTTCGCCAAGGATTTCTTATTAGGAGTGTTGAGAACCCTAACAATATATGACGTGATATCCATTTTTGTCTCGGAAGGGAATGTCCCTCATCAAATTTTAACATTCACGTGTTATTTCAATTGACCTTTTGCTTCACCATCTTGAATTTTTTTTTCTTGGTTAAAATTTCTTTTTTTCTTTCTCCATTCACCATAGTTGGGAGATGTTAGGATATATACTATTTAAGCGATTCCCAATTTGACAATTTGGGAAGAGAAAGTGTTCGTTCATCCAATCCTTTGGTGTCTTTGTCTAAGGTGAGGTTACCCTCCCACTTATCTTCTTCTACTACCTCCATTCATTGTTATAAACGAAGATGTGTGTTATCCTCTAAAAGATCATCTAATAAAATTTAAGTATTTTTATTGTGTAACACCTTATTCTTGGAAGAGAGCTCAATAAGGTCATGAGAAGCCTCATGGGAGGAATCTTAGGTGGAATTATTGATTGAATTTAGAGGATTTGGAAGTGCATGGAAAAGGATGAATGTCTAGTACTAGAGTCTCATTGGCTTTTTAGGTGGAGGAAATCAAATGAGGATCACCATATCTAGGGGAATAAGTAAATAGGGATTTCAACCAACCAATTTGATTTGTTGCTTCAAAATATTTTTCCAAAGGTAAATAAGGTTGAATGATATTTGCTTTAGTCTCTATGTTGAAAATATCCTCAACAATTAAGAGGGTTGTAGAGCTATTTGAAATGTATTTAATACAATTCATTGAAGAATGACCTCTATTCAAATAATCAAAATAGAGAATTGGAAGATAATAAATCTCCACCTTCTGTTTCCATTTAACAAATTTAGAAATTAGTTCAAGCTCTTTAGAGCGAGGTTAATTAAAATCCAATTCAACACAAATACAAAGATATAGATGCCAAATTCCTCATCAATAAACTTCTCATTTAGGCTAATAAAGAAGCCTAGAGCATCTTAAATTTCTCAAAAGAATCCCTCATACCAATACTTAGATCTGGAAGATTATAAAGTTGGGTCCACATCAACATTTTTCCTAAAACTTGAGTAGATTAAACAACAAACATAATTTAAACAACAAACATAAAATTCAAATGTATGTGTTAAGAAAACTGAGAGTAGATTAAACAACAAACATAATTTAATAAAGACAATGAATTTCATGGTTCAACAAAGATGGTTATGTCAGTAGAAAAGTGAATTATTATTTTTCCTTGAATGATCATAGCAATTACATTAAGTTTCATCAACTTCAAATGTTATCTTGATTTTTTTTGTAAAACTTCTCATTTACAACGAAGAGTCAAAAGATATGGGAATGTTAAGGGTTGGGGAAATTGAAAGGGTGTTCTTGTTGGATTTCACAACTAAACAATATATTCTCAAGTGATAATACCGAAAGAACAACTCACAATGAGAATTTAGAAATATTTTCCAAAAATATAAGTAATCGTATATGCACTCCTATATATGTAGTTACATAGCTTACAAATAGATGCATGATATTGACATGTGGACTATGATGTCAATAGTACATTTTATTTTTAGGGTTTTAACATACTTTAGTATAATTCAAAATAGTTTTTCTACATTAATTATTTTAAATAAATATGCATGACTTGTCTAATACACTGGTATAGAATAAAAGGTTTGTAAATAGTTATGTTAATGTTGTCCAACAAATTAGAAAATGTTTTTTTTTTAATATCAAGTAATGGAAGATAAATATAAATAAATAAATACCATTATTCGTTACATGGGCGATTACTATACATGAATCTCAAGAATCAACACTCAACAATCCAAGGCTGAAATTTTACAACTTTGTCTAGAGTTAATCAATAAAGGGTCTGCGAAGAGAACCACCATTTAATTCCTTTGATCAATATTCAAGAATGAAAAAATTCCACACACAATTATAAGGGAAAGGGAAGGGTCTTAGCTACTTGTACTCTCATTAATTTTCAAGTACACAATGTTCAATACAACCTTCTCTAGATAAACCTTCCATCTATTCTTTTCATAAAGAAATTCTAACCTAATATATTCATAACTACATGGGGTATAAGTGTGTACTGGACATTCGTATATTATTGCATTGAGTGATTTCCATTTTACTAATATTATATTTTCTCACTTATAATTCCTTTGCTTAACACTAAATTTTTGTTTTCTACAATATATACATTTTACATACGACCAACCACTCATAATTTATGATATAAATCCATTAAATATTAGTTTCAATGTGTAGGAATGAAATAAATAAACAAGCAAAAATCTCTTTCCAAGCTTATTTCATACAACCAAAGGAAATCATGATGTACAAATTCCTCAAAATTAAAATTGTTACAAATGTTTCATTAGATTAAATATAAACAAATATATAATACAATTTTTTCTCAAACTTTTGATAAAAACATTGTATGTATTTCAAATTGAGTTACAAAACATATAGACAATACAAAAATAAAAATAAAAAATATCTCTCTTAACATGTTAAACATAATATTCTCTGAGGTAATCATTGCACCTCCTTATGCAACGTGCTAGCGATTTCCAGACCTAACTAGGATGGATGTATTAAAGTGAGTGCCTGGCATCCATTCTAGCTTTGTTCTTCGCTTTGCCGATAAATTATTGAGAATAGAGAGCATTGAAGTAGAATGCAGAGGGTTTGCGCGAGCTAGACGATATCCCAATGCCTGAAAATCCTTTACATCGTCCGTTGACGTTGGCAACACACACGCTGATCATATCTTTTAAAAGTTTGCTTTGCTGATTTTTAGGTTGAGATGCAAATTCTTCTATCGCCATCCACTGTAAAAAAAAACAAAAAAAAAAACAAGTTATTTGAACCCCAGTTTAAACGATTATTGAAACTATCCAGCTTAACAATATCGAATCACCGCCGCATGTTTAAACGCGTACCTTGGCTGCAGAAATTTCGGTATCTTACACCACAATATTAGAAGAAACGGATCTCAACATACACACGACGAGCAGATCCGATTTTCCAAAAGGGGCATTGTGATATACTCAATATCTTTTCACAGTTACATTAACGGGTAGTCATTATATTAGTTATATTAATTAGCAGTGCAATAATAGTATGTGGTAGAGTTTATATATATATAAAATCGTGGCAACAACTAGAGAAAGTTTCTGGGATTTCAGACGAATGCTTCGGCGCGGGTAACAACTAACTACCGCTACCCTTCCTTACAGCGTAAGCGTAGCAATAATGAAATTGGATACCTGAAAAACTTATCATTTAATGACGTTGTTCGTAAATTCGCAGAAAGGCTATTGAAACTTCTTGTTAGTGAACAAGTAAGCGCTCTAGGTACTACGTTTCAAGAATACAGAAGAGCGCGTGACTAAATATTCCAAGGCTGAAACAGTGATAACGAAGCAGTAAGCGTTTAACCCTGCCACGCAGGTTCGTGGGTCCTTCCCAGATCGTTCCGATTGCGACTCTCCGTATTTTATTGACATTCTATATATACTACGACTATTTGTTCACGTTGACCCTTTCTGAAAACAAATAAATAGTCTAAAAGAGGTGTGGCTTCCTTGTCCCCATTTTTTCCCATCACGTCACATCACATCATCCATCGTTGTTTGCTTATCCCAATTAAGTACTTGTTATTATGTCTCTCGAACCGGATTTATTTAACTTGCGGTTAGTCTTGGGATATATTGGAAATAAAGTTGGACTTATTAATTAATTAGTTATTCATGGACGTGATACAATGTTTAAATTATTATGTAATAAAAAATATGCATTTTGTCAATGGGTCCTTGGTCTATTGGTGAAGTTGAATGGCTCCATATGAGCCCACCAGGGATCAAGTCTTGCTGAGTGCAAGGCTCTGACATCATAAGGGATGTGACCGGGATCGTGCCCCGGGCAAATTTGGCGGAATGGATACCCCTCAGTCCTTGGCTATTGAACCTACATAAAAAATAAAAATAAAAATGCACTCTTATAATATCTAGGACCATGCTTCTTATATTTTCCATGCCCAATCAAGAAAGTATACATGTTTATAATATCCAAAAACATGTTGTATTTCTACCCATTCTCTATCAAACAAGTATACATGTTTACAACATTAAAGATTTGTCATAGCATCGTCCATAATATATAGTTAATAAAAAATTACATTTCTATAATACTTCAAATGTTATATTGCATTTTCCATGTTGAATCCCAAGAATATACATGCTTTCAACACCCACAAACACGTCCATGCTACCAATTTTATTCTTCAACATGATTTAACCGTACTTGCTCATACAAGTGAAACAAAATTATTACCATTTTTCCATACATGTACATATTTATAGCAAGCAAAATTATTTCTTACGGGTAATCCATGTTCCTTAAATTTATAGAATACCAAAATGCTCATGCAACAATCATTACACTACACTTTAATACCTTCAAACAAAGAGTGGAGGTGGAAAATTTAATAATTAGTAAGAAATTTGAAGGTTGTGATTTTTCACTATTTCAAGTATTTCTCTCTTGCTTGTTTCCAGGTAGGCTTGTCTATTGAAAGGAAAGAAAATAAAACTATGAAGCTTCCTACTTAATCCAATTCAAGAAGACATGATAAATAAAAGAAAATATGAAAAATTTAGAAAGAATAAGCAACATGCAACATACAACACAATCGTAGAATAAGGTCCCTAGTGCTTCTATTTCAATGATGTCCCCACTTCATTGGATATCATGATGAATGGAGAACAAGCAATGCTTGTGTTGAGTCCGAAAAAGGTTATTAAATTCCATTTAAGGGAGACTTTTACCAACACAAAATATAAATAGAGCATTTTAGCTAGAAAAGAGAAGGGATTCACCAAACAAAACCTAGAAGAGGAGATACATCAAAGTAAACGATACATCATATAGACAAAATTGAAATTCGCTCTTGGATAATAAACAAGAGACTACAAATAAATAAATGCTATAATCTTAAAATGTATATCAAATATGCAAGCTCTAAATTGCTTACAAGTATGCGATATGATGAAAGAGAACTTGGCAAAGATGAACAAGGAATAAGTCAACATATCAAAGAAAAGGAAAATTACTATGCGTGGTCCTTTGTTTTTCAAGCATGAATAATGGAGAAAACTCCAAGAGGTTTTCACGAAGCACAAATCAAGGGAAATCTAAAGGAAACATCAAGATAATTGTAAGATACCTCAAAAGAAAGAATAGCAATGTAAAAATTAAGGTAAAAGAAAAATCCAAATTCAAGAGGGGAAATAAAAATGTAGTCACCAAGGCAAAGGTAAGAGAAAGGCCATGACACACTCAAGTAAGGTACTCACCAAATTAATTTGTGTATTTGTAAATTTATGACAAGTATTGCATGGAAACATTCGGATGCCAAACTTTTTTGGACTCTATCCTAAGCTTCACCTAAAGTATGGTAAAGTTGAGCTCCCTCTAGATAGTCACTTGGAGAGGAGACACTTACTAAAGCAGTAATTTCAAACAAAGAACTCACTATTATGCTAGACCACCCATAGATGGTAAGAGAGCAGTATTTGATGCTTCAAGATAAAATATTTTGTTGAATTACATAAGAAATAAGTGCGATAAATTATTATTTGTATGATTGTTTGATTAGTACTCCAACTTTTTTCTTATATATTAGCTAGTGTTCAATTAGCTAACTCCACTTGTGGAATATAGAGTATGTTCCATTCACCATGGGAAAAGTATGTTTAAAGTTAGGATTTCATGTTTTATGTCTATTGAATCCAAGAACAAATTGTATTGATTTAATATTATAATACATTGTACGTATGGGGGCAAATGGAAATGGGCACCCAAATTGTAAGGAATCTCGAGATTCGTTGGGCATGACAAAAATAAATCACGTCACTTGAAAATTGTAGTGTGGTACGTAAGAGCATCTTTGCTTTGTGAGATGTTTAAGAATTTTTATGAGATTATAAGATGTATAAGAAAAATTATGACTGTAATTCCAATGGCGAATAAACCAAAACAAAAGGACATGATCGATGTCGTTTAAAGGAAACACAAAGTCCTACCAAAAATCTTGAGCATGCTACAACACATCCATTGATTATAAATATTGCAAATACTCTAAACTCTACAACATTCACATCCTCTTGATCGCTTCATCATCTTCATCAACTAATACCTAATGCCTAAAATCATTACAAAAGCCTCAATATATCGAAGTCTTTTGAGATTAGAGATTATATAGATGATTCTACAATCAAAAGTCATTTAATGGCTACATTTCATTAATGAAAGAAATTAAATCTTTCAACAAAAAATATAAATGAGGACAACTAGGATTGAAATTTCGAGTGAAAAAATGAAAGATAGATGTTGTGATGTAATGGGAAAATCTAGAGATAAAGGAAGCAACAATGAATGGTGTGGTGTGGTATAAATTGGGGAGAAGGAAACCTCAAATCTCTTTTAGAGTAATTTTTTTTTTTTTTTTTTGGTTAAAAAGGTCAACGTGAACAAATAGTCGTCGTATATTGAAAGTTAATAAAATACGGAGGTCGCGAGCGGAACGAACTGGGAGAGTCCCAAGAAGCTGCGCGGCAGAGTTAAACGCTTACTGCTTCATTAATTTTTGACATATATGATGGTGTAATTGTTGACATAGAGAATATGCAGAACGATGCTTCTCGTTTTGCAGCTTCACTCAAGGCATCACTTTCTCAATGGGCACGCCAGGTCAATGCTTACTGCTTTGTTAAGTCTAAATACATATCCCTCAAGACAATGATAAATAGTACCCTCAATTCGTCATACTTGATGGGTATATAGGGAAAGAAGGCGGTGTGGATTAAAGTTCCCAAGGAACAGGCGAAACTAGTACCCGTTGCGATTGAGGCCCGTTTTTCAAAACATCGCTGCTACCATTGACGTTTTTTTCCGTCCAACCCATTTGGCTAGGCTTCAATACTGTTTGGTGGATTACAGGTGGGATTTGGGTACCACCACGCAGAGCCTTCATATGTGATGTTAGTGCATTGGATCCCTCAAACTCCCCCCACCATCTCTGATAATGCTTCACATCAAGCGGGAGTTGTAGCTTTTGTATTCAACGAGGAGGGAGAGGTAAAGATGTAATCCAGTTCTTATATATTGTAGTTACTCTGCTTAATATTCTCCTCCTGTCCATAGCAATGTAACTGCGAAGTTTGTACGAAGAAGGATAAGTTTGATCTAGCTCTCTAATAGTTGTGATTGAACTGCAGGGATGGTCACAATACCCCTTTCGGAAAATCTGATCTACTCTTCGTGTGTATGTTGAGATCCCTTTCTTCTAATATTGTTGTGCAAGATACCAAAATTTCAGCAGCCAAGGTACGTGTTTAAACATTATTTCAATATCGTTCAGTTAAGATTCAAGTGGGGCTAAAATTTGTCTTATTTTCAGTGGATGGCGATGGAAGAATTTGCCAATGTCAACGGACAATGTGAAGGATTTTCAGGCATTGGGACATCGTCTAACTCGCGCAAACCCTCTGCTTTCTTTTGCACTGCCCTTAATTATCGGCATTTTCGAACTAAAGAACAAAGATAGAATGGATTTCAGCCACTTCATTCAATACATTCGTCCTAGTCATGTCTAGATATTTCTAGCACTCTCCATGTAACAATGATTTCATCGATAGAATATTATATTTAAGTTAACATGTTGGACGAGTATATTTTTTTTAATCAAGTTTTGAAATAAATACAAATTTTTCAATTATATTTGAAAAATATTTGTATTGTATATTTGACACTATGATCATTTGAAACAAAGATTTGTAACAATTTCATGTTTGAAGAATTTATATTTATGATTTCTTTTGTTTTTATGAAATGAGCTTAAGAACTATTTATTTGTTGATTTATTTTGTTTCTACACTTTAAAATTAGACTTTAGTGGACTTATACATAAATAAATGGTTGATTTTATGTAATATAAATATATTATAAATGAACTCATACATCATCTTTCTAAAATTATTTCTCATACTCTAAAATTGTATTCTTAAGATGTAAATAAAAGAGTCACCAAATATATCTTTAGACAATAGTGTGTACACACACAAACTTTACTTTAAAAAAATGACATTGTACAGTTGAAATAACATGGCACTACGCACTTATGATAACTTCCACTTCATCTGTATTTATTTAGAATTCCTCATATGATTTACTTGAAAATGTATGATGTGCATTCTTATCTATGGTGTAAAATATGACACCTGAAATTTGTGAAATATTTTTTATCTTCGCATCTACATTTTTTTCTTGTTAATCTCTATATTTATTTAGAATTCCCTTATATTTGGTATCAAACCCTATTGCTTTCATAGATATATTTTTGCTATAGTGTATATATTGCCCTCTCTTGCATAGTCTATTTGCATCCAACTCCTAAACTCCTCCAATTGTATTATTTTTGAACTTTCTATTTTACATAATTGCTTTGATTTAGGTATCAAAAATAATTCTCTTTTACTTTTCTTAATTGCTAACCAAGCTATAGTAACTAATTAATTTTGTTATACATAAAAATATGATATTAGCTAGTTACAGTGTGGCGAAACTGGTTGCATTATAATACTACTTTGACATATAAATATGGAATCAATTTTATTTCAATAATCTACTTATCCATTGCTAATTGCACCTTAAGGGATCAATCCTTAGTAGGATTTTTGTGTTTAAAGAATTCATTACAAATACAATCCATTCTTGTGAGAAGGTAGATTTTAAAAATCCAATAATAGATGCAACAAGACTCCAATTATCCAAAATCCATAATATAAAGTCTACACTATCCAGAGATAGAAAATTATTCTTTGGAATAAAAGGCTTTCATTTCTTATCATATTAATTAACTCTACTTGTGAGTTAAAAGTTTATTTTTAGGCATGCACTGAGGTATGTTTTAGGCACCTAGAAGTTTTTTCTCAATGTGAGAAAAAATTCAAGAGAACCAATGCCTTCAATAAATAGATAACAATCACAAAATTATAGAAAAAAATTATACACAACAAAAAATAAGTTGGCTACATAATAATTCCAAATCAAAACTCGTTGAAACTAGGACAAGTGACTTACCTAAAAATTTAGCACAAATTACGTCATGTTGTGAATGATATGAATTATTAAAATAGATAAACTTTGCAGAAGGTTTTTACAACACCCAACCATAGCAAGTAAAAGAAAGATACAATCATATATATATAAAATTTTGTTTTTAAAAATAAAATAAAATTTATTTAAAAATAAATAAAATAATGGGATCCACAACCTTGGGATTGCGGCACCCCCATGGGGATGTCGTAGCCACAAGGACTGTAGCACCCTTTCAACTATCTCAAATAGATGAGAAAAGAACAAATTATTTCTCAGTTGTCTTAAAGGTTACATTTTATTGTAGAAAAAAATAAAATGCAACCTTTAAGACAATTGAGAAATAATTTTTTCCTTTTTCATCTAGTTGAGATAGTTGAAAATGCATTTTTTGAAAAACAAGAGTTATCAAGGGAAGAGGGAGGAATAAAATATAACATTATTAATTTTGTTACACACACACACACACACACACACACACACACACACACACACACACACACACACACACACACACACACACACACACACACACACACACACACACACACACACACACACACACATGTATGTATATGCATATATGTATGTGTGTGTACACACACACACACATGTATGTATATGCATATATGTATGTGTGTGTACACACACACATATGTACATACATACATACATACATACATACATGCATGCATGCATGCATGCATATATGTTGGCCTGTTGTCATTGATGTCATTGATGTGGTTTGGTCCAGTAGTTTGCTTCAGTATATGTTATAGACCCATTTCTTTAGCTTCTTTATTATGCAATGTACATTTATGTTTACTTCATGCATATTTGAGGTCTAGTATCTACCTTACCGGAAGGTATTTTGGGTCTGGTCCCATCCGAATGTGATGAAGGCATAATCTACTAGGCTTTTTTGGATTCGGTCCTATTCAGACATATTAGAGGCGTGTTCTACAAACTATTTTTGTATCAAGATTGAAGCCAACATCTTATGAAGACATTTTTGTATTGCGTGTGGATGTTTCATTCTCACCCCTTTCTGGTTGAGCCGACTGATCAAAATATTTAGTGCAGATATATATAACCATCAATTTTGTAAGTTAAAGATATGGTTTTTGAAAAATAACTATTGTGTACACATTATATATGCGAAAAGGTTTTGTGGATGTGAATATTGTTATGTGGTGTATTTATAATGAATGTAAAAAGTAGTTTATGTACAATGAATGTAAAAAGTAATTCATGCATATGTCAGATGCAACTCAAACAGTTCATGTAATGCCCACCATGAAAACCGTAGAGAAACTATCACATAGTTTCAAAAAGTAGAGATAATTTTTTTAAAAGATGACAACTACTCATTAAACTACATTATTACATTTCTCATTACAAATTAAAAATGCAATTTTAACATGAACAAATTAAACTAAAGTACACAAGCAGAATGATCATATAAACATATTAAACAATTTTAACATTCTTTCCTATGTTATCATAACGTTATTACTGAATTACAACATCAAATATGGTAATATACAACATCCATGGATGATTAATGCCCATATACAATGTATATCCATGTCTCTCTATTATATAAGTCATCACTAAGTTTTTATTACATCATGTACATGCATCCTGCTAGAAATATACATCATCTATTGCCAATAGGGAATCCCAATATACAGTTCTGCAAAAAATAAGGATCATCTATCTCGATAACAAGCATCCAACACAGGGAATGTTAGTCCCAATTGGTGCTTAGAGGGGAGGGGTGAATCAACACTTAATCAAATTTTCACAATTTAACATTTATCATAAATCTTCATTCATCTAAGATCCAACAATGTACTTAATCACTGAAGTAAAATATGCAAGCATGAAAAATTGACAGTGACACCAAGGAGTTCTCTCATGGAAACCCAATAGGGAGAAAAACACGGTGTGAGTAGGAACTCACAAAATTTGCCCTCTTTTGGAGTATGCCCGGTAAAGAGCAATCCCTATTAAGAGAATACAAAGACATTGTTAGGTGCCACCCGGTTAAGGGATTTTGATCAAGGTCAGTTAGTGCCTTTACTCTGTTAAAGTCAACCTAGTTAGAGGACTTAGAACATCAGCTAAGATGTTACCCAGTTAAGAGATTTTACAATAGGGACCTATTAAAGTCCACCCAGTTAAGGGATTTATGTTGCAGTTGTTAGAAAGCAACAGATGGATGATCTATTGCATTAGCTACTGATAGCTTGATCAGATCTCAACATGCATTCCACTCAACACACACTGGTTGTGTCTTCTCTGCACAACACCGATTTCCTTCTTACACCTTCAGCTATTCACTCAGCCGGTCACCTCTCTTTCGGCACTACTCTCTACCGGTCCTCTGACCTTCGGCTCTGCACTCAGTCGGTCCTCTGTCCTTCGGCTCTGCACTCAGCCAGTTCTCTGTCTGTCGACTCTGCACTTATTCGATCTACCTCACACACACACAACTGTGCTAACACCTCTTAGCACTTCCTCTCACTCTGCTCTTTACCTTGGATCACCTTCGACAAGATTTCCTTGTTCCAAATTTCACGATCAAAACTTTCTGAAGGAGCTCGAGAACTCTTTACACTTTTTCTGTCGACACCTACAAGCATATCCTTAATCAAATCAATCAAAGTTTTCAGAAGATTTCAAATTCAAACTCTCCTGCTCTTTCTTTGTGTGCCTTTCAACAATTTTGCCAAGTGTTCAACCAGTTCTGCCACTGCATCTCCCAAGGACATAAACTTTTGAGTCATGTTTAGTCAAATAAATGTGAACCAGAGAATCTGCATGTAATCATGCTTGATTGCATGATAACTAAAAGTTAACTTTACCAACAAATGATTTGGCGTAGACACAAGCTTACCAACTCATTCTTTGCAACCGCAACTAAATGACCGATCACTACTCTGAGATTTATGGTGACTACCTGTCTTCCTTCTATCATATCGGTGTACTGGTATGTAGCTGCACTTCTTACTTTATAGGTTCATTCTTTGGTTTTCGGTTTGTTGTGCCAATATCATGTCTCTCCCCTATTTGCTAGCGAGTTACCGATTAGTTGGAGAAAACAAGTTGCCTTGCTTGAGTCACCTTTTGTGACTTCACCACCACTAGAGTGACTGATCTTCCTCAGTGATAGATTGGTTGACTTGATTTATCTTTCCTTGAGCTGAAGTAACCTTTTGTCATTCAATACCAATGTTGTTTCCATTCATTATTGCTTAATGAACAACAACACCACTCTACCTATAGTACTTCACCGGTTAGTGTCTTCACTGGTAAGTGTTGGACATCAATGACAAACCTTAGCACATATACTTGTTTTCAAGATAGACTGATTTTATCAATGCCAACAATCCAACAATCTCCACCTTTGGCATTGATGGAAAACACTTCAAACTTTGGCTAATTAGATGCATGCTTCTTCATCTCTGTAGTAGTCCAGTCATTTTGCCCTAAGTGAGGAATATCTCCCCCTGTCACTGATATCTGCCAATGTTCAAACACTCTAAACATATCTCCCCCTTTGACAACAATGCCAAAGAGTCCATTCTGAACACTTACAAGACTATTCTCCCTAACCGGAGTAGTCCACACTCATCAATCTAGTTATTTTATATGAAAAAACTTAAAATTATACCAGATTGATGTAGAACCCTATTTTCTTACTATACTAAATGGAGGGGCATAACCCCCAACTTACCTTTGAGATAGTCAAAGGTGTCCTTCTATAGTGGCTTGGTGAATATATCAGCTACCTGCTCTTTTGTTGGTATGTACTCCAACACCACTTCCTTTTCTTGAACTTGTTCCCTTAGATAGTTATATTTGATGGCTATGTGCTTCGTTTTGGAGTGCATAACTGAGTTCTTAGATATGTCAATGGCACTGGTGTTGTCACAATGAATCACTACTGGTCCAACCACTTTTTCTTGAATTCCTTCCAGCAGTTGTTTGATCAAAACTATCTGTGTGCAGTTAATTGCAGCAACTACATACTCGGCCTCAACTGTAGATTGAGATATGCATTTTTGTTTCTTACTTGTCCAATATACAATCCTTTCTCTGAGAAATAATGCTCCTCCACTGGTGCTCTTCCTGTCATCTATATTTCCTACCCAATCTGAATCAGTGAAGACACTTAAATTAAAGTCTCCTTTGTGTGGATACCAGAGACCATACGAATCAGTCCCTTTTAGGTAATTGAATATTCTTTTGACTGCCATCATGTGAGTTTCTTTTGGATCTGTAGAAAATCTGGCAACCAAGCCAACAACTTGTGCTATGTCTGGTCTGCTATGTACAACATACTATAATTTACCGATCATGGACTGGTAAAGTGTCTCATTCACTTCTGCAGCGTCATCACATTTAGATAGCTTGCAACCTGTAACCATTGGAGTTCCAACAAGTTTGCAATCCTCCATTCCAAAAGTCTTAATAATTTCTCTTATGTACTTAGTCTGACTGATAAAGATGCCATTCTTTAACTGAAAGACTTGTAGGCCAATAAAGAACTTAATCTCATCAATCATGGACATCTCAAACTTTTGCTGCATTTGTCCTGCAAAGCTCCTGCTCATCTCATCATCTCCCTAAAAGATGATGTCTTCCACAAAGAGCTTAGCAATTAGGTGTTTTCCTTCAGTTTCGCTCTTCAGATGCAGGTTGCTGTTATCACTGGTTGTTTTGAACCCAATTCTTAGCAGATATGAGTGTAACCTCTAATACCAAGCTCTCGGTGCTTGTTTCAACCCATATAGAGCCTTCTGCAACCTGCATACCACATTCCTCCATCTTCATATGCAAACCCTTCCGGTTGCTCTATGTATACTTCTTCCTCTAACACCCCATTTAAGAATGCCAATTTGACATCCATTTGGTATACTTTAAATATTTAATAAGTAGCACAGGCGAGTAGAATTCTGACCCCTTCTAGTCTGGCTACTAGTGCAAAGCTTTCTCCATAGTCCAAACCTTCTTCTTGAGCATATCCCTTACAGACCAATCTTGCCTTGTTTTTAATTACCTTACCGGTTTCATTCATCTTATTTCTGAACACCCACTTGGTGCCTATTACATTTTTATTTTCCGGTCTGGGTACTAGAGTCCATGTATCATTTTTCTCTATTTTCTCTAGTCCCTCTTCCATGGATTTGACCTAGTCATCATCTTTCAAGGCCTCCTTTGTTGTTTTGGGCTAAAAAATGGAGGGCATACACTCATTCTCTCTTCCTCTTCTTCTGGTTAGAACTACTGCACCCTTGTCACTGATGATATCTTTTGCAGAGTGATTATTTCTGACATATTTAGCCAATACCGGTTCACTCCTTGGAACTTCTTCTACCAGTTGTGCAAGTTCTATCTCATAGGCCTCTTCATTGACCACTTCAATAGGATCTTCTTTAGTAGGTTCCACCGGTATATTGTACTTGAAACCTTTATAGTCCTCTGGTTCACTCTTACTGTCCTGTTTATTTTTCTCAGAGTACTCATCTACTCTGACATTCACACTTTCCACAATCTTACTGGTCCTTTTGTTTAGACACCGGTATGCCTTGCTCTTTGTTGGATAACCTAAGAAGGTTCCCTCATCACTCTTGGGAGCAAATTTTCCAGTGTACTCATCTCTTTTTATGTAGCACCTACTTCCAAATACTTTGAAATAGAAAACATTAGGTGAGTAACCACTCCATGATTCATAAGGAGTTTTTTTTGTCCCCTTCTTTACCTATATCTGGTTCAGAGTGTATACAACAGTGCTTATTGCTTCTCTCCAGAAGGTATGTGGGATATCCTTTTGTATCATTAGAGTTCTGGCATAATCAATGAGAGTTCTATTTCTTCTTTCAGCAAATCCATTATGCTGAGGAGTTTTGGGTGCAGACATTTGTCTCATGATTCCTTGTTCCTCATAGTAGTTCATGAACTCTTGAGAGGTGAACTCTCCTCCTCTGAGTGATCTTAGGCACTTCAGATTCTTACCAGTTCCTCTTTCTACTCGAGCTTCCCTAGTCAACTTCCCTAGTTGACACTCTTTGCACATAGAATTTTTCAAGTTTTACTATGTCAGGCATACCTCTTACAGATTTTTCCTTACTAATTTTATCTATGCTATCAAAATTAACATGACACAATCTTTTGTGCCATAACCAGTTGTCTTCTACCATAGCCACTAGACAATTACCTATGGCGGTGTCTAGATGAAACAAATTACCTCTTGATTGTTTACCAGTGGCAATTAAACTTCCTGAATTGTCATTTATTTTACATATCCCTTTATTGAACTCTAACTGGTATCCTTTATTGTTAAGATGTGCAACACTTAACAAGCTATACTTCAATCCTTCTACCCAAAAGACATCATCACAGTTTGTCTTATCATTCAAGGCTATAGACCCCTTACCTCTTACTGCACATGGGATATCATTTCTGAACCTCACTGTTCCTCCATTGTAATCCTCCATGCTGAGGAATTTGCTTCTGTAACCGGTCATATGATGAATGCAACCACGTTTGATCACCCATTCTCCACATCGGTTTGTGCTAGAAATCAATGACATATCTCCTTTCTCTATGTTATCCTCTTTGACTACCACAAAAGCAATGCCATCTTCATCAAATCTCTCTGATTCTTCATCATTGACTCCTTCTTCTGCAAGATAAAATTCCTTTTTGCTCTTGTCCTTGTAAGTTCTAAAATTATCCTTCCTATCTCTATCATTGTGTCCTAAGGGGTCATATGGTGTCCTAAGGGGTCATAAGACACCATATGACCCCTTAGGACACCATACGACCCATAAAGACACCATACGATCTATAACGACACTATACGATCCATAACCATACGACCCTTAGGAATGCCTTCTTTTTGCTCTCCAACTCGCCCGATCATTGCGGGCCACAACCTAGCAGCGAAATCATCCAATTGCTCAAATTACTCAAAGTTATCAATATTCAACATTGCGTTTCTCAACGCGCATTAATCATAACAACAATCTGTTTGATCCTACGAGGTCGTGTTATGGCACTCTAAAAAAGCCTCTCTCAGTTTCGGTAGAGTCGGATCCACTTGCTCGTGGCGACTCTTTCTTGGTTGCGACAAAAAGCGTCAGATGAGTTCAATGAAAAGTTGCACAATGCCCCATCTTTCAATCCACTCATCGCAACATCGAACCGTCAGCTCGTACGCGTCGGGGTGGCCGGGTTTAAGCTAGGAATGGCTTCTTTTTGCTCTCCAACTCGGCCGATCGTTGCAGGACACACCATTGCAGCGAAATCGCCCAAGTGCTCAAATTGCTCAAAGTTGTCAATATTTGGCATCACGTTTGTCGGCGCCCGTTAATCATAAGAATGATTCGTAACAACACCTAACGGGTCATATGGTTTCCTATGGCCCCATAGGACACCATATAATCCCTTAGGTGTCGATACGACCCATAATGACACCATATTGTGTCCTAAGAGGTCATATGGTGTCCTAAGGGGTCATAGGACACCATATGACCCCTTAGGACAACATACGACCCATAACGACACCGTATTGTTTCCTAAGGGGTCATATGGTGTCCTAACGGGTCATAAGACACTATATGACTCCTTAGGACACCATACGTCCCATAACGAAATCATATTGTGTCCTAGGGGGTCATATGGTGTCCTAAGGGATCATAGGACACCATATGACACGTTACAACATCATACGACCCATAACGACACCTAAAGGGTCATATGGTGTCGTATTATATGACCCGTTACGACACCATACGACCCATAACGACACCTAAAGGGTGATATGACATCCTATGGCCCCATAGGACACCATATGACCCCTTAGGTGTCCATCCGACCCATAACGACACCATATTGTGTCCTAAGTGGTCATATGGTGTCCTAAGGGGTCATAAGACACCATATGACCCCTTAGGACACCATACGAGCCATAACGACACCATATTGTGTGCTAAGGGGTCATATGGTGTCCTAAGGGCTCATAAGACACCATATAATGCCTTAGGACACCTTACGACCCATAACGACACCATAGGACACCATACGACCGATAATGACACGATATGACCCATAATGACACCATACGATCCATAACAACACCTAAGGGGTCATATGGTGTCCTATGGCCCCATATGACACCATATGACACCTTAGGTGTCCATACGACCCATAACGACACCATATTGTGTCCTAAGAGGTCATATTGTGTCCTAAGGGGTCATAGGACACCATATGACCCCTTAGGACACCATACGACCCATAACGACACCATTTTGTGTCCTAAGGGGTCATATGGTGTCCTAAGGGGTCATAAGACACTATATGACCCCTTAGGACACCATACGACCCATAACGACATTGTATTGTGTCCTAGGGGGACATATGGTGTCCTAAGGGGTCATAGGACACCATATGACCCGTTACGACACCATATGACCCATAATGACACCTAAGGGGTCATATGGTGTCCAATGGCCCCATAGGACACCATGTGACCCCTTAGGTGTCCATCCAACCCATAACGACACCATATTGTGTCCTAAGGGGTCATATGGTGTCCTAAGGGGTCATATGGTGTCCTGAAGGGTCATAGGACAACATATGACCCCTTAGGACACCATATGACCCATAACGACACCATATTGTGTGGTAAGGGGTCATATGGTGTGCTAAGGGGTCATTTGGTGTGCTAAGGGGTCATATGGTGTCCTAAGGGGTCATAAGACACTATATGACCTGTTAGGACACCATAGGACCCATAACAACACCCTATTGTGTGCTAAGGTGTCATATGGTGTCCTAAGGGGTCATAAGACACTATATGACCCCTTACGACACTATACGACCAATAATGATATCGTATTGTGTCCTAAGGGGTCATATGGTGTCGTAAGGGGTTATAGGACACCATATGACCCATAGTGACACCATATGACCCATAATGACACCTAAGGGGTCATATGGTGTCCTAGGTGTCCATATGGTGTCCTATGGCCTCATAGGACACCATATGACCCCTTAGGTATCCATATGATGCATAACGACACCATATTGTGTCCTAAGGGGTCATATGAAGTCCTAAGGGGTCATAGGACAACATATGACCCCTTAGGACACCATTCAACCCATAACAACACCGTATTGTGTCCTAGGGGGTCATATGGTGTCCTAAGGGGTCATATGACACCATATGACCCCTTACGACACCATACCACCCATAACGACACCTAAGGAGTCATATGGTGTCCTATGGCCATATAGGAAACCATATGACCCCTTAGGTGTCCATACGACCCATAACGACACCATATTGTGTCCTAAGGGGTCATATGGTGTTCTAAGGGGTCATATGGACACCATATGACCCCTTAGGACAACATATGACCCATAACGACACCATATTGTGTCCTAAGGGGTTAGATGGTGTCCTAAGGGGTCATAAGACACCATATGACCACTTTAGACACCATACGACCCATAACGACACCATATTGTGTCCTATGGGGTCATATGGTGTCCTATGGTCTCCTAAGGGGTCATATGGTGGCCTAAGGAGTCATATGGTGTCCTAAGGAGTCAGATGGTGTCCTAAGGGGTCATAAGACAACATATGACCACTTTGGACACCATACGACCCATAACGACACCGTATTGTGTCCTAGGGGGTCATATGGTGTCCTAAGGGGTCATAAGACACCATATGACCCCTTAAGACACCATACGACCCATAATGACACCATATTGTGTCCTAAGGGGTCATATGGTGTCCTAAAGTGTCATAAGACACCATATGACCCCTTAGGACACAGTTTCGGTAGACTCAGATTCAGTTGCTCGTGTAGACTCTTTCTCGGATGCAATAAAAAGCGTTAGATGAGTTCAATGAAAAGTTGCACAATGCCCCATCTTTCAATCCGCTCGTTGCGACACTGAACCATCAAATCGTACGCGTCGGGGTGGCCGGGTTTACGCTAGGAATGCCTTCTTTTTGCTCTCCAACTCGTCCGATCGTTGCGTGCCACACCCTAGTAGTGAAATCGCACGTTCATGATCTCGAGTGACAAGCCCCTCCTGTAAGCATCACAATATAAATTAAAGTAAATACAAGTGTCGTTAAAATTTTCAATAACATATTATTAAGATAACAAATCTAATGCTAAATTTACTAAATTTACAAACATGTCTCATACTGCTGTTAAAGCAATTTAACTTGCTACTACTGCAACAACACTATGCTCCATTGATGCGCGGACAACAAGAGGAGTCTCTGATGTCAACATCTGAAAATTAAACAAAGTATATTGATTAATCGCCAAAACTATCTATATTATTTAATAACAACATTAAAGATAAATTGTTTACCTTGGTGAAAGATTGTCGATGAAATACACTACGAGGTGTTGATGTTGAAGCTCTAGCATCAAACTATTTGACATCCAAAATTAGTAATTAGAAAATCATTCACATAAGGTTCAACTATCTACATATAATAATTATATTTCTTCACTCATTGTATACCCTTGGAGTCGACGAAGTAGTGAAAAAGGGTGCTGCAGGAATGTTGCTAGTATTGTGAACACTTGACCCTGATTTTTTATCATAATAATTTACTAATTTAGATATATTCTCAAATTTACATATAAGATTTAATAAAAAGACTGAAATGAACTTGTAATGAAATTCACCTGGGTATCAATGCCAAATGGTTCATTCAACAAGGATTCTGTCATGTCAATGTTCTTTGTAGCAAACTCCGCTCGTGCACGTGCATTCTCAGAACTTTTAGGATCATAAGTGCAAAGAGAACCACAAGGTCGACAAAAATGAGCTGGAACTCAATGCCCAGAAGAATCAACATCATCACTCGCATCACCCTCTACTAGAGGCCTAGCATACTATATAAGGGTCTGAGTGAGTGAGCTAATCGACTCTAGAGTTTTGACCTCAATAATCTCCTTCACAATGGAAGGGATAATAACATGCTCCACCATAGGTCTGGCCAAGGGTCTTGGTGGGAGATTTGGATCATGCTGTGCACCCTCTCTATCATGCGAGGAACCCCCACCTCTACCTTGGAAATCTAGAAAATCAAAATGGTTTGGGATCTCATTAAGGACAAACTCACAGTACAATTTTCTCAAAAAGTATTGGGGTACCTCATGATTATTGCATGGGGGCTGATCAAATACCATCCACCACCTATCCCAAAAATTGTTCTTAATCCCTTCATGATGACACCAATGAATAGGGAATCTCCTACATCCAGGGTGTAAAGGTTGATTCGTTCGGGGGTCTGTAAAAAGAGCACACAAGTCAAATTTATTAATTTTCTTTTACTTCACTACCGCATATGATAATTTGTTAGCATAAAATTGCTTTTGTTCTTCCTTCTTATAGGCTCAAAAATTTATTTGCCCACTAATAGATTGTATGTGAGATACAATAGATTACAAAGAACTGGCAAGGTTTGTCCTATGGGAGTTTGTTCCAGTGGGATCTTTTAGCCTTGTGATTAAACCTTCAAGCTCTTTTTGGCTATTTTCTATTTGACCTAATAGGTTTTCTTGTGTACCTATGGGATGTCTAGGGATTGTAGGAGGTTCTTGATGTGCTTCTTCTTCAATATGGTCTTCATGAGGAGGTGATTGATGTGCTTCTTCTTAAATATGGTCTTCATGAGGAGGTGATTGATGTGCTTCTTCTTCAATATGGTCTTCATGAGGAGGTGATTGAGTGTTTTTAATATTTTCTTGTCTAATCTCATTTCCTGATAATGAAAATAAATTTAAATCAATAAACCTATTTTAATCTTCAAATTAATAAAAAAAATGACAATAATAAAATAAAGATACATACCTCTTTGAGCTCTTCGATGGCGTGGTGGCATTTTGATAAGAGATGGACAACTTAGTGCCCAATTTCAAGCTTTTACAAAGGGTGAGCGCAAGAAAATGGCACCCGAAAATGCCAAAACACAGGTTTGGAATGCAGAATGCATCCAAAATGCAGAGCAGAGTTTTTTTTCAGTTTACAATGCACATAAGGTGCACGCCTTATAAGGCATGCGCACTATAGGGTGCGCGCCCTATAGTGTGTGCACCTTATAAGCCGTGTGCCTTATGCACTTTTTAAATTTTTTTTGAAGTGTGGCACCTTTTTGGTACGACAACTTCATGCATATACCATACACAAAGACCCAAGAAGAAAACAATACCATCAAAAAGAAGCTAGACACCACCGCAGAATTAGGTACAACGGAAGCAAATCCCACTCCAATAACTCCCACGCAGGGTAGCCAGACCGCAATGCACAACCAATGCCAACCAACTATTGCTAGAATAGAACTACTTCCAAAAAGGAGGTACTCAACATTCGAATATCATGCAGCCTTAGAAACTAATGAAATCCCTCCTCTGAACTAGAGAAGCACAAAAAAATCCAAAGCTATCAAGCATTGCTACAAGGGGAAGTCATGGAGGAGAAACCACAAGGCTAAACCCATAGAGAGTCTAAACCCAAACCAATACATTGATCCATCAAATAAGAGAAACACGGTAGGTATAGTTGGCTCTAAAGACAATTGTAGATGGATCCCTCACAACAACAAAATGAGCCACTTTGGGAATAAGAGACTAAGATCTAGAGAAGAGGGAGAGAAAACCTCTTGATGGAAAAGAGAAAAAGACATGAAAACCTGAAAGTTGCACATAGCTCTAGAAAATTGTAGTTGTTGGAACCACAAGTCACCACCCCACAAATAGGGGAGATTCTCCAATAGTGAGCACCCATCTCACACCTCACATGCATATGGGAGAGCGATATAAGGGAGGTAGCGGAAATCCAAACAACCCAACCTTCAGGATAGAGAAATTGGGCACCCAAATAAAACTGCAAGACCTAGTAACCCAAACAAAATAATGGCTGCCCACAAACTCATCACCTCTAAGACAGGAAGGGAGTAGAGCATAGAACCCATCCAGAGGAAAGTAAAAATAGAGAGAAAATGAGGCAAAGTACCTATTAAGACCTCCAAAAACTCCACTATAGAATGAGAATAAGGTTCATAGCCACCCGTTTTGGCATTCTCCACAATAGATGCATTTAGACCAATGCCTTCATCTTGATCATCTCCATCTCCTTTATCTCAAAATTTATCATCACTTTCATTTCTCATATAATATTTTTTTGATATGAAATATGCAAGACGAGGTTGCAAGATTTGTATTAATTCAGAAAATTAGTACAAAGAGTGAAGCTATAACTCTAGTTTCCATACATGAGCAATCCTAACTACTACATATTGGTTTTTAATGCCACTATTAGAAAAAAACCTACTCTAATACAATAAAATCACTTTGCAGCCCCATCATCAAATATGATTGAAAAATAAGATCCATAATAACTGCCTTAACCTAAATTAATAGATACATTAGTGGTACATAGACTAGCCAAAATTGTTTATTATTAGAGCAAGGATTATTGCTAAAGATAGCAAAAAATCCATCAACAAGTGGGGAAACCCTCAATGATTGGTTGTAACACCAAATTTGGTGTGAGACCAAAGGTTTATCCTATTGCAATCAATCATAACTATTTTATTTTTCTTCTCTTTTTGCAGTGTATGCCAATCGTTGGCAACACCACCCTCGTTGATAAACTTTAGAGATCAAGATGTTATATGAGAATGAGTGTTCTCAAATCTTGAAGAGTGGATGCTCTCTTCCAATACATATGACTCTATAGGTATATTTGCCACCCGATCCGTTGTGGTATCTAATCACAAATTTTAACTCAATTTGAGAAAAAATGAATTAGTTTGCTAAGATAGATTTAGATTTGCCTTTGTATTTGGAGAAGGATCTTCCACTTATCCTCCCTTTTTCTTCTTTGGCTCCTTTTTTGGAGAGATGTCCTTCATAATGGGGATGTTTTCCATAGTGTAATGGTTCTAGGGGAGGTATCTATTTACCAACGAGCCTCTCTGTTTGACTATATTTTGACATTTGGATATTTAGTGACAATCTGTCTAGTTTTGTAGCATCTTTTGCATATGAAGGATAGACTTTCATAGTCTGAAGGTTTTATCCAACTATGACCATTTGCATTGAGAATAATTTCTATCAGTAGATTTTGAGGTGTCCAATTCCACTAAAATATGAGAAAAGGTCATGTGGATGAAATTTGAAGAATCTTTGTTTGTCATCAGTAAATTTCCAAGGAAGTTCCCAATAGTTGTAAATTAGTATGTGAAATAGTAATGAAGGGTAAAATTTGGAAGACAAACCCAAATTGGCATGACTAAGAAAGATTTCGTGGATAAATTGAAGTGTGGATGCCAAGATTTTAGTAACAATATACATTGGAGCAATAACCAAACATGCAAGTGAAAACAAAATTCAAGAATTCTTGATAAAATCTAGAGGATTCAAGAAATTTATCACAAATCTCCACTTGACTCAATCATATTCTTCCCTAATGTCGAGCTTAACTAAAATACTTAGAGCTCTAGTTTGATGAATTGAGTGAATAAACTTGTAATCTTTGATCACTCCATCAACAATTAAATTTTTAGTGCAAATCCCATTTGTTACTCATAAATGATGGAAGGTAGAATGGTTTTAATATATTTTTCTATTAGATTTTACAGAATCTATACAAATTATTACAAAAAATAGTACTAAATTGATCCAGTGATGTGTGAATTAGAGCAATGAATGCATTGTTAACCTACTATAGGATTGTTGATTTATTCATGGATTCTTTAATAGTTTAGACAAAATCCTTGCCAATGATATTGCAAAATTTATGGACTAAACCTACTACAATGCCATAGGGACCACATGAACATTGTCTAAATGAAGTTGTCTTACTGCCTATTTGATTAAACTGACCACTGAATAATTTTCCAACAACATCTTATTTAATTATAGAGAAATCAATTTGAGAATTTTATGTAAAAATAAATTATGTGGGATCTATTGGGAACCTTCCCAATTATTGATAAGATTATAAAAGAAACATACTGTACGCTCTTTGATGACCCCAAGATCCTCTTGTCTTATTTGGTACTTAAATCATAGAGATTATGATCTAATCTCATCATACATTCGTAGCATTGTTGAAGTATTTATAATTCTTATCTCCATCTTTGAGCCAAGATTCTCTAGACTTTTTCTTCCAAAAGACCTCTTCCTTAACAAAGACATCCATGTATTCCTTCATGAGTTCTAACATCTAAAAATGTGCTTCATCTATATCAAAGAGAAGGACTGTATTTCTTCATTGAGTAGGATCAATATCAATTCAACATTGACCTTGGTCTTGGAAATGATTTGTTTTTATTTTTTATTTTTTAGATAAGTTGTGGACAAGTGCTCCACTCCCAAATATAATGAATTTGAAAAGAAAATATTAAAATATGCATGCCCTATAATAGAGGTGCCTAAAAGATCACATTAAATTCTTAAATCCTAGCTCATCTATTACCCATTTGCCACTCATCTCAAGGAATAACCACCTCGTCATTTGCTAAGTGAAGGAACATCACAAACAAACTAAAGGGACCTCGAATAGAGTGCTAATCAATCCTATCATATAGCTAGTAGAAAAAGACCTAGCACTCTAACAAAATATTCTTAGCAAATTAAGGATCCAATACTATATCCTATGTGGAATGAACCTCCAAGTGTATCTAGTAGAAAAGTGAGACAATCCAGTGCAACAAATCATGCACACAAACAACCATCCCACAACATAGGATACAAGAGAGTGAAGCATTATCGAGCCAAAAAATATAAAAAATGGAGCAACCCAGCTCAACAAATATAAAGAATTCTTATCATTCTTAATGATGCCTATGAGATTCACATGATCTGCCATCATAATCAACTTACCTTCCCTGGTATTTTTGTTTGTTCCTTGATTTTCCAACTAGTCTGCCACATTATTGGCCTTACAATATATATTGTAAATTGAGAATTTCATATATTTGAGACTTCCCCACACTCTGTTAATTAACTTATCCAATATCCAGTTGAGACAACATTTTTTCCTTATCCCACTAACACATAATACCAAATCACCTTCTATGTCAACTTCCATCTTACCTCTTTTTTGGCACTCTTCTAGAACCCTAGTATGGCCAATGTATTTTTCTTCGTTATTGATTGATATACCTTTTGATCTAGCCTTCACCCATAACACTTCACCTTTCTCACCTCTCAGGATACACTTGAAACTAGCTTTGTTCGGCTTGCCCTTTGCAACACCATCAAAGTTCAACTTCATTCTACCATGCATCAAGGGGACACCACTTTGATTCCATTTTTTAAAAAAAAATTCTCCTCATCCATAACAGTGCAAGGAACCCAAAGGCCCTACCACTATTTCCCCATAGCCTCATCCAAATAATTGAACTTGATCATCATCACTAAAGACACCTTATTGTTAAGGTTTTTAATAATTATTTTGTTAATTTTCATAAGCAATTCCTGCTTTGAGCATTTGAAATCCTTTAAGATTATACAATTTTTCCCCTTCCATAGGTTCCACACCAACATGGAAGGGGAACATGTCCGTATGCCACCACATAAATGACTTTGATAAAGTTTTGACCAGCCAAGCATGGAAGTGACAAAGTCTCCATTTGTAGAGCTACTCTAATTGAGTTTGCCTTGTAGCCAGTCCCAAATAACACTTTGATACCAATGGGTATTGCAAAAGTATACGGTCATAGGATTCCTTGACTTCTTTACACATAATGCATTTGGTAGGCCCACAAACATCCACCCTATGGAGCCAATCACTAGTCGATATTTTTTAATGTAACATCATCCATAAGAATGCTGCCACCTTGGGAAGAAGGTGACTACCCCAACAAAGATTATTCTACCATTCAAGTTTCTCTCTAACATTACACATGATCTAGTACCCATCCAAACCAAATACCTTCTGAACTTGGCCCCACACCAAATTATTTCATCTTCCTGCTCATTTAAATACACCTCACACTCCCTCAACAGAGCCACAAACTTGATATGCACCTCCTCATCAATCCCCAAGTCATCTAACTTCCTCTACCATCACCTAACCACATAATTGGTCTCCATCCTCTTAACATAGTCTTCCACCTTATACCTCACCTTCTATATCATGAATATATGTCTTAATTGTTTGATAGAGTTATCTTCACCTAGAGGAGGATAGCCCTCCCATGAATCCTCGCAAAAGCCCATCGAGCCACCATTTTTGATACTTCTATCAGTGATGAGATGATGTCACTTGCACAAAAATTCCACACTACAAATCCTTGAGGGGGGTTGGCAATAGTTACAATCCTATTTGGATCCCTCGTATACAAATACTTATACTGCATTAGCCTACACCACGACTTGTTGTCCTAAAAAATATTCTTGAAATTGTATTTGTTTCACAATTTAAACTAAGCTTTGACATATTTTAATTTAGAGAGAAAATGGAACATTTGGTGCCTACCTAAGGAGCTTCACCCTAGCTATTTTCATAAAATATTTAATGAAAATCCTTATCCTTCACCTACATATTTTCAAATGTGAATGAACATCTAAAAAGGAATTTACTCGAATAATGGTGACTTGTATAGGGTAAAGGTATGAAACCGAGCAAAAGATAATACAAATTTCAAAGGAGAATGTAAATATACTCATGTCATCTTCACATAAGAATCTATCCATCTTCTCCATTATATTACTTAAATCTAGTCAATAATTTATTCGTATATGAGTTGAATTTTGCAATTGGATGACGATTAGGTGGGTTCTTTCTAATTTTTTTTTGACATTGGCATGAGACTAATACTTTTTAAAAACTCCTCATTTTATCATGACTATGATGATGCGAAATATTGGATTTTCCTTTCGAGGCTTCATCAACTTGGACCATCGCTATTTACACCCTTTGATTTGTCGAGAGAGGAGCTCCATGTCTAAAGAGGAGAATTTATTATTTTGAATCAAGAATGTGTTAGTATTAGAAATAGTCATTTGATGCTTGGCCAGTGATTTCTTATTAGGAGTGTTGAGAAGCCTAACAATATATGAAGTGGTCTCCATTAATGTCTAGGAAGGGAATGTTCCTTGTCAAATTTTAACATTCATGTGTTATTTAATTTGACCTTTTGCTTCACCATCTTTAATTTTGTTTTCTTGGTTAAAATTTCTTTTTTTCTTTCTCCATTCACCATAGTTGGGAGATGTTAGGATATATACTATTTGAGTGATTCCCAATTTGACAATTTTGTAAGAGAAAGTGTTCCTTCATCCAATCCTTTGGTGGCTTTGTCTAAGGTGAGGTTACCCTCCCAATTATCTTCTTCTACTAGCTCCATTTATTGTTATTGTTGGTGTAATTAATTATTTATCTTGGATATTAGTACACCTTACTTAAGTTTACTTAGGTATACTTAGGTATATGCATATCATAGTAGTTTGGGTATGAGACATTTGGGTGTTTGTGCCACATTGGGATAGTGTGTTGTAGGAGAATTTCCAACTTTTGTGGTCTTATCTTGTTGTTACATTTCACATTCGGTGGGTGATCCACCTCTTGTGGAATATTATATTGTTTCTCGTACCTACCACATCTATTTCATACCTACCCTTGTTTCTCATTAAGCCAAATTTCATGTTTGTGTGCTCACATATCCATATAGCCTTGCCTATATAAGCAGGCTCATATTCATTGTATATATTGATTGATGATGTAGTTGATCAGTGTTTTCATCTTGATAGAATAGAGTTTATTCCTATCAATATTTTGTCTCTCTATTTTGTAATTTTCATTGAGCTCTTGATCTTGGAAAAATCTCACATGGTATCAGAGCTTAGAGGGTTTCATTAAGTTGTCTTTGAGAAGCATTTTGGAGGCTTCAATTTTTGGATCTGGGGAGCTGCTCTTTTTAGGTGTGTCCTATGTCAGTTTGGACATCATGGTTGAATCTAGGAGTCTATTTCCATGAATTTTAACTATAAATTTGGCCTATTTTGGAGAAAGTCGATTTTGGAGGAAAAATTTAGCCTATTAAGCTACATGGTACGATTTTACTAAAAAGAATGTGTTTTTTTCTGCAAAATATTTCAATATTTATTAAAATATATTTTTCGCAGTTTTAATATTTGATTTTTTGTAAAAGTTTAAAAAAATTATTTATGGGGGTCCGCAGACCCCCCTCTTGTGCATGTACCACTGATTTTAATTTTTGTAGGGCAATTTTTGGTGGCTCGTGCCACAGTACCGCCCTACCCTCTATCTTTCCGCAGAGTTCGTACCGTTGCTGACAACAACAACTTTACCGACGCTACCCCCCAGAAGTCCGTGCTCCGCCGCTGCCGTGTGTTTTCTGCCGATGCCCCGACATTCCGGTCTCCGACTACTTTCATTTCCACCAGCCACTACCACCTCCTAAACCTCCCGCTAGGATGCTTCATCCTCATCAGGGTGTCGTGTTCCTGCCACCACCCGAACCTCCTGTTGGGATGCTTCGTCCTCGTCGGGGTGTCGTGTTCCCGCCACCTCTTGACTTGATTTCTATGCCGACCGATGCAACCTCTACACCGACGCCACTGCTTCATCTCAACAAGAACTTGCGATCCTATCTTGACGGGCCTAGGCCACCACGTGACAACTTTTCACTGGTTCATTGAACCCCGTCAGCCCAAAGTATAGCTACCCAACCACCACGTGGCATTTTTTTATTGGCCTATCAAGCCATCATTAGCCACTTGAGACAACTGCATCAACGCCACATAGCGGACAATTATTCGTTGGAACTACCTAGTTGATAGTACACATGACCTCCATACCGTATTCGTACTGACATTACATCGGACACATCAACATTATCGACCAGTCATAGGATGCCACATCATTAGGTCCGTATAGTATGGTCACCCAGTCAATAGGGTGGTGAAGTTTTCCCGATGGCTAGACAACTGCCAATTTTAAGCCCACGAAATGTCGATGTAAGCACACCTCAGCATTTTTTTGAAAATTTGAAGGCCCCATTCTTGAGCCTTGCATTTCATCTCCTCATATTGATAGCACATCACCTCTTGAACCTGATGATGCAACTAGTGCGACAATTTTTCCTTCTTGTGATTTAGTGCAGTAAGATATTTTATGTCTTCTAGCTTCAGTTCATTGGGATGACTACTTGACATACATTGCAAGTTTGTTTATGGAGTCATACATTGCAGATTTGGGAGAAATCATTGATTACATTCATCTTCTCTTTGATGAAGATGATCCTTCTTTGATTGTTGTGAGGGAACATTCTAACCCTCTTCTGCATTCTCTACATGATCATTCTTTAGAGGTTGACATGATTGTGGATACTTTCGTACAACAATCAGAGGAGGTCTCTTTATTCTTTGAGGAGACATGTGAGTCTTTGGATATTGTTCTACATTCTCCTCCACTAGATCTTGGAGTGCCCATTTCAGCAGTGTGGACTAGTTCACCATCTTTGGAGGGGGTATCATTCAACATCAACATGGGGACACTTGAGTAGTTTTCAGAGATTCTATTCATCATGCATTTTTTTCCTACCTCTTCCCTTCATGATTGGGGAGACTTCATGGATACACCTTTGGTTTTGTTTCCTCCTAAGGGGAGGAACATTGTTTGACGTTCATGGAGCAATTTCTTCATTCAGCATCGAGCTTCTATCATTGGTGTAGATTCTACATTGAGGTGGGGCTACCTAGTTTCTCTTCTTCTCTCATTTGGGGTGGAATTTTTCCTCACATGGGGTTTTGTTTCTCACATGCTTCTTTGAGAGTTTCTTTCTATATAGTTTTCATCTCTCTTTTTGTGGGATGGTTTTTTCCCATTGGGTTTTTCTCTCTTTCCTTTCTTTATGAGAGATTGCATTGGTTTGCATGCATTTACATTTGTACATGGGTACCTAACATGTCCTTGTATCCGGGACCTATCTTGCATTGCATAGTTGCATTGTATACTTAAGTGCATTTCCCTAAGTTGAACTTAAGCGGGGGTGTTGGTGTAATTAATTATTCATCTTGGATATTATTACACCTTACTTAAGTTTACTTAGGTACATGCATTTCATAGTAGTTTGGGTATGAGACACTTGGGTATTTGTGCCACATTGGGATAGTGTTTTGTAGGAGAATTTCCACCTTTTGTGGTCTTATCTTTTTGTTACATTCCACATTCGGTGGGTGATCCACCTTATGTGGAATATTATATTGTTTCTCCCACCTACCACACTTATTTCCTACCTACCCTTGTTTTTCATTGAGCTCTTGATCTTGGAAAAATCTCATAGCTATAAAGCAAGATGTGCGGTATTCTCTAAAAGATAATCAAATAAAATTTAAGTATTTTTATTGTGTAACACCTTATTCTTGGAAGAGCGCTCAATAAGGTCATGAGAAGCCTCATGGGAGGAATCTTAGGTGGAATTATTGATTGAATTTATAGGATTTGGAAGTGAATGGAAAAAGATGAATGTCTAGTACTAGAGTCTCATTGGCTTTTTAGGTGGAGGAAATCAAATGAGGATCACCATATATAGGGGAATAAGTAACTAGAGATTTCAACCAGCCAATGAGATTTGTTGCTTCAAAATATTTTTCCAAAGGTAAATGAGGTTGAATGATATTTCCTTTAGTCTTTATGTTGAAAATATCCTCAACAATTAAGAGGGTTGTAGAGCTATTTGAAATGTATTTAATACAATTCATTGAAGAATTACCTCTATTCAAATAATCAAAAAGAGAATTGGAAGATAATAAATCTCCACCTTCTGTTTCCATTTAATAAATTTAGAAATTAGTTCAATCTCTTTTGAGTGAGGTTAATTAAAGTCCAATTCAACACAAATACAAAGATATAGATGCCAAATGCCTCATCAGTAAAATTCTCATTTAGGCTAATAAAGAAGCCTAAAGCATCTTAAAATTCTCAAAGGAATCCCTCATATCAATACTTAGACCCGGAAGATTATAAAGTTGGGTCCGAATCAACATTTTCCCTAAAACTTGAGTAAGAGGGTTAAAATTAGGTTCATAATCCTTGATGAAGAATCCCAACCCATCCATCACCAACAATCAATCAAATATTATATTCTTTTTTTAATTCAGCAAAAGCATACTCCACCAAGAAGAATCCATTGGATAGATATTTAAATTTAACCTTAGTGTCCCACTTATGCATTAACCAATTTATAATTCTTGAATGAGCAAGCCATTTCCTAGTCCATTTGACAAAGAAGGCACATTCCTTTAGATGACACACAATATGCTAATATTTTATGAGGTAATAATAATCACTTCGCTTTTAACAATACGATATTTCTCGGGTTCAATTGGATTGTGATGATTAGGTGTGGCTTTAGGGGTCCACTATTATTCTCCAAGTATGTAGAGGCCCATGGGAAAAAGTAATGTGAAGGAAAATGTTGTAAATATTACTAAGATTTATGTGTATAACCAAGAGGGATACAATTTGCACTAGTGGTCATGACTAAGGTCCATTTTCCTTGATTACCAAAACACAATTTGATACAATTTAGTGATTGGTAGATAATCTTGATCACCCTAGGGCTCTATTATTTCTCAATATTTTTTATTTTCATCAATGAATTTTTTCAAATCACTAGAAATTCATAAAAAATCCTAGAAAATTTGGATGAAAAGTAGCAAATATAACTATTATAATTATTGTTAATTATAAAATATATCAAGTCTAATGTTTAATTTAATATATTATAAAATTAAAAATAAAATTCAAATATATGTGTTAAGAAAATTGAGAGTAGATTAAACAACAAACATAGTTTAATAAAGACAATGAATTACATGGTTCATCAAAGGTGGCTATGTCCGTAGAAAAGTGAATTGTTTTTTTTCCTTGAATGATCGTAGCAATTACATCAAGTTTCATCAACTTCAAATATTATCTTCATCAATTTTTTGTAAAACTTCTCATTTACAACAAAGAGTCAAAAGATATGGGAATGTTAAAGGTTGGGGAAATTGAAAGGGTGTGCTTGTTGGATTTCACAACTAAACAATATATTCTCAAGTGAAACTACCAAAAGAACAACTCACAATGAGAATTTAGAAATATTTTCCAGAAATATAAGTGATCGTATATGCACTCCTATATATGTAGTTACATAGCTAACAAATAGATGTATGGTATTGACATGTGGACTATTACGTCAATCGTACTTTTTATTTTTGGGGTTTTGACATACTTTAGTATAATTCAAAATAGTTTTTCTACATTAATTATTTTAACTAAATATGCATGACTTGTCTAATACACTGGTATAGAATAAAAGGTTTGTAAATAGTTATGTTAATGTTGTCCAACAAATTAGAAATGGGATTTTTTTAATATAAAGTAATGGAAGGTAATTATAAATAAATAAATACCACTATTCGTTACATGGGCGATTACTATACATGAATCTCAAGAATCAACACTCAACAATCCAAGGCTAAAATTTTACAACTTTGTCTAGGGTTAATTAATAAAGGGTCTTCGAAGAGAACCACCATTTAATTCCTTTGATCAATATATACAATATATACATTTTACATAAGATCAACCACTCATAATTTGTGATATAAATCCATTAAGTATTAGTTTCAATGTGTAGGAATGAAATAAATAAACAAGCAAAAATCTCTTTCCAAGCTCATTTCATGCAACCAAAAGAAATCATGATGTACAAATTCCTCAAAATTAAGATTGTTACAAATCTTTCATTGGATTAAATATAAACAAATATATAATAAAAAAATTTCTCAAACTTTTGATAAAAATATTGTATGTACAAAACATGTAGACAATACAAAAAAATAAATAAAAAAATATCTCTCTTAACATGTTAAACATAATATTCTCTGAGGTAATCGTTGCACCTCCTTATGCAACGTGCAAGCAATTTCTAGACCTAACTAGGATGGATGTATTAAAGTGAGTGCCTGGCATCCATTCTAGCTTTGTTCTTCGGTTTGCCGATAAATTATTGAGAATAGAGGGCATTGCAGTAGAATGCAGAGGGTTTGCGCGAGTTAGACGATATCCCAATGCCTGAAAATCCTTTACATCGTCCGTTGACGTTGGCAACACACACGCCGATCATATCTTTTAAAAGTTTGCTTTGCTGATTTTTAGGTTGAGATGCAAATTCTTCTATCGCCATCCACTAAAAAAAAAAAAAAAACAAGTTATTTAATTTGAACCCCAGTTTAAACGAATATTGAAACTATCCAGCTTAACAAATATCGAATCACCGCCGCATGTTTAAACGCGTACCTTGGCTGCAGAAATTTCGGTATCTTGCACCACAATATTAGAAGAAACGGATCTCAACAGACACACGAAGAGCATATCCGATTTTCCAAAAGGGGCATTGTGACCATCCCTGCAGTTCATGAAGGTATAACTTATCATTCTTTGTACCAACTATGAAACGAGTTATAACTTTGTGTAATGAAAGTTTTGCTTACCTGAAGCCAACCACTTCTACGAATTCTGCATCAATCTGTAAAAGCACAAGAATATAGTTTGGATTATAAGAAATTATATTGCAAAGAAGTTAAAAATCCCGATTCAAAGGAAAAAGATGAGGTAAGTGACATTAGGTAAGTGACGTTTACCCCTGTTTCTTCGTGAACTTCTCTTATGGCCCCTTCCTTAATGCCTTCCCCCTACCAGAAACAAATTGCCCATAATATATTAGCGGGCTTCATGTAATTTCATGTAAAAATTGAAGTGTCATAAATTTGGTTTGATAACTGAATTTGACCCTGATACCTGGTTAATCCTTCCTGTTGGCATCTTCCACAACCCAGAATCTTTGTAAGGTCCACACTTTTCCTGAACTACTAGAACCTACATTGCCATTGTCATAATAATTTATGTATTTATCACTTCAAGCCATTGACCCACAACCGCTATTAAAATAACATTAAGGGGGTAGTCATTATATTAATTATACATTTTCCCAGTGATTAAGAAAATCAAATCCTTTTAACACAAACAAACACTTTAAAATACTCGACATCTTTTCACAGTTACATTGCTATGGAGCGGAGGAGAATATTAAGCAGAACTGCGCTACATTCGGATATACCTAATATTACAATTACCTGTCCCTCCTCGTTGAATACAAAAGCTGCAATTCCCACTTGATGTGAGGCATTATCAGGGATGGTAGGAGGAGATTGAGGGATCCAATACACTAACATCACATATGAAGGCAATTCACCAAACACCGTTGAAGCATAAACGAATGGCTTGGAGTGAGAAAAACATCAATGGAGATAGCGAATTTATGAAAAACCGACCTCAATCGCAACGGGGACTAGCTTCGCCTGGCCCTTGGGCACTTTAATCCACACCCCCTTCTTTCCCTGTATACCCATTGATCCAACAAGTGTTATGAATTGAAGGAATTACTTACTAATGTCTTGAGAGATTTGTATTTAGAGTTAACAAAGCAGTAAACACTGACCTGGCGTGCCCAATGAGAAAGTGATGCCCTGAGCGAAGCTGCAAAACGAGTAGCATCGTTTTGCATATTCCCAATGTCAACAACCACACCATCATATCTGTCTTCCTGGGCTTTGAGCACTTCACATATTTCGTACAAAACAGTGTCAACATCATTAGTGGTAGCCGAAACCTCGTTTGTTGGGAATGCCATTGTGCAGTGTAAACACCACCCGCCAAAAAAATATTCAATAACTAGCGATGCAAATTGAATTTGGCTTCTGAGTACCCCTGCGAGCAGGATTGAATTTGGCTTCTTCCTATTTCCAAATCGTGTGCAAAACAGATTGAATTAAATTAGCGCCAGTGCAATAATAGTATGTGGTAGAGTTTATATATATATATAAAATCGTGGCAACAACTAGAGAAAGTTTCTGGGATTTCAGACGAATGCTTCGGCGCGGGTAACAACTAACTAGCGCTACCCTTCCTTACAGCGTAAGCGTAGCAATAATGAAATTGGATACCTGAAAAACTTATCAGAAATTCGCAGAAAGGCTATTGAAACTTCTTGTTAGTGAACAAGTAAGCGCGCTGGGTACTACGTTTCAATAATAACAATAAGAAAACAGAAAAGCGCGTGACTAAATATTCGAAGGCTGAAACAGTGATAACGAAGCAGTAAGCGTTTAACCTTGCCACGCAGGTTTCGATTGCGACTCTCCGTATTTTATTGACATTCCATATATGCTACGACTATTTGTTCGCGTTGACCCTTTCTGAAAACAAATAAATACTCTATAACAAGTATTGCATGGAAACAATCGGATGTTAAACTTTGTTGGACACTCTATCCTAAGCTTCACCTAAAGTACAGTCACTTGGAGAGGAGACACTTACTAAAGCAGTAATTTCAAACAAAGAATTCACATATTATGCTAGACCACCCATAGATGGTGAGAGAACATCATTTGATGCTTTAAGATAAAATATTTTGTTGAATTACATAAGAAATAAGTGCAATATATTATTATTTGTATGATTGCAACTTTTTTGTTATATATTAGCGAGTGTTCAATTAGCTAACACCACTTGTGGAACAAAGAGTATGTTTCATTCACCATGGGAAAGTATGCTTAAAGTTAGGATTTCATGTTTTATGTCTAGTGAATCCAAGTATAAATTGTATTGATTTAATATTATAATACGTTGTGTTTATGGGGCCAAATGGAAATGGGCACCCTGACTGGAAGGAATCTCGAGATTCTTTGGGCATGACAAAAATAAATCATGTCACTTGAAAATTGTAGTATGGTATGTAAGATCATCTTTTCTTTGTGAGATGTTTAAGAGTTTTTATGAGATTGTAAGATGTATAAGAAAAATTATGATTGTAATTCCAATGGCGAAGAAACCAAAACAAAAGGACATGATCGATGTCGTTTAAAGGAAACACAAAGTCCTACCAAAACTCTTGAGCATGCTACAACACATCCGTTGATTATAAATATTACAAATACTCAAAACTCTACAACATTCACATCCTCTTGATCACTTCATCATCTTCATCAACTAATACCTAATCCCTGAAATCATTACAAAAGCCTGAATATATAGAAGTCTTTTGAATTTAGAGATTATATAGATGATTCTACAATCAAGACCGATTTGATCATATATTTAATATTTTTTTATTTTAACTTTATTTTGTTCCTTCTAGAATATTTTTCTATTAACAAGATTTTGTGTATATATTTTGTCTTTCTCATTTAATGGCTACATTTCATTAGTGAGAGAAATTAAATCTTTCAACAAAAAATATAAATGAGGACAACTAGGATTGAAATTTCGAGTGAAAAAATGAAAGATAGATGATGTGATGTAATGGAAAAATCTGGGGATAAAGGAAGCAACAATGAATGGTGTGGTGGAAAAAAATGGGGACAAGGAAACCTCAAATCTCTTTTAGAATATTTATTTTTATTTTTGTTAAAAAAGGTCAACGTGAACAAATAGTCGTCGTATATTGAAAGTTAATAAAATACGAAGGTCGCGAGCGGAACGAACTGGGAGAGTCCCAAGAAGCTGCGCGGCAGGGTTAAACCTTTGAATTTGCTGCTTCATTAATCAGTGTATCAGAATCTGAATTTGCTTTGCCTTCAGCCTTTGAATTTTTTATTGTGAGATGGTCACGCGCTTCTCTGTATTATTATTACTAAGACGTAGCAGCATAGTTGTTCATTACCAAGAAGTTTCGATAGCATACTTGTCCCTAGCGCAGCATACTACTTCATCAACAAGAAGTTTCGATAGCCCCTCTGCGAATTTACGAAGAAAGCTAATAAATCATTTGCGTGTCCGTAGAATTTTTTAAGATAAAGTTTTTCCCTATTTGTCGTTGCTTTGCATACAAGTTTTCAGTTTTCCTTTTTGGTTTGTGTAACGCTTACGTTGTAAGGAAGGGCAGCGGTAGTTGGTTGTTAACAGCGCAGAAGAATTCGTCTGAAATCCCAGAAACCTCCTCTCATTGTTGCCAATAATATATATATATACACTTCCCCCCTCTACAACATATTACTATTGCACTACTAATTTAATTTAGTCTGTTAGGAAGTAGCCAAATTCAATCTTGCTCACAGAGCTACTCAGAAGGTTAGCATCTCTTCCTGCACCACTATGGTTCCTTTTCATTTCATTGTGCTAGGTATTGAACTATTTTTTGGCAGGTCGCTGCTTACACTGCACAATGGCATTCCCAACGAACGAGGTTTCGGCTACCACTAATGATGTTGAAACAGTTTTGAACGAAATATGTGAGGTGCTCAAAGCCCATGAAGATAGATATGATGGTGTAATTGTTGACACAGAGAATATGCAGAACGATGCTTGTCGTTTTGCAGCTTCGCTGAAGGCATCACTTTCTCAATGGGCACGCCAGGTCAGGGCTTACTGCTTTGTTAACTCTAAATACATATCCCTCAAGACAATAATAAATAGTAGCCTCAATTCATCATACTTGTTGGGTATATAGGGAAAGAAGGCGGTGTGGATTAAAGTTCCCAAGGAACAGGCGAAACTAGTACCCGTTGCGATTGAGGTCAGTTTTTCAAAACATCGCTGCTACCATCGACGTTTTTTTCCCTTCAACCCATTTGGCTAGGCTTCAATACTGATTGGTGGATTACAGGTGGGATTTGGGTACCACCACGCAGAGCCTTCATATGTGATGTTAGTGCATTGGATCCCTCAAACTCCCCCCACCATCCCTGATAATGCTTCACATCAAGCGGGAGTTGCAGCTTTTGTATTCAACGAGGAGGGAGAGGTAAAGATGTAATCCAGTTCTTATATATTGTAGTTACTCTGCTTAATATTCTCCTCCTGTCCGTAGCAATGTAACTGTGAAGTGTGAAAAGACATTCACTATTTTGAGTGGTTGTTCGTTTGAAGAGGTTTTTTTTTCCTTACATAAATTATCGTGACAATGGCAATATAGGTTCTAGTAGTTCAAGAAAAGTGTGGCCCTTACAAAGATTCCGGGTTGTGGAAGATGCCAACAGGAAGAATTAACCAGGTGTCAGGTTTAAATTTCCACATCAAACTAAATTCAAGACCCTGCAGTTTTTACATGAAATTACAAGACGATACCTAATGTACTTATCGGCAATTTGTTTCTGATAGGGGGAAGGCATTAAGGAAGGGGCCGTAAGAGAAGTTCAGGAAGAAACAGGGGTAAATGCCACTTACCTCACCTTTTTCCTCTGAATCAGGATTTTTACCTTATGTTCAATATAATTTCCGACATTTTTTTTTGATAATTTATGTATTTTCATGTACTCTTACAGATTAATACAGAATTTGTACAAGTGGTTGGGTTCAGGTAAGCAAAACTTTAATCATTAGAAAAAATTGTAACTTGTTTCATAGTTTGTACGAAGAAGGATAAGTTTGATCTAGCTCTCTAATAGTTGTGATTGAACTGCAGGGATGGTCACAATGCCCCTTTCGGAAAATCCGATCTGCTCTTCGTGTGTATGTTGAGATCTCTTTCTTCTAATATTGTTGTGCAAGATACCGAAATTTCAGTAGCCAAGGTACGTGTTTAAACATTATTTCAATATCGTTCAGTTGGATAACTTCAATATCGTTTAAGTGGGGCTTAAATTTGTTTTATTTTCAGTGGATGGCAATAGAAGAATTTGCATCTCAACCTAAAAATCAGCAAAGCAAACTCCTAAAAGATATGATCGGCGTGTGTGTTGCCAACGTCAACGGACAATGTGAAGGATTTTCAGGCATTGGGATATCGTCCAACTCGCGCAAACCCTCTGCTTTCTTCTGCACTGCCCTTAATTCTGAGTAAATTATCGGCATTTGCAAACTGAAGAACAAAGATAGAATGGATTTCAGCAATTTCATTCAATACATTCGTCCTAGTCATGTCTAGATATTCCTAGCACGCTCCGTGTAACAATGATTTCCTCGATAGAATATTATATTTAAGTTAACATGTTGGACGAGTATATCTTTTTTAATCAAGTTTTGAAATAAATACAAATTTTTCAATTATATTTGAAAAATATTTGTATTGTATATTTGACACTATGATCATTTGAAACAAAGATTTGTAACAATTTCATGTTTGAAGAATTTATATTTATGATTTCTTTTGTTTTTATGAAATGAGCTTAAGAACTATTTGTTTGTTGATTTATTTTGTTTCTACACATTAAAATTAGACTTTAGTGGACTTATACATAAATAAATGGTTGATTTTATGTAATATAAATATATTATAAATGAACTCATACATCATCTTTCTAAAATTATTTCTCATACACTTAAATTGTATTCTTAAGATGTAAATAAAAGAGTCACCAAATATATCATTAGACGATAGTGTGTACACACACAAACTTTACTTTAAAAAAATGACATTGTACAGTTGAAATAACATGGCACTACGCACTTATGATAACTTCCACTTCATCTTTAACGACTTTCTTTCATTGCACGTGAAGCATGAAGATGCTTTTAAAAAAATAATAGCTTTACAAAATGTTCATGCGGAGTACAACTATTCATAACTATTTAGCTAACTAGTTATCTAATGGTCATAGCCAACTATACATCTATGCAAATTTCTACTACATCTTTGTTATGCCAAATTCAGACCATAGTCTTTTCTATACATATAAATGTGGCCATGCACTCTATCAAAGGCGATATTTTCTTGAAATATGTTGTCTTTATGAATGCTTTTTTTATTGTTAAAATTTACCCTCGTATGATTTACTTGAAAATGTATGATGTGCATTCTTATCTATGCTGTAAAATATGACACTTGAAATTTGTGAAATATTTTTTATCTTCGCCTCTACATTTTTTTCTTGTTATTTCTACATTTATTTAGAATTCCCTTATATTTGGTATCAAAACCTATTGCTTTCATAGATATCTTTTTGCTATAGTGTATATATTGCCCTTTCTTGCATAGTCTATTTGCATCCAACTCCTAAACTCCTCCAACTGTACTATTTTCAAACTTTTTATTTTACATACTTGCTTTGATTTAGGTATCAGAAATAAATTTATTTTACTTCCCCTAATTCCTAACTAAGCTCTAGTGACTAATTAATTTTTGTTATACATAAAACTTTGATATTAGCTAGTTACAGTGTGCTGAGACTGGTTGTATTATAATACTACTTTGAAATAGAAACATGGAATCAATTTTGTTTCAATAATCTACTTATCCATTGCTAACTGCACCTTAAGGGATCAATCCTTAGTAGGATTTTTGTGTTTAAAGAATTCATACCAAATACAATCCATTCTTGTGAGAAGGTAGATTTTAAAAATTCAATAATAGATGCAACAAGACTCCAATTATCCAAAATCCATAATCTAAAGTCTATACTGTCCAGAGATAGAAAATTGTACTTTGGAATAAAAGGCTTTCATTTCCTATCATATTAATTAACTCTACTTGTGAGTTAAAAGTTTATTTTTAGGCATGCAGTGAGGTATGTTTTAGGCACGTAGAAGTTTTTTATTCAAGAGAACCAATGGCTTCAATAAATAGATAACAATCACAAAATTATAGAATAAAATTATACACAACAAAGAATAAGCTGGCTACATAATAACTCCAAATCAAAACTCCTTGGTCTAACTGTTTTTTATTCCTTCTTTGGTGTTTCCTTACATAGTTGGTGCCTTCAGGTGGGGCTTGAATCCTTTTTCTTTATAGGATGGCATTTTGTGCATCAGTATCTTGCGCATTGAGTTTGTGGCTTGGGTTGGTACGACGTTTGGATAATCTTCTATTTCTCTACTTTTGCTAACCTAACTGTGGTTGTTTTTACCTTGGCGATAATTTGGAAGGCTAACTTGATCGAGGATTCTTTCAAGGTGGATCTTCTTAGGGGACTTGTTGTGCTCATTGATGTTGAAGAACCTATTGAGGTTGCTCTTAATATGGCATTGGTCTGTATGATGTAGTTTACTCCTAGTTATAATGAGTTGGACCATTTGGTGGATAGCAAGGTTCTTATTGCTCGGTGGACCCTCTTGATGCTCCTACCAGATTTTCTACTCTGTGTTGTTGCAAATTCACTATGGTGGTATTTTGTGCTTCTATTGCTTCTAGTTATTTGAGTACTTGCCATATTCAGTTACTTGTGGGCATGTTGTGTTCCCTTGGTTCTGATGACATTGGACCTATCAAGGTGCTCCAGGATGTCGTTGCTATAGTGATTTCTATTGTAAAAGGTTGAGGGATGCCTTTGAAAACCCTATGAGTGTTTTTGTGCTAGTCCATTTCTTGGGTATAATTTTTTGTGTTTTTTTGGAATGGCTAGATACTTTTTCTACCATAAAGCTTTTGGGTTTCTTTAGATCTATGTGGCTTGTGTTCACATGGTTTTTTGGCACCTTTAGTACTTTGTGATTTCTGTCCTTGCTAGAAATAATTTTTGGTCAAGGTGGTCCTATAGGTAAATGGTTGCGGGGTGACTTTCAAAATACACCATTTGATGTTTGTTCCCTTGACTGCTAATAAATATCATTAATTAGTGTTTTAAATATTTTTAAATAGAAATTTACATCTTAATTTTATAAAATATCTTTTTTACATGAAAATATTTTAATAATTTTTTGACAAACATAAACTAAGAATAAATAATAAAGGATCATAAATTGCATGCATTAATATTATCTAGAACTAACCTCAATAAATATATTAATGAAGTAATTGACATCCATTATATCTTTGTTTTTCAATTTTCACATGATTAAATTTTATAATCAATAATCTATTATAAATACTAAATAAATATATTATCGTACTTAATAATATACAAATAATTTAAATAAAATGTTATGAAGTTTCATTTTGTTTGGTAAAGAATAATGCTTTTAGATTTGTTATTGTTGATTCTATTTGAATATGTAATCATATATTAATAGAATCTTTACTAACTCAATGTTGAGATACAAAATTTAAATACGTATAAATAACAATGTTGACTTTATTTGTATTATAATAAATGTTGTTATTTATAAACCATCAAGTCTAAACTTAGAACGATGAAATGTTGTTTTAAAATGTTTTATATGCTTCCATGCATTAAACATTAGTGTCAATTTTTGTAAAATGGGAGGAGCAAAGACATGTATATTGTCTTGCACAAAAACTTATTAATTATCTTGTGTTATGTGAAAGTTCTAATAGTAAACAAAATTTAGTCAATAAAAATATCAATAAATACTATTAATTGATTTCTTAAATATTGTTTATGAAAAATTTACATCCTCAATTTATCAAAGATGAATATTCATTTTCAAAAACTATTATTATTTTTATATAAATTTTTTAATCAATACAAGTAAAGTAAAAATTAATCCCTAAATATTCTAAATACAAAACCAATTGACTTAAACGACTAGGACTAATAATATCTAGCCCTGATTATAGTGGATGTAATAAGTTGCTGACATCCATTCTGTCTATCTTTTCAAATTTGCAAAGTCCGATTATTGAGAATCAACGACACCGCAATAAAAAGCAGAGGGTTTGCGTGAGTTAGACGATATCCTAATGCTCGAAAATCATTTACATCGTCCCTCCATGTTGGCAACACACATGCCGATTATATCTTTTAGAAGTCTGCTTTGTTGGTTTTTAGGTTGAGATGCAAATTCTTCCATCGCCATCCATTGAAAAACAAAAACAAAAAATTGCTTGAACCCAAATTAAATTCCAATTTAGCGACATAGAATTACCACCATATGCTTAAACATGTACCTTGGCTGCTGAAATTTTTGTATCTTGCACAACAATGTTAGAAGAAACAGATCTCAACATGCACACGAAGAGCAGATCAGATTTTTTGAAAGGGGGATTATGACCATCCCTGCAATTTATGCACCCACAACTATTAGAGAGCTAAAAATTACTATTTCAACCTTATCCTTCTTCATACCAACCATGAAACAAGTTACAACTTTCTGTAATGAAAGTTTTTCTTACCTGAACCCAACCACTTGGACAAATTCTGTATCAATCTATAAAAGTGCATGAATATTCTTCAAATTATCAAAAAAAGTTGAAAATTATATTGAACAGAAGGTAAAAATCCTGATTCAGAGGAAAATGGTTAGCTAGGTGACATTTACCTGTTTCTTCCTGAACTTCTCGTATGACCCCTTCCTTAATGCCTTCCCCTTATCAGAAATAAATCGTCGATAATTGCATTAGTGGGCGTTCATGAAAAAGGGCATTGCCATAAATTTAGTTTGATGAGGATATTTAAACCTGATACCTAGTTAATCCTTCCTATTTGCATCTTCCACAACCCGAAATCTTTGTAAGGGCCACACTTTTCTTGAACTACTAGAACCTATATTGCCATTGTCACGATAATTTATGTATCAGATTTTTCACTTCAAACCACTAACCCACAACCACTATTAAAATAAAATTTATGGGTAATCATTATAGTAACTTTACATTTTCCCAGTTATGTAAGAAAAGAAAATCCTCTTAACACGAACAACCACTCAAAATAGTGAATGTCTTTTCACACTTGACAGTTACATTGCTATGGATAGGAGGAGAATATTAAGCAGAGTAACTACAATATATAAGAATTGGATTATGTTTTTACCTCTCCCTCCTTGTTGAATACAAAAGCTGCGATTCCCACTTGATGAGAAGCATTATCAGGGATGGTAGGAGGAGTTTGAGGGATCCAATTCACTAACATCACATATGAAGGCTCTGCATGGTGGTACCAAAATCCCACCTGCAATTCACCAAACACTATTGAAGCATAAAAAAATGGCTTGGAGTGTAAAACATTAATAGTTGTAGCAAAGTTTTGGAAAACTAACCTCAATCGCAACATGGACTAGTTTCACCTGTTCCTTGGGCACTTTAATCCAGATCGCTTTCTTGCCCTATACGCGCATCTATCCAACAAGTATGAATTGAAGGTACTATTTATTACTAAGGGATTTGTATTTTAGATTTAACATAGTGGGAATCATTGACCTGGTGTGCCCATTGAGAAAGTGATGCCTTGAGTGAAGCTACAAAACGAGAAGCATCCTTTTGCATATTCTCTATATCAACAATGACACCATTATATCTGTCTTCGTGGGCTTTGAGAACATCACATATTTTGCTCAAAATTGTTTCAGCATCATTGATAACATCATTAGTGTAAGCGACTAAGCAATGACTTGTCAACCTTTTGAATACAACTATGAGCAAGATTGGATTTGCAAATGCAAAATGAATTGATATGACTACAATAATAATTTGTGGTATAGAGAGGACATATATATATATATATATATATAAAGTGGCAACTGAAGTTTCTTGGATTTGAGAGGAATTCTTTGGGGATGGTAACAACCAACTACCACTACCTTTTGTCAGAAAAATGAAATAGGAAAACTTGAAACTTGTGGGCAAAGAAATGGATAAAAAGGAAAAACTTATGAACAATTGTGATACAGGGAAGCGCATGAACATCGTGAAGGTAAAGAAAGCTCAAATAAGGAAATACACTGATTAACGTACTAGTAAGCATTTAACATTCTTGTGCAGGTTCATTCTCCTTGTGTCCTCCTTGCCACAGTTTATTGACTTTCATATACGACGATTATTTGTTGAAATTGACCTTTTTTAAAAGTAAATAAATATTTTGAGAGAGGTTTGAGGTTTTCTTATCCTCATTTTCTTACATCTTGTTACATCGTCTATTGTTCAAGCCATTCATCCGACTCGAAATTTCAATACTAGTCATTCTCATCTTCCTATATAATTCACTTGACTATGTCTACCTTCTATGCTTAGACTTCAAGCTTAACAATGACAATGATGAAAAAAAAGGTATGTAAAATATTAAGCAATCAATCTTAATTAACGGTTTCAAATTAGTTAGAACTTGACTAGCTGAAATTGAGAGAATGATAACTCAATGATGAGCGAATAGTACCAAACCGGTACTGAGAGGGGGGGGATGAATCAGTACAGAAAAAAATACAGTCCTAAACCGGTTTAACCGTAGACACTTCAAATGACTGGCAGACAATGACACCGGTTTGAAATAGAGTGCAACTGGTAAAGCTAAGAATGTTTGAGACAAGCATTAATTGGTTACTCACTTAGCTTTTCACTCAACTCGAGACTACACTACCATTTCACCCTTATGCATAAACAGGTAATCTATCATCAGATCATAATAACAGCTAGTTCAACATGTTTTATTGATAGGCATAAAACACAGAACCATCATATGCTTGACAGACAATAGCAAAGCATCACAAGATAAAAGCATCACACACGACACACATATTTTTCACGTGGAAACCCAACTGGGAAAAACCACGGTGGGGATGAATACCCACAAACTATTTTTGAACTCTTTGGAAGTCCGCTCTGTTAGGATCCTTGTCTAGTTAGAGACATTACAATAGGTTCTGCTAGGAACCGATCCTGTTAGAGATCACCCAGTCAAGGGATGGCTACAATACTCGATTAAGGGTTAAACCCTGTTAAAGGTTACCTTGTTAGAGGATTTAAAGAACTCAATAGCTAAAGGATTTCGAACTCGGTAGCTTTGAATTACCCTGTTAAAGGATTTTCAACAAGCCGGTTAAGGCTACCCTGTTAAGGGATTTTCCAACTGTTGAGGTGGTTAGACATCAACAGGTATTACAATGATCTGGTAACAACACTCAATATCAATGCAGATCCACTTAAGCTCCTCTTCACCTTCTGCACTTACACTCTGTAGGTATCACTTCTCTCCTTTTGGTTTGGCAAGAATTACGTATCCCTTCTCTTGGATACACACACACACAACTTTTGCCAACAAATTTAGAGCAAGACACAACATTGACCTCATAGGAAAATAGATAGGTCAGTAGCATAAACCCTAAACCCTAAACCTGTTAGGTTAAGGAATTCAAACGGTTCAATCCTGACCGTCGAGCACAGTGCTTTAAATGCGACAGTCTTGATCCAATCTCAAGACATTCTCCATCGTCCATTTCCACCGATTTTATGGCGGCTGATAACCCATCACACGTTATCACTGTTTAACAGACTTCGCACATTCCTGAGGTAGATAGAAACAATCTCCCTCATGCAAGATCCTTCACGCACACAGGATTATGTGGCAACACGATCTGTTCTTCTTTACAATGCTAACTCATCACACAATATCACCGGTTGAGCCACATAGGCTTGAAGCACATCAACCAGAAACCCTGAAGTTGAGACTACCAACCAGTAGTCATACAACGCTTCCATGTGCCGGTTGCCATAATTGTATGCCGGTTCACCTTGAACAAACACACCATTTCACTTTGGCACAAATGTCGATTCACAGTGTTATACCAGTTCTCACATCTGCCAATTCACACCTCTTAAACATATTGACATCAATGACAACATACAATGTCATGATGTCCACATACCGGTTCACATAATGCCAACAATCTCCCCCTTTGGCATTGATGACAATATACAAAGATATCTCTCCACTTCACATCTTCTCCCCCAATTTCTGCAGATATCTTCTCCGCTTCACATCTTCTACCCCTTGGACAACAATGTCAAAGTGGAGGCACAAGCTTCCCTGTTCCATTATGCCGCTCCCCCTGAGGAGTAGCGTCCTTCAACACATCAATCCTAAAGAAAAATTTGTCTATGCAATACATGACTGGTGTGGAGCATATACCTTTAGTTCACCTCCTGAAGGGGTAGTACCCCTAATTCACCTCTTAAGTATATAAATGTATTCTTTGGGAGAGGCTCGATGAATATGTCTACTAACTGCTCCTTACTGGAAACATGCTCCAGTGCAATCTCTTTATTCTGAACCTTTTCCCTCAAGAACTGATACTTAAGCTCAAAGTGCTTGGTTCTAGAATGTAAAACCGGATTCTTGGAGATATTAATTGCACTAGTATTGTCACAAAATATACTTACCAGTTCAGACACTGGAACTTTGAAGCCATTCAATACATGCTTCATCCAAATTGTTTGAGTGCAATTCATGAAAGCTGCAACATACTCTGCTTCCGCTGTAGATTGAGAGATACAACTCTGCTTTTTACTCATCCATGAGACCAGTCTACCACCGAGGAAGAATGCACACCCAGTTGTGCTCTTCCGATCATCTACATTACCAGCCCAATCAACATCTATGAACACTTTCAGGTTAAAATCATTATTGTATAGATACCATAACCCATAGTCAATAGTTCCTTTCAGATACCTAAGAATCCGCTTGACTGCAACCAAGTGAGATTCTCTTGGACTTTTTTGGAACCTTGCAGTAATGCCAACTGCATGTGCAATATCCAGTTTTCTATGCACTACATAATGCATCTTACCAATCATTGATCGGTATTCCTTCTTATCAACCAATACAGAGTCATCCTCTTTGGATAGTTTACAACCGGTCACCATCGGTGTACCAACCGGTTTGCTATCTTCCATGCCAAAGGTCTTCAACACCTCTTTGACATACTTGGACTGAGTGATAAAGATTCCATCTTTCCTTTGCTGGATCTGTAGTCCAATGAAGAACTTAATCTCCCCTATGAGTGACATCTCAAACTCTTTCTTCATCTCATATGCAAATTCATGTCTCATCTTGTCATCTCCACCAAAGATAATGTCATCAACAAATACCTCACAGATCAGGATCTGATCTCCTTCAGACTTCAAGTAGATATTGCCATCTTCACTTGTTCTCTCAAATCCAATCTTTACAAGATGGGAATGCAGGTGTTCATACCATGCTCTAGGTGCTTGCTTTAGACCATATAAGGCTTTATGTAGCCTACACACCATGTCACTATCTTCAGATAGGGCAAACCCATCTGGTTGCTCTATATACACCTCCTCATCAAGTACACCATTTAGGAATACAGATTTTACATCCATTTGATATACTTTGAAGCCTTTAAAAGATGCATATGCAAGAAGAATACGAACTCCTTCCAATCGAGCTACAGGAGCAAAGGTTTCTCCATAGTCTTCTCCTTACTCTTGGGCATATCCTTTGCACACCAGTTTGGCTTTGTTTCTAATCACTGTGCCATCCTCATTCAGCTTATTTTTGAAGACCCATTTGGTACCAATGACATTTTTGTGCTCTGGTCTGGGTACCAAGGACCATGTACCATTTTTCTCTATTTGGTCAAGTTCCTCTTCCATTGCCTTGATCTAGTCTTCATCCTTATGTGCCTCTTTAAATGTTTTAGGCTCGAATTTAGAGATCATACATGAGTTTTCTTTGTCTTTTCTTCTTGTAAGGATTCTTGCATCCTTATCTCCTATGATCTGCTTAGGATCATGACTCAGCTTGACATACCGAGGAATGGTCTTGATAGATTCCTCTTGCTTTTCTTCTTCTTCCTCATCTCCATCAGTATCAGTCTCTACATCTGCCGGTGTAGGAACACTGTTACTGGTACTCGGTTGACTGACAACTGGTTCCCAGAAGGTTGCAACCGGCTCGTTTACCGCTTGCTCACTGTTGATTTCCTCAGTTTTCTTAGAGGTTTCATCAACTCTTACATTGATGCTTTTCATAATTCTCCGAATCCTATTGTTGAAACACTTGAGAGCTTTTCTCTTGGTGGAATATCCTAGGAATATTCCCTCATCACATTTCGCATCAAATTTTCTCTGGTGTTCACTCCTCTTGATGTAACATTTGCTACCAAACACTCTAAAGTAGCTAACCACAGGTGTCTTATTGGTCCAATACTCACAAGGAGTTTTATCCTTACCTTTCTTGATGAGTACCCGGTTCATTGTGTAGACTGCAGTGCTCATCGCTTCTCTCCAAAAGGTGTGAGCTACCTTCCTTGAATCCACATGGTTCTAGCTGCTTCAACCATAGTCCGGTTATTCCTCTCTGCTAGGCCATTCTACTATGGAGTCCGGGGGGCAGACAATTGCCTCTTGATGCCATGTTTTTCACAGTACTTGTTGAATTCACCGGAAGTGAATTCCCCTCCTTGATCAGTTCTCAGGCACTTGATCCTTTTACCGCTTTCCTTCTCCACTAATACTCTGAAAGCTTTGAACTTTACAAAAGCTTCAGATTTGTCTTTCAAGAATGTGACCCACATCATTCTTGAGCAGTCATCAGTGAGAATCATGAAGTACCTATCACCCTGCACACTCCTGGTTTTCATAGGACCACACAAATCAGTATGCACAAGATCAAGCAAATTGTCAGCAGTGAAAGATTTACCTTTAAATGTTGAGGAAGATATTTTCCCCAATTGACACTCTCTGCACAAGGTATTATCCAGTTTGCTTAGCACCGGCAACCCTCTAACTGCCTTGATCTTACTAGCCTTCACAATGTTATCAAAGTTTACATGGTAGAGTCTTCTATGCCATATCCAGCTATCATCAAATTTGGCTATAAGACATGTACTTATATTTGCATTCAGATGAAATAGGTTACCTTTGGTCTGCATGCCGGTGGCCACCAATTCACCATTCTTTCCTTTGACTCTGCAAACTCCATTCTTGAATTCCATAGTGAGGCCACTGTCATTCAGCTGGGCAACACTAAGAAGGTTGTGTCTAAGACCATCAACCCAATACACATTGTCAGTACTACTCTTTCCATTCAGAGAGATGGACTCTCTGCCTTTGACCATGCATGGTGCATCATTTCCAAAGTGAACCACACCACCATCATACTCCTCCAAGGATAGAAACTTGCTCCGGTCACCATTCATATGGTAAGAACAACCACTGTCAATGATCCACTCATTGGAATTATCAAACAAGGAGACAAGAGCCTTCTTGTTTGACACATCTTCTTTGATAGGAACAAACACAATATCTTCATTTTCTTCATCCTTTGATTCTTCATCCATAACACCTTCATCAACTGCCACAAAAAAGTTTCTTCGGTTTCCTCCTTTGAATTTCTTGAACCTTTTCGGTTTGTCCTTGTTGTCACCATTAGGACAGTTTACAACAATATGTCCTATCCGGTTGCAAGAAAAGCATTTCAAAGGTAGCTTACCTCTGTATTTGCCAGTTCCTTTAGGAAGTTTCCTGGCAAGGAGAGCTTCAAATGCCATCAAAATCTCCTCATCATCCATTTCTCTGCTCTGTCTTGGTTCACCACTAGTGCTAGCTTCTTTTCCTTTTCTGGATGGTACAACAGAAGCTTTAAAAGCTGATTCATTCTTTTGAACACTACCATCAAAACTATTTAGCTCATAGGCTGTCAACTTTGCTATGATGGAGTCCAGGGATACCTTGGTCTTGTCTATTGATCTCAACTCCTGAATAACAACCCTTATTACATAGATCGGCAATAGGGATCTCAGGACTTTGCTTACCACAGTGGAATCTTCTATTTTACCACCCGCATTCTTGATATCTCCAACAATGGTTTTGATTCTTATTCCATACTATTGAATGGTCTCACCTTCAACCATCCGCATATCTTCAAACTTCCTTCTCAGGCTTTCTTCCTTAGCCTATTTTACATGCTCATCACCACCATAGATATTTTCAAGAGTATCCCATACCTCTTTGGGATTTACCTTATCCTGAAGATCAATAAACTCAATGTCAGATAAACTACTATTTAGGGCTTCCATGACTTTCCCATTCTCCTACATCTCTCTCTTTTGGTCATCGGTGAGAGTACCGGTAGGGGCAACATAGGCATTCTCAACATAGCTCCAGTGTTGAGCACCCATGCTTCTGATGTATATCTTCATCCTGTCTTTCCATATACTAAAATTTCCCTTGTTAAACTTTGGACCTTCCCTCTTCATCATTTGACTGGGATCTTTACCTCAAGCCGTTAAGCTTATAACATAGAGGACTTGGAGGACGCTCTGATACCAATTGATAACTCAATGATGAGTGAATAGTACCAAACCAGTACTGAGAGGGGGGGGTGAATCAGTACAGACAAAAATACAGTCCTAAACCGGTTTGACCGCAGACACTTCAAATGACTAGCAGACAGCGACACCAGTTTGAAATAGAGTGCAACTGGTAAAGCTAAGAATGTCTGAGACAAGCATTAACCGGTTACTCACTTAGCTTTTCACTCAACTCGAGACTACACTACCATTTCACCCATATGCATGAACAGGTAATCTATCATCAGATCATAATAATAGCTAGTTCAACATGTTTTATTGATAGGCATAAAACACAGAACCATCATATGCTTGACAGACAATAGCAAAGCATCACAAGATAAAAGCATCACACATGACACACATATTTTTCACGTGGAAACCCAACTGGAAAAAACCACGGTGGGGCTGAATACCCACAAGCTGTTTTTGAACTCTTTGGAAGTCCGCTCTATTAGGAGCCTTGTCTGGTTAGAGACATTACAATAGGTTCTGCTAGGAACTGATCTTGTTAGAGATCACCCGATTAAGGGATGGCTACAATACCCGGTTAAAGGTTAAACCCTGTTAAAGGTTACCTTGTTAGAGGATTTCAAGAACTCAATAGCTAAAGGATTCCGAACCCAGTAGCTTTGAATTACCCCGTTAAAGGATTTTCAGCAAGCCGGTTAAGGCTACCCTGTTAAGGGATTTTCCAACTGTTGAGGTGGTTAGAGATCAATAGGTATTACAATGATCTAGTAACAGCACTCAATGCTAATACAGATCCACTTAAGCTCCTCTTCACCTTCTGCAGGTATCACTTTTCTCCTTTTGGTCTAGCAAGAATCACGTATCCCTTCTCTTGGATACACACACACAACTTTTGCCAACAACTTCAGAATGAGACACAACATTGACCTTATAGGAAAACAGATAGGTTGGTAGCATAAACCCTAAACCCTAAACCTGTTAGGTTAAGGAATTCAAATGGGTCAATCCTGACCGTTGAGCACACTGCATTAAATGCGACAGTCTTGATCCAATCTCAAGACATTCTCCATCATCCATTTCCACCAATTTTATGGTGGCTAATAACCCATCACATGTTATCACCATTTTACAGACTTTGCACATTCCTGAAGTAGATAGAAACAATCTCCCTCATGAAAGATCCTTCACGCACACAGGCTTATGTGGCAACACGATATGTTCTTCTTTACAATGCTAACTCATCACACAATGTCACCGGTTGAGCCACACAGGCTTGAAGCACATCAACCGGAAACCTTGAAGTTGAGACTACCAACCGGTAGTCATACAACACTTCTATGTTCCGATTCCCATAATCGTATGCCAGTTCACCTTGAACCAACACACCACTTCACTTTGGCACAAATGTCGGTTCATAGTGTTATACCGGTTCTCACATATGCCAGTTCACACCTCTTCAACGTATTGACATCAATGAGAACATACAATGTGATTATGTCCACATACTGGTTCACATAATGCCAACAGCGAGGCCCCCATCACTTACATAATAGCCAACAAGCGGAAGAGAGGGATCTCACAAGCAGTGAGGCAAAAAAAAGACCCAAAAAAGATCAGAAGCATTTTTGGATAACAAGAAGCTTTTGACTGGAGCAATGAATCGACAAGAGACAACTAAATCATCTCATACAAAACATGTGCATTTTCAAGAGGACCCTGAAACCTAAACACAAAGATTCGTTGAGTAAGAAAGAAGCCTAGCAAGTAGTAGGAAGAGACCCTGAATATAAGAACCAAAAACACCTTTGACAAAAAGGAACACTTCCAAAGAATAGGTAAACAAAATAAAGGGTTTTGAAAGGGACCCCTGAACCTTATACAACTATAAGTTGAGACAAGTGGAGAGAAGAAATAATGCCACCACTTCAAGGGGAGAAGGAACCAAGTCAGAGATGAAGAAATTGCAATCTCATGAACTGAAGCCACCTCAATAGATTCAGGAGGAACAAAACTCCCAAAATAGTCCACATCATGAAGACTAGGACAAGGCTATCCACACAACCCACCTCAATAGGATCAGGATAACCATAACTAGTAGAAACCACCACCATAGGATCTGCAAAACTAACCTCTATAGTAGAAACCACAAGACCTATAGGAGAAACATAGGGAAGAGTCCCCCTCCTGTATTCTTGATCTATGAAGAGCACCCACTTCCAACCAACTCTAAAAGGGAGACCTAGTGAGCTCCCCTTGAAGAGGATTCACATGGGGAAGAGGGGAGAAATGGGCATACACAAAGACCCAAGAAGAAAAAAATACCATCGAAAAGGAGCCAAAGACCACCAAAAAATTAGGTACAAAGGAAGCAAAGCCCACTCCAATAACTCCCACGTAAGGTAGCCAGACCCTAATGCACAACAAATGCCAACCAACTATTTCTAGAATAGAACCAGTTCCAAATAGGAGGTCCTCATCCTCAGAATATCATGCTTCCTTAGAAACTCATGAACTCCCTCCTCTGAACTAGAGAAGCACAAAAAAATCCGAAGTTGTCAAGAATTGCTACATGGGGAAGTCATGGAGGAGAATCCACAAGGTTAAACCCATAGAGAGTCCAAACGCAAACCAATACATTGATCCATCAAATAAAAGCAACATAATAGGTATAGTTGGCTCTAGAGACAGTTGTAGATGGATCCCCCACAACAACAAAATGGGTCACTGTGGTAACAAGAGACTAAGATCTAGAGAAGAGGAAGAGAAAAACTCTTGGTGGAAAAGAGAGAAAGACATGAAAACCTGAAAGTTGGAAATAGCTCTAGAAAATTGTAGGTGTTGGAACCACAAGTCACCACTGTACAAATAGGGGAGATTATCCAATAGTGGGAACCCATCTCACACCTCACATGCATATAGGAGAGCAATATAAAGGAGGCAGGGGAAACCCAAACAACCCAACCTTCAGGACAAAGAAATTGGTCACCCAAATAAAATTGCAAGACCCATAATGCAAACAAAATAATGGCTTCCCACAAACTCATCACCTCTAAGATAGAAAGAGAGTAGAGCATAGAACCCATCCAGAGGAAAGTAAAAATAGAGAGAAAATGAGGCAAACTAGCTACTAAGACCTCCAAAAACTTCAATGTAGAACAAGAATAAGGATCATAGCCACCTGTTTTGGCATTCTCCACAATAGATGCATTTAGACCAATACCTTAATCTTGATCATCTCCATCTCCTTTATCTTGGAAGTTTCCATCACTTTCATTTCTCATATAATATTTTTTTGATATGAAATATGCAAGAAGAGGTTGCAAGATTTGTATTAATTCAAAAAATTAATACAAAGAGTGGAGCTATACCTCTAGTGTCTATATATGAGCATTCCTACCTACTACATATTGGTTTTTAATGCCACTATTAGAAAAAAACCTACTCTAATACAATAAAATGACTTTGCAGCCCCATCATCAAATAGGACTCACAAACAGGATCCATAGTAACTGCCTTAACCTAAATTAATGAATACATTAGTGGTACATATACTAGCCACAATTGTTTGTTATCAGAGTAGGGATTATTGCTAAAGATAGCAAAAAATCCATCAACAAGTGTGGCAAAAAGGTTGCACCCTCAAGGATTGGTTGTAGCACCAAATTTGGTGTGAGACCAAAGCTGCATCCTATTGCAAACAATCATAACTATTTTTATTTTCTTCTCTTTTTGCAGTGTATGCCAATCGTTGGCATCACCACCCTCATTGATAAACATTAGAGATCAGGATGTAATATGATAATGAGTGTTCTCAACTCTTGAAGAGTGGAGGCCCTCCTCCAATACATAAGATTCTATAGGAATATTTGCCACCCAATCTGTTGTGGTAGAATCACAAATTTTAACTCGATTTGAGAAAAATAAATTAGCTTGCTAAGATAGATTTAGAATTGCCTTTGTATTTGGAGAAGGATCTTCCACTTATCCTCCCTTTTTCTTCTTTGGATCCTTTTTTGGAGAGATGTCCTTCATAATGGGGATGTTTTCCATAGTGTAATGGTTCTAGGGGAGGTATCTATCTACCAACGAGCCTCTCTTTGGCTATATTTTTACATTTGGATATTTAGTGACAATCTATCTAGTTTTGTAGCATCTTTTGCATATGAAGGATAGACTTTCATAGTCTAAAGGTTTTATCCAACTATGACCATTTGCATTGAGAATAATTTCTATTGGTATATTTTTAGAGGCGTCCAATTCCACTAAAATTTGAGAAAAGGACACGTGGATGAAATTTGAAGAATCTTTGTTTGTCATCCGGAAGTTTCCAAGGGAGTTCCCAATAGTTGTAAAGGAGTATTTGAAACAGTAATGAAGGGTAAAATTTGGAAGACCAACCCAAATTGTCATGACTAATAAAGGTTTCGTGGATAAATTGAAGTGTGGATGCCAAGATTTTAGTAACAATAAACAATGAAGCAATAACCAAACATGCAAGTGAAAATAAAATTACAGAATTCTTGATAAAATCTAGAGGATTCAAGAAATTTATCACAAATCTCCAATTGACTCAGTCATATGCTTCCGTAATGTCGAGCTTAACTAAAATACTAAGAGCTCTAGTTTGATGAATTGAGTGAATACACTTGCAAGCTTTGATCACTCCATCAACAATTAAATTTTTAGCGCAAATCCCATTTGTTACTCAGAAATGATGGAAGGTAGAATGGTTTTAATATATTTTTCTATTACTTTTTACACAATCTATACAAAGTATTACAAACAAAAATAGTACTAAATTCATCCAGTGATGTGTGAATTAGAGAAATGAATGCATTGTTAACCTCCTATATGATTGTTGATTTATTCATGGATTCTTTAATAGTTTAGACCAAATCCTTGCCAATGATATTACAACATTTATGGAATAAATCTACTGCAATGCCATAGGGACCACATGAACATTGTCTAAATGAAGTTGTCTTATTGCCTATTTGATTAAACTGACCATTGAATAATCTTCCAACAACCTTAATTAATTATAGAGAAATCAATTTGAGAATTTTATGTAAAACTAAATTATGTGGGATCTATTGGGAACCTTCCCTATTATTGACAAGATTCTAAAAGAAACATACTGTACACTCTTTGATGACCCCGAGATCCTCCTATCTTATTTGGTACTTAAATCATAGAGATTATGTTCTAATCTCATCATACCTTTGTAGCATTGTTGAAGTATTTATAATTCTTATCTCCATCTTTGAGCCAAGATTCTCTAGACTTTTTCTTCCAAAAGACTTCTTCCTTAACAAAGACATCCATGTATTCCTTGATGAGTTCTTACATCTAAAAATGTGCTTAATCCATATCAAGAAGAAGGATTGTATTTCTTCATTGAGTAGGATCAATATCAATTCAACATTGACCTTGGTCTTGGAAATGTTTTCTTTTTCTTTTTTATTTTTTAGATAAGTTATGGATAAGTGGTCCACTCCCAAATATAATGAATTTGAAAAGAAAATATTAAAACATGCATGCCCTATAATAGAGGTGCCTCAAAGATCACATTAAGTTCTTAAATCCCAGCTCATCTATTACCCATTTTCCACTCATCTCAAGGAATAGATACCTCGCCATTTTCTAAGTGAAGAATCACCACAAACAAACTAAAGGGACCTTGAATAAAGTGCTAATGAATCTTATCATATATCTAGGGGAAAAAGACCTAGCACCCTAACAAAATATTATTAGCAAATTAAGGCTCCAATACTATAGCGTGTGTGGTATGAACCTCCAAGTGCATCTATTAGAAAAGCGAGACAATCTAGTGCAATAAATCGTGCACACCAACAACCATCCCAAAACATAGGATACAAGAGAGTGAAGCATCATTGAGCCAAAAAATATAAAAAATGGAGCAACCCAGCCCAACAAATATAAGGAATTCTTATCATTCTCAATGATGTCTGATGCTCTGCAAAAAGGATTAGAAAATCTGTTTGATGGCAACACACACAAGAGCACAAGAAACAAACGTTAGTGTTAGCAACAAAAGATTATCCTAAACAGGCATATCAAGAGAGATATTAAGCATGAAATAGAAAGCATATAAACATAGAATAAAATAGCTAATCAAGATGCTCATAGTTGCTCCTCCCTTGTTCCTCTCCTCTCCAAGTCCCAAATGAGTGTAGCTCTCAGCTTTTAGCACTAGCCCTGGATGCCATATGGAGATTCAAGATGGTTGAATATGATAAGCAAATACTATGCAAGAGTAGATAGTGATGCTATGAAAAAGCTCTATGCTAATGCCAGTATAACAACAATACTCTAAAATGCTTCCTCTTTTTTTGCTTGAGGAGAAGGGTTCTATTTATAGAAGAAATGGGGAAATGAAGGGTTAAGATTGAGCAATCTTAACAAGGGTTAGGATTGAAAGTTGGGGATCCATGTGCACAATTGGCACCAATAAAATGGTGACAAGTGTCAACATAGGATTGGGTTGAGAGAAGAGGTTGGAGGCATTAAAGGCCTGAGAAGACCTCATGGTTATCTAGAGGCTAAGGGTCAAGTCCAAATTAAGATTACCCACTGGATTAAGAGTTAATCCAAGGATAAACCTTTGTGAAAATGTTTAAGAGATAATCATGGTCAAAGCATTAATGGCCTGATGAGACCTTTGGGTTGGGTAGAGGTTGAGTCAAAACAAATGTTTTAACCATGTGGGAGGGTTTGAGGTAACCATTAATGGTTATTGGAGACTTTGGGGATTAAGTGGTTGAAGGTTGAAAGCCTTCAATGGTTATCAAAGACTTTGAGGGTTAATTTGTTGAACACACAAAGCATTAATTGCTTTTCAAAGACTTTGGAGTCTTTGAGAAGTGACTCCAATTTGCTTAGGAATGTGACAATATTTAGGGGATGGATTAGGCTAATTAGGAAGGGTTTAGAAGAATCTAGAAGGGGTTTAGGCATACAAGTGGATTTTGTAGGAAAATGCAAGTGGGAGAAATTTTGGTATTTTCAATTAAAATAAAATCATTTATTTCAATTAAATGGTGTAAGTTGCATTTGGATAAATATTTAAATAAATATTAATTTATTTAAATGAGAAAAAGAAGATAAAGCATTAAAATGCTTGAAGACTTTGAGGAAAACCATTAAAGTCTTAAGAAGACTTTAAGGGAAGCCATCAAGTTTGAAGACTTTAAAGCCATCAAGTTTGAATACTTTAAGGGAAACCATTAAAGGTTTCAAGTGGGTGAGGATAAATAGGATTTTAAATAAATAATTTATTTAAAATAGTTGTGCAATTTGCTTTTGTAGGAAAATACAAGTGGGTGGAGGATAAAGGTGATTTAAATAAATGATTTATTTAAAATAGTTGTGCAACTTGCATTTGTAGAAAAATGCAAGTGGGTAGAGGATAAAGGTGATTTAAATAAATGTTAATTTATTTAAATGTGAGAGGTGGGATTTTGGGGGATTTAAATAAATATTAATTTATTTAAATGTGAGAGAATATTTAATTAAATAAATATGATTTATTTATTTAATTAATGGTCTGAATTTGGTTAAGTGAATTAAATCAAATAAATTGAATAATTTATTTAATTAATAGGAGAATAGGGTAAAGATGAATTAATTAAATATTAGTTTAATTAATTATTAATTGATGGTTAAATAATCAAATAAATACTAAGTATTCATTTAATTAAGTGGACAGATTTATGTGACTACATTTGCCCCTCTTTGAGACGGTGCAGTTTATCGCGTCGTTTCAAAGAAAGAAAAATAGGTGTGAAGAAATGCCCCATAAAATGTAAATTTAATGGGTGGTATGCCCCCTCGAGAGATGGGCCGAATTTTTTTTTTTGAAAAATCGGGCGATCTCTCGAAAAAGAATGAAAAGTGGAGGGGAGGTAGAATAGAAGAAATTAGAACTAATGATGAAAGAATGGGAGAAAATGGAGTGAATATGAAGAAACAACAAGCCAGCGAGTACCCTGAGGTCATCCAAGAGATACATAGCAGATGTAGTGTGGGCTTTGGATTGATGCTATACAATTGATCAAAATTGGTTGGACAATCTGGTGCAATCGGTTGAATTGCCTCGGTCAAGTCAAAGGCTGACAGTTGATGTCAGTTGGTCGCTTGGACATGATAAAGTATGAGTAAGTGAATCAAAGTGACCTGATGTGACTTAGACAATTGATGTAATTGTCCGATGAAGTCAAGGTATATGAAGCAAAATACTCGTTGAGACGTAGACAATTGATGTAATTGTCCGTTGGATTGTGTTTGATTGGTTGATCAATTGATATGTATGTGCATGTGATGGATGGTTGTGGGGAATCATGGCAGCCCCGTTGAGACTAGGTCATTATGATAAATGCCTGATGTAGTCTAGGATTACCATGATCGATTACCTGTTGAGACCCGAAGATACTTGATCAGAGTATCTGTTGATAGTCTAGGTGTGCGTGAGTTGATGTATCTGTGTAGAGAGAGTAACGGGCTTAATTTTGTGGATGAGTGAGGATGGGAAGCGATGAAGGGATTAGGATGATGTTGATGATCAAGATAGGGAGGGTGAGGGGGGATTCGATGTTAGATAGAAGATATGGAGGACTAGGACCGAGTCCTATGGAAGAAGAGGAGTAAAATAGAGTATGTATTATTATGACTATGTATGCATGATATGCAGCTACTATGAGTGCATGGATGGGTGGAATGCAACGAAATGCAATATATACAAATGAGATGGAATGACGATCCATGGTGTTTTATTTTTCATCATTGAGCTTTAAAATGTTGTAAGAAAATACAAGCAACTTGACATAAAGATTCAAGATGACCAGAGTATTTCTTACATGGATTTGATATAGCAAGTTAATACAAGCAACTTGATATAATGGATCAAGTTGACCAGAGTATTGCTTGCGGAACAGACAAGGATTATCTCCTTTCATGCATGACTTGGATCGTCCTCCTTGATCTTAGGTTGATCATATCCTGAGACAAGTGCCATAATAAGAGATAAAACCTTTATCCAGTTTGGTTGAGGTAGGAGGAACCAAAGAAAGAGCATTGTACCTACAAACAAACAGTATATACATAAAGAATAAAGAATATGGATCCTTGGTAATGGTTCATGCTCATATGGTCGAGGTATACGCTGTAGTCAGCAAGCCGTAGTGATCTATGACTGCATTTTGCATAAGATCACGTAGCTTAGTGAACTTCCCACGTAGACACCATTAGTACATGCCCCAGAACTTCATCGGAAGTAATGCGCAAATGATACAAAACAATGCTGAAAGATCCTAATATAAATTACTAGACCATAAATCAACCAAGTATTTGATAGTGTAAACAGAATTTTCTTGTCAAAGAAAATGTCATCTTGTCTTTGTTTTTGTAAGGAAGGATGCATCCTTGTTGAAGACAGTTTTGAGTGTTGATGTTGTTTGGTTTGATTGATAAATGGTCATTTTGTTAAGTATGTCGCAATGTTTGTTTAGTATCTGCATGGACGAGTATGTACAATGTGTTGCCATGTTTTTGTGTGATTTTTCAATGGTTTTGTCGATGTTTTTGGATTTTGAATTGTTTTGAATGTTTTTGGTATTTTTGCGAGATATTTTTGAATGTTTTTGGATTTTTGATGATTGTTTGAATGAAGAACTTAATGAATCATAAGACAATGTAGAATCCACTTCCATCAATAGGTTAAAGGCATTGCCCCCAGTTTTAGACATGACTATGAAAAAGCAGGATGCAAGATGTATGGAGTACTATCATAATTGCAGAGGAATAACAAGCCATGGTTGATGGATGGATGGATGTATGTATGAAGTAGATGTGATCGCAATGAGCCTGAAAGACAATGGAGCCATAGCCTTTATGAGTGGCGCCTGTTTTCCAAGTTTTCACCATCATACTTACCCAAGGTGCCACCGGAGTGGTTGTTCACCGTTTGGATGCATGATTTTTTTTTACTTTTTTTGAATGTTTTTGTATTTCTTCATGGACATTTTTCTGAATGTTTTTGGTATTTTCTGGTATGTAGGGGAGCCTGATGCTTTGTACAGCTTAGGTATAAAACTATTTGAGGTGCATGCTGTTGATTGGATCTGCAAGCGGTTCTCCTTCTGATGTAGCCAACTGATATGCCCCGGACCCGAACACAGCAGTGACAACATATGGGCCCAGCCAGTTTGATTCAAACTTGCCCTGATGTTCTCGGTTTGGTTGGTTGCGAGGATTATTTCGTAGAACAAGATCACCTACCTCAAATGTATGAGGTCTAACTCGGTGATTGTAGCTTCTACTCATGTGCTGCTGATAGGCTTTGAGATGGTTGTATGCAACTTGTCGCTTCTCATCTAGTAACTCCAAGTCCTGAAGACGGGATACTCTATATGCTTCATCATCTATCAGATTATGCAAGGAAACCCATAATGATGGTATCTCAACCTCAATAGGCAAGATAGCTTCTGCACCATAGACCAATGAATAAGGAGTTGCACCTGTAGGGGTTCGAATGCTAGTTCGATATGCCCATAGTGCCGGATTTAGTTGAACATGCCAGTCACGGCCGGCATCATTGACTGTCTTCTTTAGGATCCTCAATATGTTTTTATTGGATGCGTCGGCCTGACCATTGCCTTGTGGGTAATAGGGAGTGGAAAAGCAGTGTTGGATATGAAATTTCTCACAAAGTTCGCGGACATCCTGATTTTTGAAAGGAAGACCGTTATCTGTGATGATGGACATGGGTACACCATACCGGCAGATGATGTAGTTGAGGATGAATGAGGCGATCTTCTTGCCGGTGACTTGGGTAAGTGCAATAGCTTCGATCCACTTTGTGAAATATTCGGTGGCGGTAATAATGAATTTATGGCCATTGGATGAAGATGGATGGATTTTACCCACAAGGTCAAGGCCCCATTGACAGAAAGGCCATGGTGTCGTGATTGGTTGCAGTTCCTGGGCTGGTGCATGTATCAGGTCACCATGAATTTGACATTTCTTGCATTTCCTGACAAAGTAGTAGGAATCCTTTTCCATAGATGGCCAATAGTATCCAGCTCGCATGATCTTCTTGGCTAGTGATGGACCACTTGAGTGAGTCCTGCAAATTCCTTCATGTACCTCTTCCAAAACCTTTGTTATCTCATCTTGTTCCAGACATCGAAGGAGAGTACCATCAAGACCGCGTCGGTATAGGGTTTCAGCAATAATGGTATATCGAGCAGTTTGGCGAATGAAGGTTTTTTGTTGGTTATTCGATTGGTTGGGAGGAAGGGTGTGATCGTGGAGATAGGTGTAGAACTCACCGTACCATGGGGATTCAGAACCAACAAGGCGACATATCATTTCGGATTCGGGGATATCATAAGCGGGAATCCAAAGCTGTTCGACCAAGAACTCGTAGCATGTTGAATTTTGTGGAAGATCTAGGAGAGATGCAATGGTAGCCATAGCATCAGCAGCTCGATTCTGATCTCTTGGTATCTGCTCAAAAGTGATAGTAGTAAATGATGTCTTTAGAGTGTCCACCATTTGCTTATATGGCATGAGTTTATCATCTTTGGTCTGATATTCATCTGTTGCTTGTCGAATGACTAGTTGGGAATCGCCATATACTTGTAGTTCTTGTAATTTCCATTGTACGGCTAAGCTGAGTCCTGTGATCAAGGCCTCATACTCTGCTATGTTGTTTGTGCATGGAAATGTGAGCCTGTAAGACTTCGGGATGCTATCACCCTGAGGTGTGATAAATAGAATGCCTGCCCCCAAGCCGTGCCTAGTGTATGAACCATCAAAATATAGTTTCCATGGTTGTGCTGTTGTGATCATGAATATCTCTTCATCTAGAAAATTGGAAATGAGAGGATGATCACCTATGAGAGGTGCATCAGCCAACTGATCTGCAATAACTTGACCTTTGATAGCTTTACGGTCTACATACTCGATGTCAAATTCACTTAGAATCATCACCCATTTGGTCAAGTGGCCTGTCAATGCTGCTTTGCTGAGTAAGTACTTGAGTGGATCAATCTTTGCGATGAGTTGTACCTTGTGCGTCAACAGATAGTGCCGCAATTTAGTGGCTGCTAAGATTACTGCTAGGCAAGCTTGCTCAATAGGTGTGTAATTGAGTTCATAGCCAACCAGTGTGCGAGAGATGTAGTATACAGTACACTCTTTGCCTTCTGCATCATGTTGTGCCAATAATACACCTAATGCTGTACTTGTTGCTAAGATATAAAGTAACAGCGGTCTACTTGGATCTAGTGGCATCAGCAATGGTGGATTCATGAGATAGTCTTTAAGTACCTGAAATGCTTGTTGGCATTTGGCATCCCACTGAAAGCGGATGTTCTTGTGTAGCAGGTGTGTGAATGGGTGACACTTATTAGCCAATTGTGCAATGAATCTGCGGATGGATTGAAGCCGTCCTTGTAGTGTTCTTAGCTGACTGATATTCTTTGGAGGTGGCATGTCCATGATAGCTTTTACCTTTGCTGGGTCAACCTCAATGCCTTTGCTTGAGACAATGTATCCTAGAAGCTTCCCGGAGGTCACTCCAAAGACACATTTCTTTGGGTTGAGTCGAACATGGTATTGTTCCAGTCTATCAAAGATTTTATCTAAGATGTGGAGATGCCCATCTCTAGTGAGTTATTTTGCTAGTAAGTCATCCACATAATCTTCCATCATAGTATGCATCATGTCATGGAAGATGGTAGTCATTGCTCTTTGATAGGTCGCTCCTACATTCTTTAGACCAAAAGGCATTACATTCCAGCAGTAGGTGCCCCATGGACATGTGAAGGCTGTCTTATGTTGATCTTCGGGTGTGATTTTTATCTTATTGTAGCCAGAAAAGCCATCCATGAGTGAAAGCATCGCATGTCCTGCTGTTAAATCCACTGTGATGTCGATATTTGGTAGGGGTAAGTCATCCTTAGGACATGCCTTATTCAGATCTCTGAAGTCAGTAAAAATGCGGATGCCCCCTTTTGGTTTGCCGATAGGCACAATGTTGGAGATCCATTCTGCATAATCAATTGGCCTAATGAAACCAACATCTAGGAGTTTCTTGAGTTCTGTTTTTACTAGCACGGCAATCTGGGGATGCATCTTACGAAGCTTCTACTTGACAGGTTTGGCTCCTTCTGCTACTGTGAGGTGATGCATGACTAAATCCGGATCAAGCCCAGGCATGTCTGCATATGACCATGCAAAGTTGATCTGGCACTGCTGGAAGAACTCTATAAATTTAGGCTGTTCCTCTGGAGTGAGAAGAGATGCCAGATGTATAATATGAGGATTTTCAGGAGTCCCCACATTGTATTCTTTGGTCTCCTCAATGAGGATCGTTGATCGTTCCTGTTGTGCATTAGCAGGGAGAATGTCAAACCCTTCATCCTCAGGTGCCTCAGAGAGGTTTTCACTGTTGGATACGCTTTTTATTTTTACTTTTGTCGGATCAAACAGTGCCACAATGTGGTTTTCACTAGAAGATCCATGTTTTATTGTTATATTTTTGTAGCTGAAAGGTTTGGCATCCGCCCCGAAGTATGCTGCACTATTAAGTTCAATGGCGAATCCAGCTTTGTGATCCCCACTTGGTAGGCTATCCCTTATTTCCAAAAAGTCAATGATAGCCTCATCATTTTGGAAGAGGTCAAGACATGTGGGATTTGATTGGGTCCATTCGATGAGTTCAGGGTGGATAATGGGCATTACGTCATCGATTAGGTTAAGTTCGTTAGATGTATCAGTGAGGGTTAAGACAATGTGGTGAAGGTCGTTGATGGTACTCTCCTTGTCAGAATCAGGCGTAGGATGAGACGTAGGGTCGGTGGAAGATGTTTCCAGCTCAGGAACCCAAGTGGTCTTTATCTGTGCTTCTCCGTAAACAGGGATGTCTTTGCGTGGTGGAGGTGGTGATGTGTCTTCCTCATCTGAAGTGTTAAGCTGTACAGAATCAAATTCCCACTCATGTGAGTCGGTTTCTAAGTCACTTTCCAGCATCCGATTACTATACCATACTGGGATGTCTTTGGGTTTAAACACTGCAGGTATGATTGGTTTATGTACCTTTGTAGTGATCGGTGCTGCAGGAATTTTGATAGGGATTAAAGGATTTGTTACTGGAAGTATCAGCAGTGTTGACTTAGTGGCTTCTATTGGAACGACTGGTGCCATAGATGCTGCTGTGGGTTTCAATACAGTTGTTGTTACA